>NW_024543062.1:9795000-10177500 GCF_018167655.1 Microtus oregoni | reverse complement strand
CATCTAAAATTGCTTATGTAGCCTGGGGTGTGGCTTATTCTTAATTACAAATTAGGAGGCTGACACAAAAGGATTGAAAGTTCATAGGCCAGCCTGGACTACAGAGTGGATTCAAGACTAACCCAGAAAAATTAATCTGTCTCAAAACAAAAAGTAAAAAGAATCAAGAAAGACAGCTTCAGTGGTAGAACACCTGCCTAGAATCCCCCAGTGAGAGGCAGGGGTGTGGCTCAGTGGTAGAGCACCTGCCTAGAATCCCCCAGTGAGGGGCTGGGGTGTGGCTCAGTGGTAGAGCCCCTGCCTAGAATCCCCCAGTGAGGGGCTGGGGTGTGACTCAGTGGTAGAGCACCTGCCTAGAATCCCCCAGTGAGGGGCAGGGGTGTGGCTCAGTGGTAGAGCATCTGCCTAGAATCCCCCAGTGAGGGGCTGGGGATGTGGCTCATCAGTAGAACTCTTGCCTAGCATGTACAAGATTCAACTTCCAGATGAAGAAGTGATGTCCACACCGTAGGCCCTTGGGCTATACTCCTTACCTAAATGATCTGATTTAACCCATGTCTTTGAAGATATCACTGTGGTTAGCTGTCAGCTGAAGGGGGATGGAAAGAAGGCATTTGTTTCTCCAGACACAGACAGAGTGGAGATCTTCCTCTGCTACAGGTTCAGGGATAGAAAAGAGCATAAACCCCAGACCTGCCGGACCCATCAGCTTTCCCATCTGTATTGCTTTCCCTTTCGTTGGGAGCACTTCCCAGCCCCTGGCTGTCTCCCTCCTTTTAAGCAAGGACTGGTGCTTTTAAAGCTGCCTAGAGTCTGCAGCTTGCGATTCGATTTCCTGGCACACAGACAATTCCCTGCGCTCACCGTCCCTTACAGTCCTTCTTCATGGCTGATGTCACCAAGTGCTGTCGCCTGCCTGAAACGCTTCCCCCAAAGAACAAGCCAGCAAAAGGCTCCTGTGGAACAGATGTTTCTGTTTAAGGCTGATAGGAACTGTGGGGACATTTTTTTTTCCTCTCCATCAGTTTCCAGGCTCGAGATGCAGCTGTATGCCAGTAGCACAGGTGGAGTTCTGATGAGGCTTGTGGCTGAACTGAGCGAAGGAGACAAAGACCTGGCCAATCCAGGAGGAAGTTATTAACCAATCCAGAGATAAAATAAGCGGTGGTGGGCAATTTAGAACAGTCTGGGGGAAGCATGTCTTGTTGTATCCCGTAATGGAATTGGAGTAGAGACTCTCAGTCTCTCTCGGTCTCTCTCTCTCTCTCTCTCTTTCTCTCTCTCTCTCTCTCTCTCTCTCTCTCTCTCTGTGTGTGTGTGTGTGTGTGTGTGTGTGTGTGTGTATGCATGCCTAGGTTTGTTTGTATGCACATGCATGTATATATGTAGAGAATCACTCTCCATATTGTTTTTTGAGCAAGGTCTCTCTCTTAACCCAGAGCTCACTAATCATCTAAAACAATGGTTCTCAACCTGTGGGTTGTGACCCCTTTGGGGTCCAATGACCCTTCACAAGGGATGCCTAAGGCTATCAGAAAACACAGATGTTAACGTTATGATTCGTAACAGTAGCAAAATTACAGTTATGAAGTAGCAACAAAAATCATTTTTTGGCTGAAGAGCCATCACGATATGAGGAGCTGTGTTAAAGAGTCTCCACATTAAGAAGGTTAAGAATCACTCATCTAAACTGTCTGGCCAGCAAGAACCAGGGATCCCCTCTCAGTCTGCCCAGTGCTGGGATTTCAAGCATTCACTTCCATGTCTGACTTTGTTAGTGAGCACTGGGGATTTGAACTCAGATCCTCACGCTTGCATGACGAGTCCTTCCCTCAATAGCCATCACCCCAGCATTTGAGTTGGATATACTAAAAAGTATCACGTCATGGTTTGACCGTGAAATGTCTCCTACAGTTGAATGCTTGGTCCAGCTGCTGACAGCTAGGTTAGAAGGTTTTGGAACCACTGGAAGGCAGAAGCTAGCTGGAAGTGAGTCACTGAGGACAGGTTTTGAGGTTTGATGGATACACCCCACTTCCTTTTGTATCCATATCTCATCTCCCCCCGTGAAAGCAAGCAGTCTCACAGTTATGCCACAACACCTTCCCACCACAAGGGACTGTAGCTTCAAACCATGCATTTCATCCAGCATTCAGGCAAAGTATCCTTGAGCTAGAAATTGGGCTAGAAAGATGGTTCAGTGGCTAAGAGCACTTGCTGCTCTGTGAGAGGGGTTTGAGTCCCAGCATCCACAAGTGTCTCACAGTTCTCTGTAACTCCAGTTCCAGTGTCTCTTGCAGTCCCCACAGGGACCAGGTACTCCTGTGGCACATGCAGGCAAAACCCCTTTGGTTTAAAATAAAGGAGGAAAAAAAGTAGCCTAGACTTCTAACCAATCAAATTATTGGTTTGGTGACATTTCTGCTAAGATGTCAAGGGGAGTCTGCTGAGTTTTTCATGTGCTACTTTTGACCCAGAGTTTGGGCCACGTGACATATGCTGACGATGTTACATACATGTCCATCTCTTCCACATTAACCGTTGGGCAGGTGGGATATGAAGGCTGCTTCTCAGCAGCCTGAGGTCATCCTGAGAAGTGGCCACTCCCACACCTGGGAAGAACAGTCTTTTCAACTCCACTAGATTCCATCTGGGTGTGTGTGTGTATGCACACGTGTGTGTGCATCCTCACGCATGTGTGTGCATGCATGTGTCTGTCTGTCAGTCTATGCTACGTGTGTGCATGTGTGTGTGTCTGTACGTGTGTATGCCTGTTTCTGTTCATATATCTGTGTATTTGTGTTTTGGTATATCTGTGTCTATGTGTGTGTGTGTGTGTGTGTGCATCTATATGTCTGTTTCTGTGTACATGTATGTGTTTCTGTGTCTGTGTTTATGTACATGTGTGTCTGTGTGTCCGTATGCATGTTGTGTGTGTCTCTATGTGTGTGCATATGTGTGGTTGTGTGTGTGGCTGTGTGTGTGTGCCTCTGTGGTGTATGAGTGTATTGTGTGTTTATCTGTGTGTATTCATGCATGTCCATGTGAATCTGGAGGCCACAAGTCAACCTTGGTGGCTACCCCTCAGGAGCCATCCACTCTTTCTTGAGTCTCTCCCTGGGAGCCGAGGCTTTGATGATTGACAAAGGCCAGCACACCCCAAGGATCCTCCTGTCTCCAACTTACCCTTCCCTGACCCTAAGATGACAAGCACACTCTGACCAGGGTTTTACATGGGTTTAGGGGTGGAACTGGATTCTCACATTCATATGGTAAATGATTTACTGACTGAGTTATTTTTGTGGGTCTTGTCTGCTTTGATTTAGGTGGGGTTGAATTTTTGAGACAAGGTCTCCTGGGACCAGGCTAGCCTGAAATTCACTATGTAGCCTAGGATGACCCCAAACTCTGAATCCCCCTGCCTCCACATCCCAAATGCTCGGGTCATAAATGTGTGCCACCACTACCAACTAGAATACTTGGAATAAAATGCCTCTGAGCCACTCTCACCCAGTAGGGTCCGCATGGACGCTGCAGAAACCCTGGTATATTTAACCACATAACTTTTCTAATACAGATTTCATTTCACCCAAGTTTCCACAAGGATCATTATGGAAGCAGCAGACAAATATTTAAGTACACGTTTGTAATGTGATTTCGCGGTGGGAAAATTAAAGGCTGAGAAAATTCCTAGCCATTGACTTCAGTGTTTCAACAAACTGGAAAAAGATTGCAATTATCCCTTAAATGGAAACTTCTAAAAACACATCTCTCATATTATAACAGAAACCCCACAGACTGAAAATCAGATCCATCTGGGGGTGGGGAAAGACATTGCTTTAAGTTCACTGTAAAATATAACAGCTTAATGAGAGAATGTCTGCTATGAGAGCATTTCCTGAAGAGGAGAGAATGGGCCAGGAAAGAAAAAAAAAGGTTACTGCATTTACCCAGTGATTAATATGATCCAGAGCTTTGGTGAATATTCTCAAATTTCCTTCACATCACAATTGAAAGGTTGATATTATTATATAAATTTTGTAGATGTGAAAAGTGAAACTCAAAATTTAAATTGCCTGCCTAAGAGAAAACAACTAATAGAACTAGAGAGGTGGCTCAGCACCCAACAGCCCTGACTGCTCTTGCAGAGGACTTGAGTTCAGTCTGGAGTACCCATATCTGGCAGCTCACAACCACCTGTAGAACTGCAGCTCTAGAGAATCTTCTGCCCTCTTCAGGTCACTGTGGGCACTACACTCAGTGTGCACATATACACATACACTCACTTTATTGTAAAATAAATTTTAACAAATAAATAAATTTTTGGACACAACTAGTCAATACTTCTGAGAGTCTATTAAATATTTCTTTTCAAATATCACTTATATGTATAATAGAAAACTTGCTTGTATGAGTAAAAATAAACAAAGGAAACTAATGTGTAATAATCCAAATACACGATAGTGATGTTTCACAGAGTCTACTGTGAAAAAATTCCCTGACAAAGTCAACGTAAGGGAGATCGTTTCTGTGGGTGACTTAAGTATGGCCTCTCTGATGATTACATGTCAAGGTCTATCCACATGTATGCCATGTTAGCCTGTCATTCCTTTTCCTGGAGTAGTAATATTCCATTGCATGGCTACCCCATACTGTCTTCAGTTGAGGGGAGTTTGAATCTCTTACCTTTGGCATTGTGAATGAGCGTTCTACAAATCTTTGATTATCCGTCTTCACCCACTGGGATATACACTGAGTTGCTGAATCTTAGAGGAATTCTGTCATCAACTTCTTGGGGAGACATAGTCTGATTCTCAGTGGCCATTTTCCTTATAGTCCTGGTGTGTGTCCTTCCAGTGCCGTTCTGGGGATTAACACTTTAATTAATCCCCAGGGACCGTCCTGCCGGAGGGTTATATACACCATGCAGCAAGAGGAATAAATACAAAATCTTGCCCACTAGGCGGTATGTCAGCCCTTCTCATCTTCCATTTGCATATGCTCCACACAGGACTTCACCTTCAAAACCAGTGTTGGTCAAGTCGTTCTCTTGACCTCTGATGCCTGCTGCTCTAGAAGCCAATGCCCTGTTGTGTTTCCTGCAGAGCCATAAGCAAACGTCCATTCACTCTAGTTAAAACCCCAATGACCGGCCAAAGAGCTAGTTCACCCAACTCCAGCTAAGGGAACCAATGAGTTTATTCTGCTTACTTATATGAGCATGGACAAGGAGTTACACACAGGAGCACAGATGATTGAAAGAAAACGATATTTCTGAAAAACCCATTAAAGAATGGGTGATCTTTCACAAATAAACTACATCCCCAGAGATCTCTGAGTGACTTTCAGTTAGTTCTAATGATGAGAACAGCTCCCTAGCCATTATAACTGGTCATAGAACCTCAGAGAAAACCCTTGAAAAGCCTGTAAGTTTCCAGCGCTTTTTGAGACTTGTAAGTTGCATCTTATTTCTGAGCTTTAAATTCCCTCCACCCAGAAAGAAATGTTTCAGTTTGAAGGAGAGAGCTATACAACAGCTATAGTCCCAGTTGTCTAATCCAGCCCCGATATTAGTGAGATGATGCAATAAACCCGAAAGAGTCCACAAGCGGATGTGGGAGCGGGTTGTGATTCTTGGTGTGAACCATCAACATTACCATGTCTAGAATCATCTGGGAGACAAACCTCTGGGCATGTCCCTGGGGGATTATCTTTATTGCATTCATTGAGGTGGAAAGACCTTCACATTGTGGGTGACATCATTCTCCCACCCACACCCCCGCCAGACTACGTAAGTGAGAAAGAAAGAGAACTGAATGTACCCTGCCCCCTGCATCCTGATCATGGATGGGACATAATCAGCTGCTTCCAGATTTTTGCCAAGACGAAGCATAACCTTGAACTGTGAGCCAAACAAGTCATTTCTCTCTTGAGTTCCTCTTTCTGGGGTATGTTATCACAGCAATGGGAAAAGAAACTAAGACAGACCCCTGGACCTAGCTGGGGAAGTAGAATATGCTGAAGATTAGAGGATTCAAAGTGAGGACTAGAGAGGGTCCAGCTGGGGTCGAGATAAGTGCAAAAGCAGACCCGGGTGGGATGAAATGATGAACGGAAAGGGGACACAACCAGCGTGACAGGTGCTGTCAGTTGGGGCAGAGAAAGATGTGTCAGGATTTTAACAGGGCTCTGGATTCCAAGACACAAGGGCTTCATAGGGAGTCAGATCCTCAGAGATGTGGGTAGAAAAAGTCAGTGCAGCCTTCGTCAGGTCAAAGAGAGAAAGAAATGCATCCGAGCCTGGATATCTCTCTCTCTCTCTCTCTCTCTCTCTCTCACACACACACACACACACACACACAAACACACACACACACACACGCCTGCACCTCATTCCAACTAAATTGTGTTAGTGAGTCCACGAAAGTCCCGACTCCAGTCACTCTTTGAAATTGAAAATAAAAGCGGTAATATGTTTCTGGCGGGAGCAAATATACAGGAGCATTTTTCATATTATAGATACAAGAGTTTGGGGCATAGATCTTCGCCTTTTGTAGTCGCGAGAAGCAAGGAAAGGGTGTTGAAATTTAGAAGAGGTTACCCGCGTTTATGTATTATCTCAAAGCGGAAGAAAATGAAAAATCCGAAGTTTCATCTTCTTTCGGTTTCCAAGGAGACAAGCAGTTTCGTTGTCCAGGATTCTATTTCTCTTTAAATAAGAGGAGCAGGTGCACACTTCCAGTACAGTGTGAAGAAACGCAGCTCATCGCTTCCACAAGAAGAAGCTTGCGGCTGCGACCAGACACCTGACAGGACCGATTGAAGGAAGGATGCAGTTGGCTCGTGGTTTCAGAGAATTTGAGAGGACTGGTAAAGGCACCTGCAGTCGAGGCAGTGGGAGTGTGTGGCGGAGGTCGCTCACACCACAGTGGACCAGGAAGTATAGATGGAGACAGGAACCAGTGGCCCAGCTCAGCTCATGGCTCCCCATTGGTTGATGTTTTTTTCTTACCCACAGGAACTGGAGAGAGAGCTCAATGGTTAAGAGTGCTTATTGCTTCTGCAGAGACTGGAGCTCGGGTTGCAGCACCCATGTGAGCTTAACCCTAACTTCAGCTTTAGGGGATCTGACACCCTCTTCTGACCTCCAGAGGCATCTACACCTGGTGCCTACACCTACACTCTCTCTCTGTGTCTCTCTCTGTCTCTCTCTGTCTCTGTCTCTCTCTCTCTCTCTCTCTCTCTCTCTCTGTCTCTCTCTCTCTCTCTCTCACACACACACACACATGCGTAATTTTTTAATCCTTTTTAAAAGCCACAGACAGGTTTGAGAGATGGCTTGTCACACCATGGCAGTGCCAGGGCCTGGGATCACTCTCCAGAGCACACAGTTAAAAGGCAAGCATGGTGTCTAGACCAGCCACTGCAGAAGACAGAAGGGAGCAGAGAAGCCACAGAACACCCCATGAGAATCTTCCTACCCGGCTCTCAGAACACTTAGCTCTCACTTTTGCTCTTTCTGAGCCGAACCATTAAGTATACAAAAACCAGCTCCTCTTTTTCCATTCCCTCTCCCTTATGGCCAACAACTTCTCCTTTAAAAGAAATACTGATTTATTTTCCATACCAACTGCAGTTTCCCCTCCCTCCTCTCCTCTCATTTGCTCCCCCATCTTCCCCCTGACCACCTCCCCCAAATCCTCTCCTCTTCTGTTTCTGTTCAGGGAGAGGCAGGTCTCCCATGGGTAGCAAAAAACAAGGCATATCAAGTTGCAGTAAAAATAAGCATCTTGTCCAGGCGGTGGTGGCGCATGCCTTTAATCCCAGCACTCGGGAGGCAGAGGCAGGCGGATCTCTGTGAGTTTGAGGCCAGCCTGGTCTACAAGAGCTAGTTCCAGGACAGGCTCCAAAGCCACAGAGATATCCTGTCTCAAAAAAAAAAAAAAAAAGAATAGGCATCTCCCCTTGTATTAAGGCTGGCCAAGGCAATCCAGATGAGGAGTAGGGTTCCAAGAGCCAGTCAAAGCAATAGGGACAGCCCCTGCTCCCATTGTTAGGAGTCCCACAAGAAAACCAAGCTACACAACTGTCACAGTATGTAGGTGGCCTAGGTCGGTCCCATGCAGGCTCCCTGCTTGTCTGTTCAGACTCTATGAGCTCCTATGAGCCCAAGTTAGTTGTTTCTGTGGGTTTTCTTGTGAAGTCATTGACCCCTCTGGTTCCTACAATCCTTCCTCTCTCTCTCCAGCAGGATTCCCTGAGCTCGTTTTAATCTTTAGTCTCTGCATCTGGGCAACATGGTCTTACTCACTGCTGTGGTCTTCACGTCTCCTGGTCCATTGTCTACACAGTAAGAGATTAGCAAATACTAATGGAATTGGTGGATGATTTAGAGGAGGAATGGGTGAGGACGTCTGGTTAGCAAAAGCCGCTCTCACCTCTAGGGGGTAACAGTGTACTGCGGGGTCTGAAGAGCGGGCTCAGCAGTGAAGAGCATTTGCAGCTCTTGCAAAGGACCCAGGTTTGGTTCCGAGCTCCCACATCCCACTGTCACACATCCAGTTCCAGGAGATTACGTGTCCTCTTCTGGCCTCCACGGGTACCTATGCTTACATGACCCGTATGCACACACACACACACACACACACACACACACACACAAACACCACTGCCACCTGCCACCTGCTGGGGACTAAGTATTCAAACACACCCCCAATTCCAGAATGCATGTATGTTTGTTTGTTTGTTTCCTCCTTTCTTTGTTTAACTGTTACTCTTTTCATAGAAATTATCTGGACTTCCAATATGGAGTTCCGAGCACCCAAGGCAAACACTTTCCCAGGCTCCGACCCTGAGCTTCCTTCTCCGGAGCAGGACACCAGAGGACTTTGCATCTAAAGTGTTTTGAAGGAACTGGAGAGATGGTTCAGCAGTGAAGAGAGCCTACTGCTCTCGCAGAAGAAGCGAGTTCAGTTCCCAGCACCCACATCCGGAGACACATAACCAACTGTCACTCTAGCTCCCTGGAATCCCACACCCTTTTCTGGCTTCCCTAAGCACTCACACATATGTGCACACACTCACACAAATACACATGTTTTTTTTTAATCAATAAAATAAATCTTAAAAAAAAAAATGTTTTCTATTCTCCTTGATGAATCAGTTTAGGGTGAAAGGAAGCTACACTACTACTCTGTGATTAGACATGGAAACAGCGTTCCTTCTGGCTTTCCCTTCCTTTGCTCCATTTTTTTCAAGGCAGAAGCAAGCACGAGATAAATCTCCCAGCCTGTCTCCCAACACCCACATAACAAATCTCACTTAAGGCAGATTTAAAATGCAGTATCGTGCGTGGAGTGGTACCTATTACTCGCGACAGTGCGATGCTCTTCCCCACAAGTCTGGTCACCATTATATATAATTTATGAATCCAGCCCAGAGACAAGATACAGAGAAAATGAACACAGACACCGGTGTCTGCGGTAATGAAATCGCTCTCTGGTTTCATGTCCCTCGGAGTTCACGCTCTCATTTCCATTTCTCGATTTCTCTCCGAATGTGTTACCAAAGTGACGGACGCTCCATTACAATGTCTTTCCCTCGACTCTTTCCCCCTGGCTTGCCCCCCTGCCATCCGCTAAATGCTGTGGCCTTTTGCTGGGCCATGCACTTATTTTCCAATTACCGTGGGTAAACAGGGATGAACTGGCAATTACATCGACGCTTTCAACTCTTTGGATCGGATCTTCTGCAAAATTTCCACAATTGAGACATAAACATCAAAGCTGTCATCTGTGGAGATGACAAGTGTTGTGAGAAAATAATAATAATCTCTTCGTGCAAACAGCGGTTTCTGCAGAGGCATCTTCACCCTAACGTGACTCGGTGTTCCAAGAAGACACATTTCCGGGTCTGTTGGAGTGATGCTCCCATTTGTTTTCCTTGAGAGAGGCTGCCCATCAAATCTCCATTAGCAGGTTGGAAATGTCTTTAGGAAGCCGACAGGTAGTATTCAGAGGGCTAATGACTGCTGATTTATGAATGCTGCGTGGCATTTCGGCAATTGGAGTCTCAGTGATGGCTGGGGTTGCAGCCAGCTCTCCTCGCCGTTCAAGTCGGAGCAATCATTCAAAGCCAGTTAAATGATTCTGATGTATGACCTTCACCTTCCAGGGTCCACTCGATTTGCTCTCTCGGTGTGTAAATTCCAAAACTGCAATTCCCCCGCACCCCCAGACAGTCCATTTGAGTCAGCATTATGCATGCACCGAGAACCAGGGAATTCTCCCCTCTCTTATTTCTCTCATTAAATTTACTCAGTACATTCTGCAATTAAAATTTCATATAGATTTCTTCTTATGATTGACGTTTGGCCTTGATGAAACAAGTTCAGATTTGGCCTCTCTGAAGATTGCAGGGGAGGGGGTGGGGTCTGGACAGGGTTTCCAGGGAGGTGAAGAGGGGCTAATGCTCTCATTAGCATTTTGAGCAGACTAAACTGTGAAGGGTTGGCTCTACCCCAAAGTGAAAGACACTGGGGAGCCAGGCCAAGACCAAGAAATAAACCCAATCAGCTTTGAACACTGTGCTTGTTTAGTTCAATGGTAAAAGAAAACACTCACCGGCTCTTAGATCAGACAGACATCTTTGTAGATCGTGTAGAGCAGAACCTCTGTGTTTCAGTTAGAGACCTGGTACCCAGAGGAAACAGGGCTTCCCCAGCAAGGCAGAGACATGACCATTCAGAAATTTCTTCCTTCTAAATGTTGCATAGGAGCTTTGCGGGACGACCACGTGACCAGAACCCGGCATATGAAGCTTGAAGGAAAAACAGAGTTAGGAGCTGGAAGAGGCTCAGTTGATGAAGTCCTTACTTTGCAAGCATGAGGACCCAAGTTAATCTCCAGAATCTAAATAAAAATAAAAAACCAAGTGTGGTAGACCGTATGCGTAGCCCAGTGCTTGGCTTGGGATGCAAGAATTACGCTCGTGGGTGGCCGAGTTGACTATTATTACCCAAGTGCACAACTGAGCAGGGTCAACTAGTTCATCCTTGAGTAGCACACTGAGTGGCACACAGTAGGTCTAATATGACCCAAGATGCACAGTGGGTAGTGTCTCACTCTTTACCTAAAATATCCAGCAGTACACAGTAGCCCTGCAGAGCCGTAGGGATGATGTAGAGCCAACAAGGACATTTAGAGGCATCACTCATCTATGAAGGACTATAGGGGGAGAGGATGAGAGATCCTGGATAGTTTGTCTGCTAGTTTCCATTTAAAATTAGATGTGGCCAAGACTAGGGATGAGGTTCAGTAGTTACGAGTATGGACTACTCTGACGGAGGACGCAAGTTCAGATCCCGACATCCACACAACTACCTGTAACTCCAGCTCTGAAGAATGCAATGCCCTCTTCTGGCATTCTTGGCTACCTTCACCCACATGTGCCCATACTCATCCACAGACATATAAGCATATAAACATAATTTCAAATAAAATAGGTCTTTTAAAAATGAATATCTCCCATTTGAAGCTAGAGACATGATGCCGTTAATCTCATGAGATACCCACTTTTGACTCTCAACAGCAAAAGGACTGAAGGGTTAGCTCAGTCAGTAACGTGCTTGTCTTACATGTATGAGAACCTAAGTATCACATCCCCAGAACCCATATAAGGCAAACCAGACACAACCATGAATGTCTGTAAAGTCAGAGCCAAAGATAGCTCAGAGGTAGAGTTCCTGCCTCAAACTGTCCAGTAAGATGCTGGGGTGTGGCTCAGTGATGAATCACCTTCCTAGAATCCCCCAGTAAGTGGTTGGAGTGTGGCTCAGTGGTGATTCACCTTCCTAGACTCCTCCAGTGAGGGGCTGGGGTGGGGCTTAGTGGTGGAGCTCTTACTCAGCACGTTCAAGGCCCTGGATTCCAACCCCAGCACTGCAAAATATAAAAGGAAAAAGGATAAAGACCATGTTGATGGCTGGGACATGGGGTATTCCCTGCTTACATATCTCTAACATCTGCCAGACCTTTGGGAAGAGAAGGAAAAAATAAGAGAGACAGGGAGAAAGAGAGAAGGTTGGAGCAATGAAACAAGGGAGGGAGGGAGGACATTGGCAGAATGGATTCTAGAATATGAGTGACAAAGACCCACTTCCAGGCTCAGTCCTATCACCTCACATCTCAAATTAGATTATTTTTTTAAAAGCTGTAAAAGAAGAATCAAGTTCCCTGTCTGCCACAGGCTTCATGGAAGAGTTCATTAAATAGAACACGGGATGGTGCCTCCCACCCAGGAGCCATGTGAGCATCCCCCTGGAATCAGGAACTGAAGGAAGTTCACTGAGCAGAAGAATCACGGCTGTCTCCTCTATGCCGCAGGCTTGCCTAGGATGGTTCTCCCAACCTCAGAGCCAAATTGGAGACAAAACAGCATCTGACTTGCCCACTTTTTTCCTCACTGGCTCAGGCCCAATCAAAAGCCTCCTTTGGCAAGTATTCTGTTCCATAACTAGTCAATAGGCTTCGGTAACTCGTGGCCAACTGTTGTTTATCGTGCGAATTCCAAATGCCAAACAGAACTGCACTGAGGACATGTGGAAACCCTGTGGGGCAGGCCAGCATGCAAAGACTCTAGCGCTGCCAGTGGAGGAACTTCGTTGTCCAGGAAGTGAGTTCTCAGCCTGGCGCAGGAGCCACAAGCCCATCCACTCTGAAGCAAAGCCAGGTCCAGGCAAGTAAAGGCATCCTATGGGGCGGGTGGCCTCTGTCTGTGGCCTCTCGGGGCATCCGCTTACCTTCTGCATCACCGAGAAAAAGTGGACATCACTCTAGACTGGTGGCTTCATTCTCTCCATTGATTAGAAGAGTAGCAAGCAGCTCAGAGAAGAGCGGAAGTGACGTTTATTGGCAAGCATTGCATCTCTCTGAGCAGAAAGGAGCTCTAGAGCTGGGAGCCACTGTCTCTAAGAGGGCCTTGGTTTCTCTAGGATTCAGGTATCCCACTCCTAGTGACTCCTCCTCTTCAAGTGTTGGTCCTCAGGTGTCCACTCATCCCTTCTTTTACAATGATTGGGGCCATATTTCTATCCACAAACATAGGCGTAATCCCAATAGAACCTCCAACCTGGGTACACAGGCGTAGAAAAAGTTGCTGCTTGGTTGGGGTAAAACCCTCTCTTTGTGTTGTAATTGGGGAAAGAAACTCACTGCAGGTGAGGAGAAGCACACACTCGGGAGAAATGTCAACCTACTGCTGAAGACACAAAGGCAGAAGGAGGCTATTCCCTGGTAAAGGGCCCAGGGTCTCAACAGCAGAGCGGAACAGAGTTGACAAATAGAAGACACTGCCCGCCACTCGACATCCATAATTCATTCCCTTCGCTTGATCTTTAGAAAGAGAACATTTGCGAAGAGCCCGGTCCCAGGCTTGATGCTTGGAACATTTGGGAATAATTGGAACATAAAACATTGTTATGAGTCTTTGCCTAGATGGAATATATTAATTCACACTAGGGAGAGAGTCTGCTGACAGTCTACCATGTCCTTTCTAGGCTCCAGAGATGGACTGACTGGGGACAGCGAGGGACTGAAGAAACAATAGGTAATCTGACTCAGGGGCACACAGAAATGCTGGCCGGGTGGACTAGGATCTCTGACGGACAAACCCTCAGCACCCCAGAATCTCAGTGTTTATTATTTGTCATTGAACCGAGAGGCAGGTTACTGCACACAGCTGAGTGGGCATTGACGTTATTACCAGGAAATAAGGAGGCAGGGTCTATACTAGGCAGCTGGATAAAGGAGGCAGCTTTAACTAATTTCAGTAGGCATAGTCTGTACAGGGGAGCTGTCTTCAGGCTATAAATATCCAGAGGAAGAAAACTCCATGGACATTTTCTATACACACGATCAACATTCACACTCAGACCAGGAAGAAAGACTCTCCTGTTTGCCTGAGCCTATCCTAAGGCTTTGCGTTTCCCCACAAGTCTGAGGCTTTGGGTCCTTGGCATGGCCGTGGCTCACGTTCACTGAGGACTTCACTCACTCAGGGCTTCCTCTGCTCCAACAACAAAGAAATAATCCCCTCCAGGTGTAGCTTGGTGAAGCAGTGGCTTTACAGGAGTCCCTTGCAAGAGCACAGGGGACTTGTGCACCTTTGCCACCAAAATGCTATACACACCCGCGTGGTGATTACTCAAAATCCACAGGCAACTACACCACTGAAGCATCTCCTCTTACCTACCAATTGTTTGTTTCTCGAGTAACTTTGGGGCAAAGCCTAACAACTCTAATAAGTTTCCAGAGCTCCCGGTTCTTGTAAGTTGTTTCCATGTTTTGGGATCTTCCCCCATTCCATGAAAGAATGTTTCAACCCATGGGAAACATCTACATAACCAACACATAAAGCAAAGCCACCACTATCCCAGCCTTTTGTTGAATTGTTCCAGGGGAAGTGTGAGCAAACAGTAGCTTAGCCTGGGTAGGTCACTAACATCAGACCAAAGAATTGGTGGGGGACAATTCTGTATTCTGTCAATTATGTTTTAAATAAATACTGATTGGCCAATAATAGGTGGGATAACCAGACAGGAAGTAGATGTGGGGCAATGAGAACAGAAAAATTCTAGGGAAAAGGAAGCCCATTCCTCTCAGTCCTTTCCAGACACCGAAGAAACAAGATGTGACCTGCCCCGCTGAAAAAGGTACTCAGCCATGTGGCTAACATATACTAGAATAATGAGATAATATAAGTTAGAAGAGCTAATAAGAAGCCTGAGCTAATGGGCCAATCAGTTTATAAATTATGGAGACCTTCTTTGTGATTCTTTGGGACCTAACGACTGTGGGAACAGGGCAGGACAGAAACTCCAACAAGCAGGCCCTCCTGTTACAAAGAATGAGTCTGTTTGAGTTAGGAGCAGCAAGTATTTCTTTACTTACATGAGCATAGACCACCAGAAAGCCAACCCCAACAAAGGTATGTAACAACTGACAAAAGCTGCAGCCTTGGAGCTCCTGGTGCAATTTTCAGGATGCCTCATGGAAACAAGTTGCCTCTCTGCCAGCAATTGTGACTGCTAATGCAACCTTAGGGAGAGGCCTTGTGAATCTTGTAGCTTTCTGAGCCTTGTAGGTTTCCTGAACTTTCTGAACCTTGTAAGTTGTGTGAGTATCTTGAGCTCCCCAGGCCTATACATTGCATGCATTTCCTGAGCCTTGTACGTTGCATGAGCTTCCTCCTTCCCGTTTCCATTCAGAGAAAGCAGCTACACATTGTTGCTCAATTAGGCAAGAAGACAGATCTGAAAGCATTATCAAAGCAATATGACACCATAGATGAGCAGACTTGGAAAGGACCAAGTATGAGCCTAGTGAGGTAATGGTCAATCTTGCCTAGTGGGAGAAGCTCGGGAGTTACTTCCTACGACAGGAATCAGTTAGGTTGAGTGGATATTTATGAAGCAGCCATGGGAAGCAAAGGCACTGATGTGTGAAACATAATGACAGTGTGACTAGTTATCCACAGGGTCAGTGTGAAAGGAGTCTCAATGTGAGAAAAGACTGGAGAGGTGGGGAGAGGGCAGTTTGGGCTGATCTTAACTTGTCCTTCTACCCAACAAAACGTCAGTCCTTTGTCTGCAAACTAAAGAAACCGTGTGATCTGTTTTGGGAAACACAAGCATAGAGAAGGTATGATGGAGATGCACACACATGGTCAGACACGGGGTCGGGAGAAGACATCAGTCGTGTGTGTGTTTATGCCCTGGTAGGGAGAGGATGCAGATACAATGCAGGAACCAAAATCAATCACCTAGACCTCACCACTGTCAAGAGAAAAAAAAAAACAATAAACAGAGCAAATAGGTCCTGGGATGCACCTACATTATCACAGCCTCTCAGCCCCTGTCAGCGCTGTCCATAAAAACACCCAAGTAGTAGCTATAGCCCTATGGAGAGAGCCATTTGAAGAACTTCAGGAACAAACTCGATCTGTCAAGCTCTATGACACTCCATGTGCTACATTCCCAAGACCAATGAGAAGAACAGCAATACAGTGGTGTGGACAAATTTCGGGCACGAAAAGAGATTGCTGTGCAAACGTAAGGACATGGGCTCAGACCTTCGGAGCCCATCTAAGGAGCGCAGGGTGCCAGCCTGTCCGCAATCCCAGTGCTGGGGAGGTGCAGGTGAGAGGATCCTTGGACCGTGCTGGCCAGTTGCTCTTGCCAAGTGAGTGAGCTCCGGGGCCAGTGAGAGCTTCCTTCTCATAAAGTAAGGTGGAGAGAGATAGTGACGATACCCAGCATCAGCCTCCAGCCTTCAAATGCAAGCACACCCACACACATACATACAGCACATACAAATAAGTGTGTGTGAGCTCGTGTGTGTGTGTGTGTGTGTGTGTGTGTGTGTGTATGTACATCTCTGAAGTCTGCCCTGGCCTGAGCTCTTGAATCAGTCTGGGCACATTCCCTTAATTAATTCAGCTCCTATGTGAACACTTGTTAGAATCTTTGTGGTCTGAATTGTGGGGCACCAAACACTTGTTAATACTCCAGACTAGACATGGAGAGGCAAGGAGATAGGTTTCGTGACAACAGCATAAATGCTGTGAAAGGGGACATGCCAGTGATCACGGGAGCCCTGACTTGTAGCACAGGCTTTTCTATATCAGATGATGAAGAAAGAAGATTGCAAGCTTTGAAGCCTAACTGGGGCAATTTGGACAAAGCGTGCCTCAGAGTAAAATAAGAACTAAAGAAGAGCTGAGAGTGTAACTCAGTGGTAGAGCCCCTGCCTAGAATCCCCCAGTGAGGGGCTGGGATGTGGCTCAGTGGTAGAGCACCTGCCTAGAATCCCCCAGTGAGGGGCTGGGGTGTGACTCAGTGGTAGAGCCCCTGCCTAGAATACCCCAGTGAGGGGCTGGGGTATGGTCAATGGTAGAGTACCTGCCTAGAATCCCCCAGTGAGGGGCTGGGGTGTGACTCAGTGGTAGAGCCCCTGCCTAGAATACCCCAGTGAGGGGCTGGGGTATGGCTCAATGGTAGAGTACCTGCCTAGAATCCCCCAGTGAGGGGCTGGGGTGTGGCTCAGTGGTAGTGCACCTGCCTAGAATCCCCCAGTGAGGGGCTGGGGTGTGGCTCAGTGGTAGAGCCCCTGCCTAGAATCCCCCAGTGAGGGGCTGGGGTGTGGCTCAGTGGTAGAGCCCCTGCCTAGAATCCCCCAGGGAGAGGCTGGGTGTGGCTCAGTGGTAGAGCACCTGCCTAGAATCCCCCAGGGAGAGGCTGGGGTGTGACTCAGTGGTAGAGCCCCTGCCTAGAATCCCCCAGTGAGGGGCTAGGGATGTGGTTCAACAGTAAAACATTTGCCTAGTATGCACAAAGCCCTAGATTCAATTCTCCGAACTTCAATAACAAAAAGAAAAAGAATAAAAAACTCTATCCAATATTTTTACACCCAAATTCACAGAAGCCTTATACACAAGAGCCAAAAGATGGAAGCAACCCAAGTGCCACGCGTGGATGAATGGATGAATACATATGCAAAAGGTAGTCTAGCCATACACAGGCGTAGCATTCACTCACACAAATGAATGAAATTCTGATGGCTGTGCGACATGGACAAGGCTTGCACAGATGCTCAATGAAATAAGTCAGTCACAAAAGAGCTGCCTCGTAATTCTATTTATATGAGCCATCTAGAAAATCAAACCCATACAGAGTGAAAGCCGACGTTCCCAGCGACCGGGGGAGAACTGGAAGTCACTGCCAAGTGAATGCCAAGTTTCTGTTTGGGGTGATGAAATTTGGAAGTCGATAATGGTTTTAGTCGCACAACATTGTACATGTATTAAATATCAGTAAGTCATATTTAAAAATGCTGTGTTTGACAAATGTTATCTATATTTTACCACAATAAAAAAAAATCAGAGATTGAAGGACAGAGGCTGTATTTGTTTCTTTTCTCATTGCTCTGGCAAAGTTCCTGACACAAAACAGCTTATGGAGGGAAGACTTTATCACAGCTCACAACCTGAGGATACATGCAGTATACCTTGATGAGGAAGGCATGGGAACAGGACCGTGAGGAGACTGGCCACGTGGCATCCACATTCAGGAAGCAGAGAGAGACGGATGCTGGTGCTCAGCTCACTTTCTCCTTTTTATTCAGTCTGGGATCTCAGCCCATGCGATGGCTTTACATACAGTAGCAGGTCTTTCTATCTCAAAATAATCTCTCGGAAAACACCCTTACAGATGCCCTCAGAGGTGTACCTCCCTGGGCTGGAGAGATGGCTCAGTGGTAAAGAACACTAGCTGCTTCTCAAGAAGTCCTGAGTTCGACACTCACCATCCATGTAGCAGCTCACAGTGTCTATAACCATAGTCCTATAGGACCCAGTGCCCTCTTCTGGTGTGCATACATGCAAACAAAACACCCATATGCATAAACAAATAAATCTTTTTTTAAAAAAAAATGTATCTCCTAAATCAAGTTGACAGTGGAGAGTAACCATCACAATGACATTGGCAACAACAGACTTCAAGTGCTGGATATTAAAAATAAATGAGCAAAGCCAACATGATGGCCCATGACTGTAATCCCAGAACTGGAGAGGCTAAGGCAGAGGACTGTACTTTGAAAGTCAGCCCATACAGTATAATCCTGACACAAAAAAATAAAATATACATTTTATACACATTGTATTATATGTATACATTATATAATAGATACATACCTAGATATGCAGATATAATGACCCTGCCAAAATATTGTGTGTATGTATACATACATGTATTGTGCATACATGTATGTATATGTGTGTGTTGTGTGTATATATACATGTGTACATGTGTGTGTATATATTAAGACCTTCTCTCAGTGGATTTGGGCGATGGTTCAGAGTATCTGTTGCTCTTCCAGAGGACCTGAGTTTGGTTTCCAGCACCCATACTGAGCGGTTCACAATCACCTATATCTCTAGCTCCCGGAGATCTGATGCCCTCTTCTAGCCTCCTTAGGTACCCCAGACATATGTGCCACACACATAGGTCCGTAAATAAAAAACAAAAATAAATCTCTTTTTAAAGAGCCTATCAGGGCATGGTAGGTACACACCTTTAATCCCAGCACTTGGGAGGTAGGCTTCAGGTGGATCTATGTGAGCTCAAGGTTAGTCAAGACCGCAAAGTGAGACTCTGTTAAAAAAAAAAAACATTTTATTTGCACACACACACAGAGAGAGAGAGAGAGAGAGAGAGAGAGAGAGAGAGAGAGAGAGAGAGTTAGGAAGGGCTTCTGGGAGGAAGTGGTAACTGGATGTGCTGTTAAAGCTGCTAAGGGAACCCTGAAGCAAGAAGATCACAGAACAGTTTTCCTTCTCTGGGTCTTGGTAGAATTCAAGGAGGTGCGGTCATTGGAAAATGACATCATTGTCTTTTTTTGAAAATGTCTCCCCGGAGCCTCCTAGGAGCCTTGTACACTTGGTCTCCAGTTTGCAGCACTGCTTTGAAGGTTGTGGAGCCTTTAGGAAGTGGGGACTACCTAGTGGAAGTAGGTCCCCAAGCCAACTCTGTCTGTGTCCTCATCCACCACCACGTGACGAGTCTCCACGAGATGCATGCTCTCTCCTGGGAATTATATCTTTTCCCCACCATGATGGGACTGGGTCAGGAAGAACAGGAACCACTGATACAGACACACACATAAACTATTGAACCATAAGCGTCCTTTTAGTGCCCGATATGGAGTCCCTCCCCACCTTCCTCCCCTCCCTCCCTCTTGGAGAAAGAACCAGCCACACCCTATAAAAAGTGACTTTTCCATTCTTACCACCAACTCAAAGTTTAAAAGGCACAGTTTGGCTCGCTCTCCCAGAAGGCTCCACTTTGCTGAGTCCACACTAACCTTCATGCCTGAATCCCGTCGCACTCCTGAGCTTTCCCACAACTCTAAGAGCTCAGTTGATCGCTACTTTGAAAAGTGTCCCAATTTAGGGTCCCAAAAACGTTCTGTGGTCCCCCTAATCCTCTGCAATACACTGTGCACAAGTTTTGTGTGAGTGCATATGTGTGCATATGTTTGCATGTGAGGGCATGCAAATGCACGTGTGCATGTGTGTGCTCGTGCACGGGAGGCCAGAGGACATCCTCAAGTGTCATTCCTCAGGTGCCAGCCACTCTGTTTGCTTATTTGTTTTGAAGCAATTGCTCTCAACAAGCCCAAGACTTGCTAAGGAAGTTGGGCTGACTGACCAACAAGCCCCAAGGTTTTGCTTTTCTCTGACTTCCTAACACAAATGTGCACCACCATGCCTGATTTTTTTTTTTTTTTTTTTACATAAGCCCTGGGGATCGAACTCAGTTCCTCACGCTTGCAAAGCAAGCGCTTTAACAACCGAGCTATTTGGCCAGTCTCGCCGGCGCGCTGTGAACAAATCATTGGTGGAAATGTAGTGTTGGTTCTCACCATAGACAGAAGTTCATTAAAGACCCAGCGACGTCCAGCAATGTTTAACTTTGGTTTTACCCAATGTGCTTTGCGAGATTATCTCTCCGTATGCACCTGACTGCATCTGATTAACACTAGTTAATATCTGCCTACACCTGTGCCCTCATGCTCCCTGGGTAAGGAAATGTGGCCATAATAGATTCACAAGCAAAGCCTTGTCTTCCCCAGAATGTAGACTCATGGAGGGTAAAGTCTGCATTTGCGGTTTCTCTTAGCCCATCCCTCCACAACGCTCAGCACAGCACCTGACAGTACCTCCTGATGGATCCTGTTGCCTTGACAACCAGCTCAGAGTTGCTATTTCAGGACATTCTCGCCATCCTTGGAGCCCCAGGAAAGCAACGAATGCCATAAGGCATTAGTCTGAGTGTGCAGCCTCTTCTGCAAAGTGGCGTTAATAATGTCCCGAGCCTCTCATCAGCCAGGGCTCCCCGAGACAGGAAGGAGAAGCAGCTAGTGACAGATCACCAAAGCCAATCTCCTCAAGAGCGGGATGCTAACAGCAACTGCTCCATTCTCTTTTATTTTCCCAGCTAATTTGGTAGGTGGGAAGTGACACCGAATTGTTTACAGCCTCCCTTCTTAGAGGTAATGTGACCCCTCCGGTCTCTGTCACTTCACCTCTCCCATCACTGTCAACAGCTCCTCTGTGCGCAAGAGCTCTTTATGGAGATTGCCAAAGCCCAGGGGTGTCCTGTCTGAGGGCCTCTAATTATGAGAAGAGTGTCATTTCCACCTGGTCCCAGGAAAGAGGGGATGCTGAGGATTCCTCCCTCCTCAGCTAAATTCCAGTGGCTGCTTCCTATTCTGGTCCCCTAGTTGCCTCCCCTCTGGTCTATGGAGAGCCCAGGAGTCTTGCCAGGGATAAAGAAATGCCTTCAAAACACCAGTTGATGGGCTGGAGAGATGGTTCATCAGTTAAAAGCCTGTACCAATCTTTCAGAGGACCTGAATTAGGTTCCCAACAACTACATGGTGACTTATAACCACCTGTATCTCCCGATCCAAGGACGTTGATGCCCTCTTCTGGACTCTGCAGGAACCCACAGGCAGATACCCACATGCAGATATACATCATTTTTAATTAATTAATTAGGGTCTGGAAAAAGGCTTAGAGGTTAACAGTGCCTGAGTTCAGTACCCAGCCTCCAAGTCGGGTAACTCACAACTACTTGTAACTCCAGCTCCAAAGGAAACACAATACCTCTGGCCTCCACAGGCACCTACACGCATGTGCCTGTAGCCACACTTGGACACGTATACATAATTTAAGAATAATAAAAATAAATATTTGTTAAATGTAGCGAACTGCATGGTGTCACACCTGATGGAGATGTATAATCAACTCCTGAGATGGCTAAGGCCTGACCTATGCTATGATCACGCAATGATTATCAGCTGCCTGCATATGCGTGGGCCTATGGGCAGTGCCCACCTGGCAATCCGGGATTGGCAGCCCATGCCTACTTAAGGGCTGGGAGAGGTTTGCCCGGGGAGAGAGGAGAAGAAAAGGAGGAAGGAAAAAGACGGAGAGGGAAAGAGAGAGGTTTGCCCAGAGAGAGAGGGGAAAAGAGAGAGAAAGTGAATAAAGTCCTGGAATAAACTGCGGTGAGAAGAGCTCCGGTGGTCGCGTCATCCTTGCTGGATGAGGTAGAGCCATGACAGTTAAACATAAATCTGCCAATCTGCCTCATCACGTATGAATAAAAAGATATTTATGGGCCATTTGAGGTAAACACAAGAAACCGTTTAGGAAGCTGACACTGTACTTGGCATGAGCTGTGCCCATGCTTGCATCTACTAATGCCCTCAGTACCTGAGACCTTTATCTGTATGTACTACGCAAACATACCTCTTCCTGAACTATGTACCAGGCGGCCTGTTAGCAACCTAGGATGCCCACTCCCGTCAAGTCACACGCACACCCCTCTTGGGATGGAGAAATAAGTTTCTCTTCTCCTTAGAAACCATCAAACTTAAGCAGATTCTACATAGTTAGTTGTATTTCAGTTAGCCAGACATGGAAGCTGGGGGCAGCTGATCCAGCCTAGACTGGTTTGAGGATACATGTACAATAAGGCAAATTGTGTCCTCTAAGTGAGCATTTAGAGAGAACCTCCTATGTACCATCTTGTGCCTATTCATAATTAGGTATGCATGTGATTAAAAGCAGATGCCTCTCAGGAAAGCAGATACATGTATACATGAGTAATGGCTTATGTAAGCCAGGTCTGTCAATAAAAACAGAGACCCAGGGCCTAAGGTAGAACCTGCTCTGGTTATTTTGCTAAATGGCCATGCTGTCAAAATGCTTTCTAAGTATTTATGCTTCTACCCATAGACCTTGGCTGCTCTAACCTTGGCCTGAGGATCTTCTTCTTACATCACCAGAAAGTTACATAACTCATCAGAGTGCTGAGAATAAGAGACTAAGTGTCAGCCCTAAATGGGACACCTATATCACCCACACATACACCCCACTGAGGTTCAGGGAGCATTGTGGAAAAGCGTGAGGATGAGCATAAGAGCCAGACAGTGGGAGGAGAGCTGTGGTCATTCTTCAGAGCAAGACCCAGCTGTTTGGTCTCCCAGTCACAAACTCACGGCAGCTGCTGTCACCTGTAAAAATGGAGCCAGCCAAAATTCTGACATAGATGAGGAGGTGCTCTCCGGGCCCCACCCCACACTGATGAACTATTTATCAGCAATGGTAGCTGCTGGGAGAGGGAGGATTCTCTTTGGAAGCCCCCAGACTCTAATCAGGGCCCTTGAGTTCCATGACCCACAGTTCCCCTGTCAGTCTCAAAAGCATATCTGACCCATTCTATCGTTTTGTATATAGTTACTCTGCTGTTTTTTTTATATGTATGGGTGTTTCGACTGCACGTGTGTACCACATGCATGGTGTGTCCACAGAGGACCAAAGAGGGCATCAGATCCCCTGAGATGGAAGTTAGAGATGGTTGGGAGCTGCCATATTGGTGCTGGGAATCGAACCTGGGTCCTCCAGAAGGGCAGCCAGTGCACTTCACCACTGAGCCATCTTGCCAGCTCCTACTCAGTTACTTTGGCAAATCTGTATGAGCTCAATTCCTTGGAAACACACACACACACACCCTGACTACCTGTAACAAGATGGCTAGAAATAGTAGAAGGGCTGCCTCCAGGAACAGATATGCAACGTTAAAAACTGATGCCCACCATGGCTGTGTTTACTTCTGTGCCCCTCCTTACACTATGATGCACATGTTCCTATTAACCATGGCGCAGTGACAGACCATCTCAAAGCATGAAGGCTCGCTATGCTTTAAATACGATTTGTATCCCTCTTTCAGATGAACTTCATGGCCTAGGAGTTTCCTCCCATTGTGGAAATTCTAAGAAATGGAGCATAACCAGGTCTGGTGCTGAGCACCTGTAACCCCAGCAATGTAGGCAGAAGTTTCTGTCTCACCAGAAGCTCCCAAATAAACACATAGAGGCTTAATGTTAATTACAAATGCTCAACTGATAACTCAGGCCTGTTACTAGCTAGCTACCTCTTATATTTAAATTAATATGTATTTCTTATCGATGCTTTGCAACGAGGCTCATAGTTTGTTACCTCATTTTGTACACATCCCACTTCCTCTGTGACTTCTGGCATCTCCTCTCCCTTTCTCATCCCAGCATCCTTAGCTTGGCTGTTCCACCTATACTTCCTGCCTGGCTACCGACCAGTCAGCTTTTTATTAAACCAAGTCGAGTGACAAATCTTTACAGTGTACAAGAGGATTATTACACAGCACAAGACCTGGAAGTCTGAGGAAGAAGATTAAGAGCGCAAATGTTTGAAGGTAGCCTGGGCTATAAAGCAGGTTTCATGCCAGCCTGGGCCACACAGAGAGATTATCTCTTAAAAAAAGAAAAAGGAAGAACTAGAGAGAGGTCTCAGCTGACTCCCACAAGTTATCCTCTCAATTGCACATGCGTGCCACGGTACTCGTAAGACCTCCATGCACATATATAGAAATAATTAATGAGCTAATTAATTAATTAGACAAAAATAAGTAGTTTAAGTGTTGTTGTTGTTGGATTGCAATCCAGGCAGAGCTTTTATCTGTTGGGGCCTTGACTCCTGTGCACACAGGCCTCTCCTCTAAGCTGCTTGGGCTTCTTCACAGCCCCGAGGCTCAGAGCATTCTAAGTACCTTGCAGGCAAGAGATAGAAAGTGCAGTTCTCTTCCGACCTGAGCCCAGGCACTGCTGAGCCTTCTATATTCCCACTGCTCCATCCATCGCTGCAACCTCTTGATAGAAGAAGACCTGCCACAGTTCCCGCCTTTCAGTGAGGAAAGTTTCAAAGACTGTGAGGTCATCTTTCATTAACGAATCCCCAACCTTCCAAAGAAAGGAAAAGCAGGCATCATTCATGAAGAAGCCACTGTGGACCCCATTCCAGGACCACTCCAAACATGCCTTTTCGTTCTCACGATGATTGTGCATGCGGAGGTTTTGGGTTGGGTTGGGTTGAGCTTATTTCCTCCCTCATTTAAAAGATGGAGCCAAGCTCAGAGATGTTAAGGGATGCTTTTCTCAGATGCTACCCACTTTGATTTTTCCAAGACACAGTCTCTTACTAGGAACTGAAGTTCATCGGTTAAACTGGGCTGGCTGGTTAGCCTTACTCAGCATTCTATCTGCCTCTGCCTCCCTGCAATGCCATTGCAAACACCTGTTGCTACGCTAGCTTTTTATATGGGCCTGAGGATCCCACTCTGGTCCTCAGGTTTGAGCAGGAAGCTCCTTACCAACTGAGCCATTTCCCCAACCAGGCAACTCCTGAGTCGGAAAACAAAAACGTGAAAGAGAAAGCAAAGAGTTTCCAAGAAAGTCTAAGAGATCATATACACATTGGAACATTAAAGCGATTCTCCACACCTAGATGAGAAACCCCAAAGCTATAAAGTTAAACACGATAATCGTGTACATTTTAAACAGGAATTGTAAATGAAGACATATATGGGAAAGATGAAGTACTTGTCTAAGTTAGTTTTGACAACTAGACACAGTTTAGAGTCAACCTCGGCAGGAAGTCGCAATTGAGGAACTGCCCAGATTGAATTGGGCTGTGGGGGGATCATCTTGGTTGTTAATTGATGCAGGAGGGCCCAGCCCACTGTGGGCAGCACCATTCCCTAGGCAGATGGTCCTGAGCTATATAAGAAAGATATATGAATGAATATAAGCCTTTGAGTAAGACAGCCAGCAGCGTTCCTTCACGATTTCTACTTCAAGTTCTTGCCCTGACTTCCCTCAATGATGGGTTGTGATCTGGTGTGTAAGCCAAATAAACCTTCTCCTCTTCCACGCTGCTGTTAGTCATGGTATTAATCCAGCAACAGAATGGAACTACAGTAGTAGTTACAGTACAGATGTAAGTTAGTTTAAAGGCAAATATGTATAATAGACAAGGAGCTCTTGGGAATTAACAAGAAATGATAAACACCACAATGAAAACCTAGAGTCGACGATCTATGTCAAGAGCAAAGCCACCTGACTGCTCATAGTGTGAAAAGATGCTCACACTGGCTGCTAGTCAAAGAGATGCAAATTAAACCGGCAGGCACTGCTCACACCTGGTATGAGCTCCTGGTAAGGGAGGGAGTCCAGTGGGAGGTGTTTCTGCCTTTGGGAAGATCAAATGGGTAGCATTGATCACAAAATTAAAACCGGCTCTCCTGTGACCCAGATTTCTACCCTACAAAGTGGTGGCATAGAAATGAAAGGTGCCATCTGTGAACAGCAGTGTTCACCCTGGGGCAAAAATCTGGACACCGAATCGATAGCTGAATAAGTAGCCAAATACTTAATGGTCCACCCGCACCATGGAGAGAGTGCACAGGCATTGAGAAGGCTGGGGCCAGAGAGAGGGGGCTCAGTGGGTGAAGGCCGGATGACCTGAGTTCCATCTCTAAGAGGGACATGGCGGAAGGAGAGAACTGACTCCTGCAAGTTGTCCTCTGACCTCCACACGCACATGTACACAATGCACACAATAATAAATAACAAATATAACTTAACGTTTTTAAAAAGAGGACAGAGTCTGCCCAATGGTTGACAACTGGTGTTTCTCAAGCTTTGAGTCGCTGTCTCCCCCAGCCCCACCCACAGAGTAAATGCTAAGTTTTATTGTGGCTCTGAGCATCTGGATGTAGAATCAAATAGAATCAGCATCCAGACAGCCATAGATGATTGAATAGTTAAGTGGAGTTTCCTTAGCCTCCCTAGAACCAGTATTATACTCAGGAAAAAGGCTCTCTTTAGAGACGGCTCAACGGGTAAGGCTTCTGACAAGAAAGCATGAGGAAAACAAGAAAGAGAAACAGAGTTGAGAGCCCGTGTAAATGCCAGGTGGGCGTAGTGAACCATCTATGATCTCAATATAGCAAGCAGAGATGAGCATCCCCAAAAAAAACTGAGTAACGGGGCTAGCCAAAATGGTGGGCTCCAACTTCAGAGAAAGACTCTGCTTCAATCTGTGCATTGGAGAGTGATTCATGAAGCTATCTGGGGCCAACCTCAGGTATCCACATGGACACTCACGCATGTGCACCTGCACACATGCAAGTATGTACACATGCATCCCACACACACATAAAACAATGCCCTCTAGGGGCTGGAAAGAGGGCTCAGTGGTTAAGAGCACTTGCTGCTCTTCCAGAGGACCTGAGTTCTTTTCCTAGCACCCACGTCAGCCTGTAACCACAGTTTCCTGGGATCTGACACCCTCTTCTGGCCACCATGGGCACCAGCACACATGTGGCATACACTCACACAAACACATGCACATACACATAAGATAAACAAATTGAAAAACACAATACTCCCCTCTCTCCTCCTTTTCCTTCTTTCTCCCTTCTGCCTCTCTGCTTCCTCGCTTCCATGAAATAAGCAGTTCCCCTCTGCCTTCTGCTGGCGGCCACAATGCTCTGCCTCGTCACACACCCAAAGCAAGGAGGTCAAGCAACCATGGACCAAAATCTCTGAAACCCTGGAACTGTAGTTACAGACACTTGTGTACCCTCTAACATGGATACTGGGAGCCGAACTGCTGAGCCATCTCTCCAGCCGCGAATGGCGGAGTGCTGGAGTCTGGGCATCTGTCTGTGTTCTTGGAGGTTCTGGAGCCTCATTTGACTACCAGCTTTTCTACGGACCTGCACTGACTGAGAGCCTCACAGAGGACATGCCTTCCCTGAGTTCCCACAGCTTTTCCTCCTCTGTGCGTGTAAGGAAGCCACCGGTAAGTGGGTGATGAGTGATAACTCACTGCCTGGCGGCAGATGGGGAGCTATATTTAGAGGCCCTTCAGAGGAAGAATTAATGCCATTAAGAACACATCACAGGCCAAGAAAATGAGAGTGGCAACGTGTTCCAAACGGCTCATAAAACAAAAGAAGGGAAAGGAAAGAAGCCTGCATTTGTGCCCCCTGAGGGAGCTGTAAGCACCCCCAAATTCACATGCTGATGTAATAACCCCTAGACTTGGGCATACCGAATACACAGAACTTTAAAGGTCATTAAAGAAGTAGTTTAGGTAAAATGAGGTCATATTGGTGGGATCCAGTCCAACCTTACTGGTGTCCTAGTACACAGATACACATAGAGAAAGGGACAGATGGGACACGGAGAGCAACCACCTGGGGACTGGGAGACAGGTGAGCGGGCAGAGTTTGCTGTACCAAGGACCTGAGTTCAATGATGGGAGTCCACATTAAAGATAAAAATCTAACTGTGATGGCATGCTGGGGAAACAGAGGCAGACCCTTGGGGCTCCCTGGTCGTCCAACATAGTCTATTTGACCAGTTCCAGGTCAATGACAGTCCTGTCTAAAGCAAAGGGAATAGCATTCCTGAGTAACAAAAGCCAAGTGTGTGCTAGCACCTACATCACATACACACATACACATACTATATACACAGATGTACCCATATACATACAATAACGCACATATGTGCACACACAAGAATGAAGACAACTCCAAGCCGTGGAGAGTGATGGTCTTCAAGAGAGCGAGCTGCCCATCCTCTTGATACTGAACTCCCAATCTCCAGGAAAAGTCCATTTCTGTTAGTTTCGTTATAGCAAGGAGTCAACAAATCCATCCTACGTGCTCACAGAACATAGCAGAAAGCAGAGAAATGAATGAGAGTGTTCAACTCGCTTTCTCTTCTTAGCCCATCCAGGATCCCAGCCTATGGTACGGTGCCCCTCATATTTATGGTGGGTCTTCCCATCTCAATGAACTCAAGCTAGAAACCCCCTGACAGACATGCCCAGAGGTTTCTCTCTCCTGGGTGATTCTCAAGCCTATCAATGGAGACCAAGCAGCATAGTCCCTCCACTCATACATTTACACATGTGTTAGTCTACTGCATATTTATTAAGCCACCTCCTCCACTTTTCAGAGAAGGTAACAACTTCCGGGGAAAGTCATGACTGTGCAGAATCTTGCAGAACACAGCAGGAAGAGAGGGTTTCAAGACAAAGCAAGCCTTCCAACTTCAAAGAATCTTTCCAACACATTAAACGATTCTGTGCTCTGCCAATCTGGAAAGACAGGTGCTGCCTTTAACCACAGCCAAAGGAAGAGGCAGGAGGAAGATCATCCCAGCAAGGGGAACTGGTTAAATGGAGGTCATGACATTTAATACCTATTATCAGCTTAACGGGATCTAGAACCACGCAGCTCTTAGGAATTGTCTAGGTTAATTAAGGTGGTGAATTGATTGATTGTCATTGTCAACTTGACACCAATTGGACTCACTCAGGAAGAGAGTCTCAAGGAATTATCTAGCTTGGCCTATTAGCATGTCTGTGGGGGGTTGTCTTGACTGTTAGCTGAGGTGGGGAAGCCCACCCTGAATGTGGACCCTGAACTGCTGAAGAGTAAAGAAAACCAGCGGAGCAGAAATGACAGGCAAGCAGGCAGCATGGATACATTTGCTCTCTCTGCTCTTGACTGTGGATATGAGGCCTTGAGTTCCGGCCCTAACTTCCACTTGGTGATGAACTGTAACATTTGGATACAAGGGGGAAAGAAATCAAGTCAACAACTCAAAGGAGCTATAGTCAAGAGCAGAGAAAACACAAAAGTACCCATGCTGTCTGGTTGCTTTCAGCCATTACCCTCCACTCTTACATAGCCCAGAACCACTGGGCCCAGGGAATAGTGCTGCTCACAGTGGGATCTGCTAGTTAACAATCAAGACAACCTCTCATAGAAGTGTCCATGAACCAACCTGACCTAAAACATTGGTCAATAAAATTCTTCCAAGTGATTCTAGGTTGTGTTAGGATAACAGTTAAGAGTAATCATCACACTTTCCATGATAGACTGTTTCTCCTGAAACCCCGTGCCAAAATAAATCCCCCCGAGGATGCTTTTTTCAGGAATTTTGGACACAGTAACATATAAATAAGTAAATATACATATACACACATAAATATATATGTACACAGGCATGAGAATATACATGTACCCATGCATACTATTGCATTTGCACATACATATACACAGAAAAACAGTACACATATAAAAAGATACACATATCTGCACACAAATGCATATACATATACAATAAACAAACATATGTACATGCAAGTATGCACATGTAAACAAAATTATACACATGCTTATAAATACATTATAGATACACAGTACACACACACATGCACACAAATGCATATATATCTACAGCCCACACACAGGCATATACATATAAATTCACACACACATAGGTGCACACAAATTCATATACATCCATAATATGCAAACACATATGTACCTATTAGCATGCCTATATAAGCAAATAAAAAATACACATGCACATAAATGCATCTAGATACACAATACACACATACATTTGCACACAAATGTGTATACGTCAACAATACACACAGAGGCATGCACATAAAGACAGACACAGAGACATGCACACAAATGCATGTCCATTCAGCTGCACACACTCACACAACCTCTGTCTTTTCATGGGAAGGCAGGAGGTTGTGTGTTCTATTATTTAAAGAGGATCTGTTGCTTTAAATTGAGGGATTTGAACAAATCACATTTGAAATTGAAAGGGGATGAAGTAGCCAGATGCATCCTCTATTTAGGGAAAATAATGCATGTATTCGATTGCTACCATCCCTGTTTAATCCCACTGTGGCTTAAAATAAAAGACCACAAGCTGGGCAACACAAAAGTTCTCCAATTTCTGAGCCTTTGCGAGGAGGCTGAAGGGCTCATCTGTAGAATTCTTGGTTTTCCATTAAGACCCAAGCCGTTTCTTTCCCTCAATGAGTGAAATCCGTGTGTCTGAATAACAGCTGCGTCTCATTCTCTTCCTGTTCATTCATTCAAGAGTCCATTTGGAAAAACAGGCTGGTTAATAAGGTTTAGACTGGAAAGAAATGAAAGGCTGCATTCACGAGAACCGTGAACGTGATGGTTAGTTTTAAATGTCAACTTACAGCCTAGAAAGACTCACCCGAGAAAAGAGCCTTCATCGAGGAACTGCCTAGACCAGGTTGGCCTCTGGGCTTGTGGGGGGTTGTCTAGATGGTTAATTGGTATGGGAGGACGCAGCCCATTGTAAGTGGCACCATTCTCGAGGCAGATGGCCCTGATCTGTATGAGACAGGAGAAAGCTGGATGAAGACTAGTTAACGAGAAGAAGCAGGCAGCGTGGGCACATCCCTTTCTCTATACTCTTGACTGTGGATGGGATGGGATTGGCTGATAGAGTTCCTGCCGCGACTTCCCTGAAAAAAATGGACTGTGACAGAGAAGTGGAAGCCAAGCGAACTCCTTCTCTCCTCTACTCTGCTTTGGGTCAGGCTGCTTTATCACAGCAACCGAAATGAAACTAGGGCACAGGGGAGAGAAGAATTCCAGGAGAGAGCCCTGTCCACCTGAAAAAAACGTTACAGTGAATAGTTTGAGAGTTCAGGAAAGTGCTAGATTCAGGGATAATGGGGCAGAGAGGCAGGAAGGGATCACAAGTTTATGTATTATATATGTTTTATACATACACATTATATATTTTATATATTTTACAAATTTATCTGTAAATTTATTGTGTATTTTTATTGATGTAAAAATACATTATATAATTATATATCGTATTTTATATATATTATAAAGACTTTTAGATCTGCCAGTATGAGCGGTGAACCCTGACGGCATGGTGCTAGGATTCCGTTGAACCCCTCAGGTACCATGTGACACTGGACTAGGGAAGTTACACTTTGGGAAATCTGTGTTCCTTCTCTGTAAATGGGCTGCTGATGGCACTGACACACTCACACGGTGTTTCAGTAGTTAAGTGAGATGATGCATGTAAAATGTTGGGCACAGATGCCAGGGTGTATAACTGCTCGATAAATCATGGGCAGCGGGCCAGCCAGCTGGCTCAGCAAAATAAAGGATGCTTGCCACCAAGCCTGAGTACCTGGGATTCACACACGCATGCATGCTGTGGGGCAATGGTCTGTACCCTGTCAGTTGTATTTTAATAAAATGCTGATTGGCCAGTAGCCAGGTAGGAAATATAGGCAGGGCAACCAGGCAGGAAGTAGAGGCGGGGCAATGAGAACAGGAGAATTCTGGGAGGAAGAAAGAGTCAGTACGCAGTCATCACCCAGACACAGAGGGAGCAAGATATGACTGCCTCGCCAAAAAAGGTACCAAGCCATGTGGCTAACACAGACGAGAATTATGGGCTAATATAAATTATGAGAGTTAATAAGAAGCCTGAACTACACTACTAGGTCAATCAGTTTATAATTAATGTAGACCTCTGTGTGTTTGTTTCTTTGGGGCTTAACAGCTGTGAGACCAAGAGGGACAGAAATCTTAGTCAACACATCTACACACACACACACACACACACACACACACAGGCACCCATATAGTAGAACAGCAGGAAAGGAACAACTTCTGCAAGTTGTTCTTTGGCACCCACAAGTGCCCTGTGGCACACATGTACACTCTTGCACAAATAAACGTCCATCATGACTATCCCTGTTGTAGATGCCCCCTTTGATCACATTTGGAAAAGCCAGGGTTTGGAGAGTTGACTCAGTGATTGAGAACACTCGCTGCTCTTGCATTAGGATCCTAGCACCCATGTCAGGAAGCTCACAACCTCCTGTAAATCCACCTCCAGGGGATCTGATGTCTTCATCTCCCATCTGAGGGCACCCTCATACATGTGGTGTACATACCACACACACCATTGAAAAAATAAATAAATCTAAAAAATAATTAAAATGAAATAAACTCGAAAAAGCAAATTAGAGTATCACTCTCATCTCTATTTAAAAGAAGGAGGGGGGACAAGAGGAGAGAGAACAAGGGAAGGGGGAAGGAGGAGGGAGACAGTAGAGATGGTTGATGGAGGAAGGTCATTGGCTAATAAAGGAACTGCCCTGGCCCATTTTATTGGTTAGAAGATAGGTGGGAGGAGTAAAAACAGAACAGAACGCTGGGAGGAACAAGAAGTGAGGTCAGAGTCTCGACAGCTCTGCTCTTGGGAGCAGACGCCTGAGAGAGACGTCATGCCCTGCTCCCGGGATGAAGCTCCAACCCAGGATGGACATAGGCTAGAATCTTCCCGGTAAGTGCACCTTGGGGTGCTACACACAGATTATTAGAAATGGGCTAAATTAATATGTGAGAATTAGCCTAGAAGAGAATGGGCCAGGCAGTGTTCGGAGGAATACAGTGTCCGTGTAATTATTTTGGGGCATAAGCTAGCCAAGCAGGCGGCCGGGGTGCTGGGGACGCAGCCCCGCCGCCCTTATTACTTCAGATGGTCTTGCTTTTTCAGTTCTAAGTGTTTAAAAATATTTCAAATGAAAAGCAGACTAGTTGGAGAGGAGGAGGGAGGGGCCCAGTCTCTGGGAAGGGAAGACATCACAGATGGGCCATCAGGAACTTCACAGAGTGTCACATCCATAGGTACCTGCCAGCTCAACCAGGGATGCATCTCCTATGAGGACCAGATGCTTCTAATTGGCGAGAAATCCTGTAGCTGCTGCCCAAAGGAGAGAACAAATTCTCTGTCACCACATGGTTACGTTTTTTTTTTTTAATTTCTTTTTTTTTCCAAATGGAATGTGTTAACTCTTTCAAACAGGTACCAGATTCAGCCTTTCAAAAACTGTGTCAGCAATAAGGCAATTCTTAGGAAAGAGGCTGAGGGACCAGAGAGATGGTTGAGTTGGTAAAGTGCTTTGCTTGTGTTCTAGTTTCTTTCCTGCTGCTATGACAAAACACTGGCTGATGGCAACTGAGGGGAGGACAGGGATCATTTGGTTTAAAATTCCAGGTCACACTCTATCAATGAAGAAGTTAGGGCAGAACTCACATGGGAACTTGAAGCAGAAACCACAGAGAAATGCTCACAGACTTATGGTTAGATATGTTTCTATACAACCCAGGACCATTTGCCTAGGGAATGGTCCACCCACAATGGACTGGACCCTCCTACACCAATTAACAGTCAAGGCAAATCCCAAAAGGCGTCACCCACAAGCCCATCTGATCTGGTGACTCCCGGTTGTGTCAAGCTGGCAGATAACACCAACTAGAAGAGTTTATATACACAAGGATCTGAGTTCCATGTTTTTAAAGCTACACATAGTGTGTGTTTGTAATCCTAGCACTTAGGGGACAAATAGATCCATGGTGCTTATAGATTTGTCTTTTTGGTGAGTTCCAGGTTCTTTGAGAGACACTGTCTCAAAAAAAAAAAAAAAAATCAAGGTGGCCAGTGTCTGAGGAATGGCACACAACCTTGGCCTCTGGCTTCCCCACTCAGATACACACATACGCACTCTGTGTGAGACTTTTCCCAGGGGTATGCAAACATCCACTCACCCTATGACAATCCAAGGTCAATGATCCTACCAAAATCCAACTTGGCAAAACCAAAGAATTTTTTTGAGTTACTAACAGAAGAAGCATGGGTGAGAAGCTACTTAGAGGAGCAGGAATGACCCAAAGGCAGCTACATTACAAAAAGCCCACCCTAGAAGATAATACAACTCATGAAAACCACATCCCTGGAGCTCCTTGTGGGATCTCCATGCAGCAAGCGAGGTTGTAGAATGTCAGCCCCAGCCAGTTGTTTGCTGTTTCCACAGCCTTGGGGGAGGGGCCTCGGACTTAATGTCTTGTTAGTTTCAGCTTTCCCAAACATGTGAGGTTTGTTTACTTCCTGAATTTTATGAGCCTCCATCCTCCTTCCAGGAGGAAACATTTCAATTAGGAGGAAATACAACAGCACACAACAGAGTAACTGTAGTAGGGTAGGATGGGAGAAATTTGTTTCGTGCTGATTCTTTGCTCAATAGATAACCATTAGTCTCATCTCTCCTTGAGGCTCTGAGAAGAACTTGGATAATACTCTCCAACTTACTGTCTTAGTATGGGACTCCTTTAGCCATCTTCCCGTCACTGAGAGAATGTGTAAGACAATCATTTTAAAAAGAAGGAAGGTTTGTTTGGTTCCTGGCTTCGTGGGGTTAAGTCTACTATGATATGAAAGACAAGGTAAGGGCTGGAGAGATGGCTCAGAGGTTAAGAGCATTGCCTGCTCTTCCAAAGGTCCTGAGTTCAATTCACAGGCCCTCTTCTGGCCTGCAGGCATACACACAGAAGGAATATTGTATACATAATAAATAAATAAATATTTAAAAAAAAAGAATTGGAATCCAGCAAAATTTTGTAAAAAAAAAAGAAAAGAAAAGAAAAAGAAAGAAAGAAAGAAAGAAAGACAAGGTAAAAAAAAGGAATAAAAAAAACAGCTTGTGTCTTCTGGGCCATTCTTGGTCTAATTGGGTTGACAGTCAAGAATAACTGACGATCATTGGGTGGGGGTGGCACACGCCTTTAATCCCAGCACTTGGGAGGCAGAGGTAGACAGATCTCTGAATTCAAGGCCAGCCTGGTCTACAAGAGCTAGTTGCCTCGAAAAACCAAACAAAAAGAAAAAGAAAAAGAATAACTATCACTTTTCTTTGCCAGAGAGATCTTACAGAAAACCACTGAGATGACTAAGGTAACCCCTTCTTGTCCCGAACTTTATTTTAGGTCTGCTTTGATCGATGTGATTGTCGATAACTATCTCACATGGATCATTTTACCACCACTGGTCAAAATGTGGGTCCTTAACCCTAATGACTGCATCTACAACACAGCTCTTTAGTTCAGAAGAAAGACTAAGATACAGAGGATCAGCAAATGTGTGAGGTGAGAGTATATCTTCTAGAAATGGCAAGGAAGCTTCAGCCATGATACCTCAACAATATGGCTGCTTAACCAAGACCTGAACAAAGACCACAATAATAGATATGCAAACTTGGAAGGGGTAAATCTCTGAGGGTCCCACCCTAGACAAAGAACTACAGGCAACTAAAGGATGCTGAGAGTAGAAGTAGTCTTTCCCCCCGGGAGGACCCCCCTAATTGGCTATCTAATACCAAGTGGACAGCCCTGAAATCGTGTACATGAAACACGGAACAGACTCAGTGGAATGTATGCGTGTATGTATATGTACAGACACACAACACACACACATATATGTGTGTATCTATATATCCATATACATATATGTGTGAGTTATATGGAATAAAGGAAATGGGGGGAAATGATGTAATTATAATTTTAAAAAAGTTTATCCAGCACATACACACATACCACACAAAAGAGGAACTTTCCCAATTCCCTTAAAGAGAGAGGGTGGGTGGGAGAGATGGGTCCATGGTTAAGCACTTGCTGAGCAAGTACGAATACCAGAGTTTAGGTCACCAACATCCAAGTGAATGCTGGGTGGTCCGTAAGTCCAGTCTCAGAAAAGTAGAGACCAGGTGTCCCCAGAGGAATCTAACAAGACTAGACGTATCAGTGAATTTTGGTTTTGATGGAGAGATGGTCTTGTTGAATAAGGGGAGAGAATGACTGGGAATGATTCCCAGTATCAACCTTGGACCTCCACACGCACACACCCACATGCTCACACACACATGCACACACTCATTGCACACACCCACATGCACACCTGCAAGCACACACCCACACACACGCACCCACATGTCCACACCCACACACACGCACCCACGTGCACACACTCACGTGCACACACTCACGTGCACACAACCCACATGCATGCACCTACATGCATGCACCCACACACACCCACATGCACACACTCTCGTGCACACACCCACCCACACGCCCACACGCACACACGCACGCACCCACATGCACACTTGAAACTGAAAAAGCAAGGAAAGAAGGGGTTTATTTTTAGTTCACAGCTATGGAGGTTTCAGTCCAGGGTCAGTTGGCTCCCAGTGCTCCTAAGGCTGTGGCAAGGCAAAATGTCATCACAGGAATACACAGCACAGAAAGCTACCTCATGGCAGCAGGGGAGCAAAACCAGAGAAAGAGGAAGGCCAATGTTCCTCTTAAAGGCATACCCTCATAGGACCAAACTTTATCTTCTTAAACATCCCACACCTCCCAATACCATCTGTGATGAGTAATCTTGTTGACCTAATTGGATCTGGAATGATCTAGGAGTCATGCCTCCAGAAGGGTCTGGAAGGGAATTTCCAAGGATTAACTAAGAGGAAAGACAGACCTTTCCAGGAAGCGATGGAAGCTTCCAGAGACCCAGATACAAATAGTAAAGCGTTGAAAAATTCTATTTTCCCTTTGTACTATAACCTTCCAGAGCTCTCTCTCTCTCTCTTCCAAACTGCCACCTGTTTTGAAGACAAGGGCTAGATTTTTTTTTAATGTTTTATTTATGTGTTCATTTATCAGTGCTGGGGTTGAAGCCAGGGCCTTGTACTTGGGAGGCAAGCATTCAATCCACTGACTCAAACTCCCAGTCTCAAAAGCTGCTTTTATTTACTTCTCCATTCAGTGTTCCCAGGGCCTAGAAAAGGCTGGGCCACATGGTAGAACTTTGCTTAACAACTAGATCTGTAAGACTTGATCCCCTATCACATTTCCCACGTTTACCTATCCTTTAATTCCCATACCTCACATGAACGCCATCTGCTCCTGCCTCGTGAAATTACCTTTCATCTCTCAAAGCCATCATGCACAGTGCATAGCCACCTCTCTCTACGCTCTCTTCTACCCAGAATCATCCTAGAAACGGACAGCAGGACAAAGCAGAGGCTTTGTGTGACTCTAGTTCCCTGCCTTTGGGGGTAAATAGTATTTTACGAGAAGATGTCCATACACATTTGTTTATGTGTTGTGAACAGCTGTTTCGGCACTGCTAGGGCAGCACTGAGCAGGAGCTACTGAGACCATAGCAACTAAAGTATTCACTTTAGGGCTCTTTACAGAAAATTGCTACTAACCTGTGTTAGAGCAAAAGTGCCGGCTGGGGATGAGACAGACCTCAATATGAACCCTGCTCTGCTCATGTGCATATGTGGACATTAGGAAGACAGGTGTGTGGATAGGTAGATAAATGGTGGATACGTACCTATATATGATAGATAGATATGACAGACGATTGATAGAGCGATGACAGATGATAGACACATGATAGATACATGATAGACACATGATCGATAGATGATAAATGGAAGACAGACACACAGATACTAGATAGATGACAGGTAGAGGTGACAGGCAGATAATAGATAGATGACCAGCAGATAGATACATAGATAGATGACAGAAAGGTAGCAGACAGATGGTAGGCAGATAGATGATAGATGATTGATAGATAGATAGATAGATAGATAGATAGATGATAGACAGATAGATAATAGATAGGTAGATATAGATAGATGGATGATAGACAGACAGATTAATAGATGATAGACACAGATATATATAGATGATAGATAGTAGATGATAGACGGATTGATACATAGATGATAGAGAGATAATAGATGATAGGCAGATAGATGATAGACAGATAGATGTATAGATATAGATAGTAGATAGATGACAGACAGATACATAGATGATAGAAAATAGATGATAGATGGATGGATAGATAGATAGATAGATAGATAGATAGATGATAGATAGATAGATAGATAGATAGATAGATAGATAGATAGATAGAGTCAAACAGAATGTAGCTAGATGGTAGATAATAGACAAACAAACAAGTTATTGATAGACAGATGTGCTGGAATGTTGACAACATCTGTCTCTGCATGTGTCTGTGACAGAATTTCCATAGACAGATCATGAGGATTCGGATATGCTTGATAGTTTTATCCATGGATGAATTCAAAATCTGAAGAAGATGGGATTTGGTCAGAGAAAGCAGGTCACCAGAGACAGGCCTTTGAAAATATGCCATTCCCTCTGCCACTTCCTGTTGTGTTTCTGCATCCTGGTTGGCATGGGGATTATACAATTTGCTATATATATAGTCTATATGAACTTCACATTACTGAAACAAAACACCTGAACTTTGCTCAACAGCAGTGGAAAACCAAAATATGTTCCAGAGTAAGACTGTGAGTTGGCCAGACAGATTTGGTCATAACTTGCATTTGTCAGTTTTTCATCTCTGTAGTGAAATACCTGAGACAGTCTATGTGGTAGTTTGAATGTAATTGGTGCCCATAATCTCATAGGGAGTGGCACTATTAGGAGGTGTGGCCTTGTTGGAGTAGATGTAGTCTTGATGGAGAAAGTGTGTCACTGTGGAGGTGGGATTTTAGGTCTCATATATGCTCAAGATACAACCCAGTGTTGCAGACCACTTCCTGTTGCCAATAAGATGTAGGACTCCCAGCTACTTCTCCAGTACCACGTCTGCCTACATGCCACAATGTCCCACCATGATGATAATGGGCTGAATTTCTGAAAATGTAACCCAATTAAATGTTTCTCCTTTATAAGGGTTGCTGTGGTTATGGTGTTTCCTCACAGCAATAGAAACCCTAAGACAGGTTATTTACAATGAAAAGGGCGTTTATTCAATTCAGAGGTTTGGAGGTTCAAGGTCCCAGTGATGTGATCTATAAGTGCACGAACAGGGTTGCTTTCTTTCTCAATGTAGAGTTAAAAGTTACTGCTGCTTACTGGCTTGCTCCTCAGAGCCTTCTCAGCCTGCTTTCTTACACCATCCAGGACCATCTGCCCTGGGCTGGTACTTCCCACAGTGGGCTGGACTCTCCCATACCAGTCACTAATTAAGGCCAATCTTATAGAGGCGTTTTCTCAGTTAGGATTCCCTCTTCCCAGATATATCTAGGTTCCTGCCAAGTTGACAAACTCCAACCTCAACACTTTTGGAGGTGGGGGATGTTTATTGCTGTTGTGGTGGTGGTGGTGGTTGTGGTAGTAATGGTTTTTTATTTTGTTTTATTTGAGACAGGGTATCACTATGTACCCAAATTGACTCAAATACATGATCCTCCTGTCTCAGCCTCCTTAGTCTTTGGATTATAGGTGTGAGTTGCTATATTTATATTTGGTTTTGGTGGTGGTGGTGGTGGTGGTGGTGGTAGTGGTAGTGATGGTGGAGGTGGTGGTGGTGGCAATGGTGGTGGTTGTGATGATGGTGTCGGTGCTGGTGATGGTGGTTGTGTTACTAAGGGTGGTAGTGATGGTGGTGATAGTGATGATGATGGTGGTGATGGTGGTGGTGGTAGTGTTGCTATTTTTAAGAGGGTCTCATGTAGCCCAGGCTAACCTGAAACTTGCTATGTAGTCACAAGTAACCTTAAGCTCCTGATCCTCCTGCCTCTACAGTCAAAATGCTGGGATTGCACACCTGTACCCTCAAACCTCACTTGCATTTGTTCTTAATGGACACGCACTTGTTCTTATATGTGGAGTAAAGTAAGTGCCCTTGATACACACCTATAGAGAGTTAGGGTCAAACCCGAGCAATGTGTTTTTCTGTGGCGTGAAACTCTAAACTCTCTCCTTTTGAAATCTGTAACAAATGGTTATGGGTTGTGGGTACCAAAATGGAGTTAGAGAAGAATTGGGTCTAATGCACCAGAGAACGAGTTTGCTTTTATTGACTTGGGGTAGGACATAAATTCAGACCTGTAGAAGTACTAAAGCTGGTGAATGATGGGAAGGGATTAGTCGAACCCTTTCAAAATGAAATGAGGGAAGAAGTAAGGAAGATCAGAGCACTGAGATCCAAAACCAACAGCCAGCTGCAAGATCACGCCTTTCGTCCTCAGTCTTGTGTGCTTTAGTCACGCCCTTGGACACGGTTCTCCCATGAAGACAAGGGCTCCAACGAGCACGAGGATAATGAATGTGAAAGACCATTATATTTAATATTCTAATATCATTAATGCATCCTCAGCTAGAGAGCAAAGACTTTCCAAATTCATAATTTCTTGCTCCGACACACACCATGAAATGGGCTTTCTAAATCACAGGGGCACGTTCTGGCATCTCCTTTATTAAAATAAGTCTATTTTATTTCTTGGATCCGTGCAGCCTAAGCAAGCGTTCTAAATATTTAAGACACTGGGAGAGAAAATGCCAGTGACTATGAGACTGGCAGCCTGCTGCCCACCATCTAGTTAGACTGAACACTGGCTTCAAGGTCTTCTTGTCCTGGGGACTGAGGAGATGGAGGGCTCAGCAGTTAAGGGAACATTGCTGCTCTTGGAGATGACCCAGGTTCAGTTCTCAGCATTCATGTTAATGGTTCACAACCATCCATAACGTCAATTCCAGGGGATCCAAAGTCCTTTTCTGACCTTGGTGGGCACCCACATGGTATACATACTTACACACAGGCAAAACACTGGTCCACATAAAATAAATAAATCTTTAAAAAAAAAAGTTAAAGACTAGTCAGGCGATGGTGGCACACACCTTTAATCCCAGCACTTGGGGGGCAGAGATAAGCAGATCTCTGTGAGTTCAAGGCCATCCTGGTCTACAAGAGCTAGTTCCAGGATAGGCTTCAAAGATATAGAGAAACCCTGTCTTGAAAAAAAAAAAATGTAAAGAAGCATCCTGACTTTAGTCTGCACACTGAATTTCTATAAATACACTCTGTTCATGTGTGTGTGCACATGTGCATGTGTGTGCGTGGGTGCCCACTCATGTTGTGTGTGTTCCTCTGTGTGAGGTGCATATGCAAGTGTGGTGCCTGTGTGTGGAGACCAGAGGTCAGAGGTCAACACCTCAGGTGTCATACACCTTGAATTTTGAGACAGGGTCTCTCACTGGGAGTTGGGGTTTGTCCATTTGGCTAGGCTGGCTGATAGCAAATCCCTAGGGATTCTCCTGTCTCCACCCTTCCAGCTGTAGGACTACAAAGACACACCACCATACCCAGTGTTTTGCATGGATGTGGAAGCTCAAACTCCGGTTCTCAAGTTGGCACAGCAGGTGCTTTACCAACTCAGCATCTCCCCCGCCCAGATGTCCTCTTCGATTTGCATTTTCCATTTTATCTGCAGACAAAAAAGGGAAAGTAGCTGATACACTGCAGTGGTTTGAATAGGAATGCCCCCGCAGAGTCATCTGCTTGAATGCTTGGTCACCAGGGAGTGGCACTATTAGGAGGTGCGGCTTTGTTGGAGAAAGTGTGTCACTGGGGTACACTTTGAGGTCTCAGATGCTCAAGCCTGGCCAGTGTGTCACATTCTCTTCCTGCTGCTGAGGATCCAGATGTAGAACTCTCAGCCACCTCTCCAGAACCATGTCTTCCTGTCTGCCACCATGCTTCCTGCCATGATGGCGGTGGACTGTCCTTTATAAGTATTGCTGTGGTCATGGTGTCTCTTCACGGCAGTAGAAATCCTAAGTAAGACAGACATGCTCATTATGTTCCCTCTGAGTTGAACCTTTATGATCAATAACTACATTTAGGGAAATTATTGATAACTTGGTTCTTAATAGAGTCTGCCTCAATAACTGCTCATCTGAAAAACTACTTTCAACCTTCATTTTGGTCTTCAAAGAAATAAAACCATGTATGAAGACTGTTCTAGTTTCATTCTGTTGCTTTGACAAATAACATAACCAGAAGTAACTTAGTGGAGGAAAGTGTTTATTTGACTTAGAATTCTAGGTCGTAGTCCGTCACTGAGGGAAGTCAGGGCAAGAATTCAAGGAGGAACTTGAAGCAGAAATCTTGGCGGAACACTGCTGGCTGGCACACAAGCAGGTTCCGGCTTAGTTAATACAGCCCAGGACACTGGCCCAGTGGGCTGCGATCTCCTACATCACTTAATAGTCAAGGCCATCCTCCACAGACTTGCTTAGAGGTCAGTATGATCTAAACAATTCCTCCACTGTGACTCCCTTCTTAGGTGACTCTAGACTGTTATTTTGGCAGTTAAAGCTGGCTAGGACAAAGACCATGTTCCTAGGAGCACCTAAAACACTTGTTATCTGTGCACAAAGAGCAATTTACATGATGTGTGAAAATCATGAATGCTTTTAAGGATAGAAAGCACTTCTCTGGACACTGAGTTCTTGGTCACTTGGAGCTGGGCTTCTAGAGAAGTGTCTTCCCTGGCTCAGGTCTTATCTCCCGTTCTTTGTATCATCCTCTCAATGTCATTAAAATGGGCTTTGAAAAAATACCCTCCAGGGAAATCAGCTAGTGAGCTGTCCAGAAACAAGGATTCTAGGTAAGTGCTCTAGAACGGAGCCACACCTTATCCCCTCATTGGGGGATCCTGGGCAAACATTCTATGACTGAGCCAGAACCCCAACCCCTTACAGCAGGCTTGCAAAGTTTGTCCTGTGTACATTTACTAAGCTCCAGGAAGCAACCATCACGGAGGTTTTTCTTTTCCTGGTGTGGTTAGACAGCTTGTGAGGGGTATGGGGAGCATCCCTATCATATCCGCCCTGTTGGAATGATGCTGGCTGGCAACCCAGGCATGCTCAGACTTAGATAGCTTCCTTATAAAGCCCAGGACCTAGCTATTGACTGATTGCCTAGAAAATGTCCCGAGCCTTTATCCCCTGAAAATATCATTCTCGACTGGATCGTTTCATTCTCAAGCTGCCTTCGATGGATGGGAAAAAGCCATTTGACTTGCAAAGCTGATTACGAATTATTTTCTGATTACAGATTTATTTTGTTTGTGACAAAACGCTTCCCGCTAATTGCTAAAATAATCTTGGAGGCACTTGCCTCCGAACACCTCATTTATTAACCCGCTGTAGTTTCTCCCTCATCCATGTTTTCACCTTTTTTTGTACACCTATTTACAGGATCACTAATCTTCATCAATATCTTTAGGGCCCTTGAGAAGCAACTGGTCTGGGCTATAAGAAATTCAGGTCTGGGCTGGGGGGGTGGGGGTTTTCAGCAGAGAGATGGTAGAAGAAGGAATCATGGAACAGGATTGTTTCAATGGGGGAAGGGGAAGAAAGACTAGAGGAAGAAATACATGGAAAACAATAACTATCACTAAAGACCTTTTGAAAATGTCATATGGGGACCTACTACTAAGAAACTTTCTCAAAACATACACATACAGGTGTGAAAAGAATTTAAATTGAATTACCTTGTAACAGAGCAACAATGCCTCTACTGGACACCACAAGTGAGAAAATAAAAAGGTCAGGGCTATGAATGGGTTACCTCTGTTAGTCTTGTTGACTATAGAATCTCAAAGATTCCCAAACAGACTATTGCTGATGCTATTGGCTGCCCTCAGACATTGCAGTATGACCCTACTGCTAAAGATGCTACATGCTTGAACATGAGGAAATAAAACTAGCACTTACCTGGAATCTTGATCCGTACTGGCAAACCTTCACAGTGCTGAAGGTTCTGTGCACACTACTAGAGGAGAAAAGCAGTCATCAGTCCCACTCGCTGTGAACCCTATGAGCTAGAGTAAAAACCGGCCTGGTAAGATACGATGCAATAGTGGTGCAAACATCATGGGAGCAACTACACACTTTCTGATTGCATCTGGAGGCTGCTCCAAAAGATGGAGCCCATATTTGCCATCATTAATGGATCTGAAAACCTATGCCCAGGTATGTCAAAGACCCTAGGGAAAGACCCAGCACGGAACGATTCTGCTAAATGATCGTGGTATTAAACCAACTCCTAAAGACTTACTGGTCTATCCACATATTAGTGCTGCTCTCCACCCTCCTCAGAGAAGCTTATTCTTGTGCAAACAACAACTGACATGGATGGTCGACCTGCAAAGAACAAGAGGCTCTATCTTTTTCTTAGCAAAAAAAAAATACTTTATAAATAGGCAAAAGTGATAAAAATTACATTAAATATAATGTCATTGAAAAACAGACTTGGAAAAATTAGAATCAGTATAGACGAAAAACTAAAAAACACTAAAATTTAGTTTATATTAAGACATTGGAACTACTCCATGGTGTTTGTTCTGAAAATCTGAATCATATTTAAAATGTTGCTAAGAATAAAATTCTTTTTTAATTGAAATTTTTTATGTAATATATTCTGATTAGTTTTCCCTCTCTCTAGTCCTTCCAGGTCCCTGGGCCCCCATCCTCCTTCCTATCCACATCCACACCTTTTCTGTCTCTCCTTAGAAAACAAACAAGCATCTAAGAAATAATAGTAAAATTTAAAAACATAAAACAGACAAATCAAAATAGGACAAAACAAACAGAAGAAAAAGAGTCAAAAAAGCACAAGAAACACATATAGACACAGACACATACATTCATGCACACAGGAACCCCATAAAAAGACAAAAATGGAAGCCATAATATAATACACAAAGGACCTTCAAGAAGAAGAAAAAAATCAAAATAAAATGCTCTGACCCAACATTATGAGACAAAGAAACTCCAAAGATGCCCCCGAGTTCATTTCATGTTGGCCATCTACTGCTGGGCATGGGGCCTACCCTTAAGAGTTGTTTGTTTCCCCAGTGAGACCCCCTGTGAGTTTGTGGGGACCCATTACATCAGACTACCACAGTGCATTTACATCATATCCTCCTCCCCAGGTTCAGGGATCGTTGTCACCAAAGAGGGGGCAGAAAGTCTGTAAGAACCAGAGGTAGTGAATGACACCCTGAAGCCGTGCTTCCTAGGAACAACAGGGCAGTTGCACATATGAAATCACAGTGTCTGTGAGTGTGTGCACAAGATCTGTGTAATCTCAAGGCAGACAAAAACTCAGGCGGAGGGCAGGTGAGTATAAAGTTTCACCCCTAATGAGCATCTATTGGCAATTGATAGCCCCTAAGAGAGGGAGTCCTTTTAAGGGTGTGATCAGCCACACTCCAGAGGCTGGCCCCATGTCCAAGAATATTTGGGCAGCAAAAATCGAACTCAGTGAGTTTTAGAAACAAAACAAGAGAATATGGGGTTAAGTAGGTAAGAAAGTAGAGGCAGATCTGGGAGGAGTTGTAAAACAAGGGGGAGGATGTAAAAGTGATCAAAAAACATTTATTCTCAAAGAATTAATAAAAAGGGATATTTAAAAGACATGGATGATTGGGCTGGCCCACACCTGCAATCCCAGCATTCAGGGTGGTGAGGTGGTAAGATTCCAGTTCAAGGCCAGCCTGGGCTACATAGTATGTTGTGGGATAATCCTTTTGTACACTGTGAAGATATGTCTTTGCCAAGAACCTTGTGATTGGTTTGATAAAGTGTTGACTGGTCAATAGGTAGGCAGGAGAGGATGGCAGGATTTCTGGGGAGAGAGAGGAAGAGGAGGAAGAATCTAGGATTTCACCAACAGAGTTGGGGTGTTGCTATACTGAGGAGAGGTAACTGAACCATGTGACGGAACGCAGATTAAAAAGTATGGGTTAACTAAGTTATAGGAGCTAGTTGGAAACCAACCTAGCCTAAAGGCAAAGCTTTCGTAATTAATAATAAGTCTCTGGGCCATTATTTGGGGGCTGACAATCAAATATAGTCCAACAAAAATGCTTACTACAATAGTGAGATCCTATCTCAGGTAGGGGTGAATCCCAGTTAACAACTGACCCTCTACCTTGCTTACCAAGTTGTTGGTCAGGGAGAAATGAAATGTCCTCTCAGCTTGAATTACAATGGGAGATGGAAGGCAATGGAAATGAATCACTGATGGTTGTTGACCAAGGTTTCTGTCCCACCTGGTCCTGCAGTCATTCAGTCCCAGAAAAACACACAGAGGTCTACATTAATTATAAACTGGCTGGCCTATTAGCTCAGGCTTCTTATAACTGTTATAACGTATATTAGTCCATAATTCTTGCCTATATTAGCCATGTAGCTGAGTACCTTTCATTAGGGAGGCATTCTCATCTTGCTTCCTCTGTGTCTGGCTTCCTCTGTGTCTGGGTGATGACTGTAGACTGATCTTTCCTCTTCCCAGAATTCTCCTGTTCTTATTATCCTACTTCTACTTCCTGCCTGGTCATCTCACCTATACTTCCGCCTGGCTACCAGCCAATCAGCATTTTATTAAAAATAATACAAGTGACAGGACAAAAGACCACTGTCCCACAGCACATGATCAATGGAGAAATCCATTCTTCATTTGCCTCTGGCCCTCAAGAAAATTATTATTGAACATATTGGAAAGAGTAACAAGAAAGTGTCTAGAAAATATTCACTGTTTCAGCAATATTGATAACTGAGTAGTGTGTGTGTGTGTGTGTGTGTGTGTGTGTGTGTGTGTGGTTTTAGATAGAGCGTCCAGGGCCTTGCACTTGCTAGGCAAGTAATCTCCCACTGAGCAATGCATACCCAAAGTCCTTCATAGGCTGTTCTTACAAGTGCTCCACCACTGAATTATATCCTCAGAACCCCCAATGGGAGGGGGGGGTTCTAAGCAACTGCTCTATCTCTGAGCCAAGCCCCTAGCACCTTACTGGGGAATTCTAGCAAATGCTCTACTGGTAGCACATATCTAGAACTCAGGAAATAGAGGCAAGAGGAATGGGAGTTCATCTTTGGCTACCTAGTGAGTTGGAAGCCAGCCTAGACTATAAGAGACTCCATCTCAAAAATAAGAGGAGAGGAGATGAGGGACTGGAGAGATGGCTCTGTAGTTAACAGCATTTGATCTTCTAAAATATCCAAGTTTGCCTCCTAGAATCCACTTTGAGTAGCTCACAACCACCTAAAACTCAAGATTCAGGCCGGGCAGTGGTGGCTCACGCCTTTAATCCCAGCACTCGGGAGGCAGAGGCAAGTGGATCTCTGTGAGTTCGAGGCCAGCCTGGTCTACAAGAGCTAGTTCCAGGACAGGCACCAAAGCTACAGAGAAACCCTGTCTCGAAAAAACAAAACAAAACAAAACAAAACAAACAAACAAAACAAAAAACAAAAAACTCAAGACTCAGAGGATACAACATCCTCTTCTGGCTTTCTTGGGCACCATACTCACATGCACACAGAGGAGAGAGGGGGGAGGGGGAGCGGGAGGGAGAGGAAGAGAGAGAGAGAGAGAGAGAGAGAGAATTTAAATTTTTAAGAAAAGAAAAAGACAGAATTTTTATCTCACTCCTATCTCCAGTTCTACTTAGCCAAATTTCATGTCAAGTTGACCTTCAATCATTTGCCTTTTGGGATCCTATTCAAGCTCAGCTCTGCTAAGACTTCCTTCCTGGTGGGCTGTTGTACTCATTGCAAAGGCCTTTCCTGGATCTGGCAGGGAACTGCCTATAATTACCCTTAATGTACTCCTGGAGCAAAGATACGCGCATTAAGAGCCAAAATAGAAGGTTAACTACAAACTGTGTAGTAATGCAATTACCTCCCAATTATCCTTTCCAACACTTAGGGAATGAATAGGAGACATTAAGCCCAACTCTGCAGGAGAGTCTCTGGTTTTTGCCAGTGGAGTGGAGGTTGGAAGGGGCAGAAGGTGGAACAGCAACCAATGGAAGCTGGCAGTGATGAACGTGGGGTGATGGTGGCACCTCAATGCAATTATCCCCATGGGTATCAAATCACCTTTTTCCCTAGTTTAGGTTTTGTTTTGTCATTGTTGCTTTGTTTTGTTGTTGTTTTTGAGTCAGGGTATCACTTTGTAGCCCATGCTGTTCTCAGGCTTGTAACAATCCTCCTGCCTCTGCCTTTCAAGTAATAGGAAAACAGACATGAGCCACTCCGCCCTGTGATGGTGGGCATCATTCATATTCTTCCACTCGTGGCCTGGAGTGATGTCTAAATGGGTAAAGTGCTTGTGGAGGAAGCGTGAGGAGTTGAACCCACATAAAGCCAGACACAGTGGTGCACATGTTGCTAACACCAGCACTCCTGCTTTGAGGTGGGAGGCGGAGACAAAATCCCCAGAAGCTCACGGGCCAACTAGCCTGGTGCACAGAACAGCTAAGTAAAGAGACTGCTTCAAACAAGGTGGAAGGCAAGACCAGTGCCTCAGATCATCTTCTGATCTCCAGTACACATGGTGGCAAATGCGCATCCACATTCATTCCCTCATACACATGCTTATTATTATTATCATTTATTGCTGTTGTTGTTATCATTATTATTGTACTATTCCGATAGCTCCAGAAGTAAAGGTGATGATCTATTATTATTATTATTATTATTATTATTATTATTATTATTATTATTGTACTATCCCGATATCTCAAGAAGTAAAGGTGCTTGCTGCCAAGACTGAGCACCTGAGTTAGATCCTCAGGTCTCACAGGGAAGAGGGGAAGGAAACAACTTCCCCAAGTTGTCTTCTGACTCCCATGGGCATGCCATGACATACATGTGCCCACACACACGCACAGGCAGACAATAAATCATTGTTCTTTTAAAATCCTTCAATTTGCATTCCACTAAATGTGGGCTAGGTCATCAACTATCACAAACCTGTGTAAGACTCTGCTTCGCACTGATCTAATGCAAAGTTCTGTAAAATGAATATTTTCCCCTAAAAGCCTATATCAAAAAAATGTCAGCTAAGACTACAGAGGTGAGCATCTCATCTAACCTTAGGCAGTCTCCCGGGGACTGGAGTGAATCTAGAGGGTGCATTTCCTATCCAAGATGCTGGTGTGAGACTTTCTCAGGGAGATGTTAAGAAACATCTACTGATCCCAGATACAGAGGACACAAGCAGGTCAAAGTAAGGTCCTGTCCTGGTCTAGCCTGGTTAACGAATTTATTGAGGTTCCTTACAATGAGCATGGGTCGGGGATTACTTACAGAAGCATAGACGATTCATCTCAGAACAAAATCTTTCCTAAGAAGCCAGGTAACGAGGCTGGGGAAATGGGTTCAGTGTCTAAGAGCACTTGTTACTCTTGCTTAGGGAATGTTTGGTTCCCTGCACCTACAGCCAGAAGCTCACAGCCCATCCAGCTACAGGGACTCCATCTTCTGGCCTCCTCAGGTAACCTCACACATGTCCACACACATATACATACACACATGTGTGCAATGCTCAGACACTCTTTTGAGTGAGAGCGTTGCATATATGCTAAGAGTGGACACGCAGAAATAGCAGCAGGCAGGACATGGAGAACATTTTGGTACCAGGCTTCACCAACATCTACACCCTCTGACAACACACAGTCACTCTATCAAGCAGGTCCTTAGCAACTGTAGAAAAAAAAAACTGTATCTACAATGGTCATCTTTGCTTTGTAACCTCCTTCGTCCTTCTTCTCGTTCTCTTCATCCATTAGCAGGCAGTATTCTTTCATCTAAGCCATATCTTCCGGGTTAACACTCACTTATACAACTATGAATTGCTATTGACTAAGCCACTGCTCAGTGTAGGGACTTATAAGAGCAAGTCTGTGTGCTACAAGACTGGAGAGATGGTTCAATAGTGGAGAGCACTTCTTATTTTTACAGAGGACCCAGGTTTGACTCCCAGCATCTACGTTAGCAGCTCACAACAGCCCATAACTCCAGGTACAGAGGATCCAGTGCCTTCTTCTATCCTTCGTGGGCACTAGGCACACACATGGAGCACAGACATACATTTGAGCAAAGCACTCATACACATAAATAAATCTTTTTATGTTTCGTGTGTGAGCATCTACATATACATGTTCATGTGTATGCATATGTGTGCGCATATATTTATGTCTTTCATCAGGAAACATTTACTTCTATCTGTTTGTTTGTTTGTTTACTCTTTGGAGACATGATTTCTCCACCAAAAGCCTTCCACCAAAGGTCTCCATACTGTAGAACACCTCCTTCTGGCTTCTACAGGCATCTGCATGCATGTGTGCACACAGAAACACTCATATAACCATATTTCTACAAACGCACATTTTTATAAACACATGAACACAAAGAAAAGAACTCCTTTTTTTAAGAACTCACAAGCTGAAATCCCAGGATTCCTTGCTATGCAATACTCAGAAGTGATGGCCACCAAACATGAGAGAGAAAGATGGTCAGCCTCATTAAGGGACAGATCCTACAGCTAGAAGAGAAACTCCTCCATCAGAACCTGCGAAGCAGGGAAGATGAGCTTAATCCAAATCAGTATCAGCTAACAGGAAAGAGTGGAGGCAGCCGAGCAACCACATCCCCACTCCAAATGGAACGATGCCCAGGTTCCATCAAATGCCTTCCCAAATGCCCCAGGAACTCCGGCTGCTGTTTATAACAAAACCAGACATGACCCCACCACACACGCACACACACACACACACAGAGAGAGAGAGGCATGCCTTTTATAAGGCCAGTTGCCCCATTTTGTTTGGCGTAATTTATTACTCAGTACATATCAAAGCTACAATTGTCAGCCCCGCAGACATTTTCCATTTTAATAGTTCGCATGAGGTACCGCATTATCGATCCTACACCACTAAATAAAAAACTCGTTTGTCAGGGGAACACGAAATGGCTTTTAATGGACAGAGCCAAACACCTGCTACTAGTTAAGGAAGAAAAATAACCATTCCACCGTGAGGACATTTGGAAATGGCCTTGCTGTGTGACTTTCCCCTGGGGACGTGTGAAGAACTATTTATTCTAGATAGTAGATGCAGACCAGGGAAAAGATCCCATCCAAGTTCAGCTGAATGAACCAATGAACTCATTGGGATTCCTCACAGGTGCACGGGTGAAGGATCTCTCAGAGGATCACAGAGTCAAAGGCAGCAGTATCACCAAGGACAATGACATCCGAACATGGGTGATGACCTCACAGGAGCTTCTCAGGGTTCCACCTTCACTCTAGGCCTCACCCAAATATTCCAACACCTCCTAAGACCTGGCAGATCAAGAAATGGCTGAAATTCCAGAAAGGATCCTTCCCCCCCACTCCTTTTGTTTTTGTTTTGCTTCTTTTGTTGCCATGACTACAGGGTCAGACAAGCATTTCGGAGGTCAACACAGTACTTTCTGCTCAAGATGGCAAAGGTCACGTGATGCACAGAGGAAAAAGCCAGACTGCTGCCAGCACTGAGATGCTCGAGTCTTCTTGGAAAACAGGGAGTAACTTCTAGAAACATCAGAAAGCTAAGATTCTCTGTGAGAATAAGGAGCAGTGCTCCTGATCAGTTAGCCTTAGTTAATTGTCTTAGCCAGAGCTACTATTGCTTTTGGTCAAGATGAAACACCATGACCAAAAGCAAAATGGGAAGGAAAGAGTTTATTCTAGATCTATTTCCTCCTTGTAGTCCATCACTGGAGGAAATCAGGACAGCAACTAAACAGGACAGAAGCCTAGAGGCGAGAACTGAAGCAAAGGCCGTGAAAGAGTGCTGCTTACTGGCTTGCTCGCCATGGCTTCCTCAGTCTGTTTTGCTATAGAACCCAGGACCACGAACCCAAGGATGGTACCACCCACAACAGGCCGGGTTCTCCCCCATCAATCACTAAATAAGAAAATGCCCTACACGTTTGCGTACAACCTTATCTTATGGAAGCATTTCCTCAACTGAGATTTCTTCCTCTCAGATGACTTTGCTTGTGTCAAGTTGACATAAAACGACCCAGAAGACCAGGTACCAGGTCTGTATGGGTCATCTTTATTGTCTTACATCCTCCTGGCAGTCTTGAAATGTGTGGTTTGTACTCAAGGAAGCAACGTGCAGAAACCTAAGCTGAAGTAGGTGATTCATTCCTCCTTTAGCAGAAGTCTGATGGCCAATGACTTTGGGGTTGGCACTGCTGCGCCTTGAGCTTAGGACTCTGGGTCAGTAACACCACCAATCTCTTGGTTTCTCCCTCAGGTCCTGTCTTACTTTTCCTGGTGCTGTGATAAGATGCTCTGACAAAGCAACTGAAGGGGAAAGGGCTGATGATTTTAGCTCACGGTTCATGCTTGTGCATTCTGTCCTGATGGCAGAAGCCAGGGCAAGCAAGAGCTTGAAACAGGTAGGACATCCACCATCTTGGCTCTCTCCATCTATCAGTCCAGGGTCCCAGGCAGGGGATGGAGCCATCAGTCAGGAGTTAGTAAACGGGAAGCAGTCAGGGTTGGAGTCATAGGGAGAGAAAGAATATTCTCATACAAAAGAAACACCATCCTCCCCACCCACGGCCTTGGGAAGGAGATGACTTTCCCACGCAACATCTGGAGTGAGCTTATCAAACAAAACTTCCACCAACCAGGACCATATGTCAAGTAAAAGTCATTTTTTTTAAACAACAGTATATTTTTCTGACTATTCTAATCAAGCAGTTCCCTCTTTTGTTGTGTATTTTCTGTCCTGTGTGAGGAAACAAAATGTGGAAAAGAAGATCAAAGGAAACAATGGTCTGGCAGCCTTATCGGAGGACCAACTCAGAGACCATTCGGTGGCCTTCCAGATTTAGAGATGCCACACTTCCCAACAGGGTGCTTTCTGCTTCAATAAATGCCAGTTTGCACCTCTTCTGAGTCTTCCCTGTCTTTGTCCCCAGTCCTTCAATTCTGTTCACCTTTGAAAAGAATCAAGACTCGTGGGCAACTGGAGCACAGCGCAGACACTCCTGTGACACAGTCCTCAATGGCTGGGTTTCCCTCAATGAACACAATCAAGATAATCTTCCACAGGCGTGCCTAGAGGCCTGTCTCCCAGATAATCCTAGACCCTGTGCAGTTGGCTGTCAACACTAACCATCAGAGAGACAGAGGCCTCTGACAAAAAAGCACTCACTCAGTCATATATCAGTCATTTTTACATCAGGGCATCTGAGAAACATAGCTGTTATAGTTTAAATCAGGATTTGTGCCCCAAGGCTTACATCTTTCAGGCAAGCTGCTGAGCTTAGAGGCGTGACTGGAATATGAGGGGCTGACTCATCAACAGATGTTATGAAGTTGTTCCCTCCAGACTAAAAGATTCCCTCCTAAGAGGTGGGTTCTCAAGACTTTGGAAGTGCAAAAAAAAAAAAAAACAAGAACGAGGAAATAAATAAACTCACAAGGCCCAGGAAGTTCCAGAAGCTTACAGGATTCATAAAGCCCCTCCCCAAGGTTGTATAAGAAGTAACAACTAGTAGGGGAGGGAGACTCTATCCAGTGGAGCTGCCTGTAAGTCATTCATGGAGCTCTGGGGATGCAAGTTTCATGCCCATGTTGAAGTGGGCTTTTGGTGATGGAACTGCCTTTGAGCCATTCATTTTCCTGTAAATAACCCCTCACCTATACTTCTGTAAGTAACCCTAATAAGCTCACTGTTTCACTGAGCTAGACTTGGGTGGAGTCATTTGTTTGATCTCTCCTTGGTGCTCTATATTTGTCTACATCTCTCCAGGAAGTTGCACAACAATGAGCTAATCCACTGATGCATGGTGCACTCACAGACTATTAAAAGGTGATGTGTCTGAAAGAAATAGGTCACTGGGGCGTGTGCCATAAGGGTACTTGTTGTCCCCAATACCTTTCTTTCTCTACCTCTGCTTCCCGGCCACCACGAGGTAAGCAATACCCTCTACCAACATGATATTCTTCCTTGCCTCAGACCCAAAGCAACGGAGCCCAACAGTCATGGACTGAAATTTCCAAATCCACGAACCAAAATAAATCTTTCCTCTCTTGAGTTGCTTTTCTTGGGCACAGCAACACAACGTTAGCTGATACAGTGCATATGTGGGGAAGCATTTAGAGACCACAGGTCTTCAAAGAATAGCCATCCTGGTTGCCCCGCCAGAATCTTGGAGGGAGTAACAGACTCCCCAAGAAAATTCAAGAAATAAATGAAACTTACTAGACATCTCTATGTTGCTGACTCAGAAGAAGTAGGGCCAGATGCCTGGTTCAGGCTAATGGACAAGCAGAGCCTGGGATTATTTGAATGAGACTGGTAAGTATCTTTGACAGACAGCATACATGGTGCACACATAAACCTTGGCAAAGGAGGAACTCACCTCACTTGTTAAAGCATTTGAAGTGCAGTTAGAGGCTGTAATGTTCCTCTAGCTGTGACATCTGTCACTCCACTGATGGCCAGGGTAAACTCAGCTGATTTGCTGGCTAAGTGGATGTCCCTATTACCGTAGTTTTGGCATCAAAGCCTGTGCTCTGGTGGTCCTAACGAGCTAGGCTATTGCTCTTACTCAACAGGTCAACTTTCAAGACATTAAGAAGAAGAACAAATACAGGAGTCCAAGTGATGCTTCAAGGCTATCTTTGGGGTCATGACATGAGGCTGAAGTTTAAATAAAGGGCAAGAGGTATTCATAGCTGGGCAACCCCGGTCAAGGTGTGGTCCTACCCATCCCTAAGCCACCATTATCTGAGCTACAATGCAAGTGATCTGAGAAGCTGTCAGAACTGTGTGGAATCTCTTCCCAAGAAAAACATTCCCTCTCTGACTTGAACCAGACTTCAGTTATTCCCTTTTCCAGCTTAATATTCCTGTATAAAGTCCAGCTTCTTAGAGTCCATTGTCTCCATAGTCACACAGTGAAAGGAGGGGAACAAGCATCTCTTCTTAGAATATCTTCATTTCTGCCAAGATGGTTATAGCTCCTCCTTTACCACTACATGAACATCATTCCTAAAGCTGAGTGCTTCATCAAAGAGGATAACCTTGTCCAACAGAAACAACATTCTCCAGTTGAGGGTATAAGAGCAACTGTATTACCATGCCAGAAGGAACTGCCAAAAGAGGATCTCAATGTCCTTCTACAAGAACATAGAGTAGTCGGGCCATATAAATTATATATTGCATGTAGCAATCTGTATTTCTGAAAATACATAAACAAAAAATTTTTTTTGGTTTTTTGAGACAGGGTTTCTCTGTGGTTTTGGAGCCTGTCCTGGAACTAGCTCTTGTAGACCAGGCTAGTCTCGAACTCACAGAGATCTGCCTGCCTCTGCCTCCCAAGTGCTGGGATTAAAGGCGTGCGCCACCACCACCCGGCTTCATAAACAAATTTTTAAGATTTCAGCATGCAGCAATCCCAGAGAACCTAGACAACAGTGAGGACACTAAGAGAGACATACATGGATCTAATCTACATGGGAAGTAGAAAAGGACAAGATCTCCTGAGTAAACTGGGAGCATGGGAACCATGGGAGAGGGTAGAAAGGGAAAGTAGAGAAGGGGAGGGGAGCAGAGAAAAATGCATAGCTCAATAAAATCAATTTTAAAAAAGATATCAGGGTATGGGAATGTGTATATACACATTCTGGGGGTGTGCATGTGTTTGGGGGCATGCATTCATGCATGAGACACAGAGAGAGAGAGCACTCCCATAGAGGCGAGAAGAGGGCATTGACTCCCCGATAATTGAGGTTTATAGGAATTGTGAGTCACTGGCCACTGGACTCTGGTCCTCTGCAACAGCATAAATCTCTTCTAATTACTGGGCCATCTCTCCAGCCCCAGAACATCATGGTTTTGTTTTTATCTTTATATGTTTAGGTGTTATGGCTGCATGTGCACGCAGTGCTATTGAGCACAGAAGAGGGCACTCGGCCCCCTAGGACGGAAATCACTGACAGCTGTGGGCTACCAAGTGGGCACTGGATACTGAATCTGGTCCTCTAGAAGAACAGCCAGTGCTCTTAACCATTGAGCCATCTCTCTAGGCCCCTACAAACTAAAAATATTTAAAACACAAATTGATAAGGGATATCCTGTTACTGGAGGAGGAAGTCCTGCCCCTAGGCACACTTCTGATCTGTGCCTATGATGAAATGTTCAGCCCAAGAGAAATTACGTAAACACCGAGCGCTTTACGTGCATGCCTAGAAGAGAAATGTATCAGCTTCATTGGAGCTAACAGAGGGTTCACATTCTTTTCTCAACTTGGTGGCTACCAATAATCAGCAAGAGCCTTCTCGTTAATTCCAGTGCATACTGCTTTTAAAGAGGTTACCTCCGCTGAAGTAGAGCGCTGCAGGGCTGAAGAGGACACTCAGTGGTTAAGAACGTTTGTTGCTCTTGCAGAGGACCAGAGTTTAAGTCCCAGCATCCACATGTGGGTAGCAAATAATCACCTCTAACTCCAATCCTAAGAGATGTGGCACCTTCTTCTGGCCACCACGGGTACCTACTCATACGTGTGTGTGTGTGTGTGTGTGTGTGTGTGTGTGTGTGTGCGCGCGCGCATGCATGAGCACACACGCACACAAATAAGAATAAAATAAACCTTAAAAACAAAAACGGAGGCTGAGAAATTGCAGCCATCACTCCCAATGCAGACTTCCGCTTTGTGTCTCAGCGGTTAGGATTTCATGATGGTTGAGTTCCTCTAAGGAAACGACAAGCTCTAATTTGCAAATGTTCTTACATTAATAATGCTGTCGCGTAGCTACCTGCGCCGTTCTCTTTACACAGAACTGCAGTGACTTGCCAGCGGCTTGCCTGCTCCGACAAGGTATCCGTGACAGCTCCCTTGTCCGTGCAGAGGCAACTCTGTAGAGAATGTCATCCGATTTGACAAACTGACAAGACAGGGCTGTCAGTCTCCCAGACGGGTAAGGAGCTGTTGAGACTGACAGGGGCTGTGGGTCACCATGAATCTGACGGTTAATACGCTCTGCTGCTGACAGCCAGGAACGCTTGCCTCAGATGGTTCAAAGCCGGCATATTTATCACCCCGCTGGCCTTAGAAGCATGGAAAGTTGACTGACATGGGGGTGTACCTCCCCTGGGTGATGAGAGCCATTGCAAAGGCTTTTGAAGAGCCTTTCTCCCACCGGTAACGAAGTGACAACAGGTGTCACCACTAGACATTCCCTCTGGTTCACAGGATCTACTCTACACACAGATATGCAGGGTGAGAGACCTCAAGGGACCCTTAAACACCCTCTAACCTAACTCCATAAACAAAAAGAATACCCAAAAGTAAAGACCTCGGGGTTGACAGACACAGTTAATAATCATCATAAGCAGGGATTCCCTTCCAGTTAACATCATGTCAGTGATGCGCTTGGTCATTCTCAGCCCAACACACACAGGAGAGTCTTTTAGGGGATTTTAAGAAATGGCCACAAATACTGCTGTCAGCTCCGGCAATATGCGCTTCTTTTTTGTGTAAGCAGCAATTCCTGCAGATACTTAAACTGGCCAAATTGCTGAGAATATGTGACTGTTGAAGGCTTGGTTCAAAATGAGACGTGTAAGGGGCTGGGCTCTGTGGTTAGGAGCACTTGCTGAGGACCAGAGTTCAGTCCCCAGCACCTATGTCAGGCAGCTTATAATTGCATGTAACTCTAGCTACAAAGGAAGCGGATGTCTTCTCCTAGCCTCCACGGGCACTGGCATACACAAGTACACAAGCATATACACAGACACACCACACACACGCGCGCACGCACATCAAAATAAAGCTCTTTTAAATGGGACGTCTATATAACTTCCTTCAAGGCTCAGGGGACATTTCAGTAGTTGGAGGCAGAAGGAATGTAAGTGACAAAGGAAAGGGAAGGGTGTTTATATGGAACAAATGTATGGAACATGGCCATTACTCTTTGACGATCAGTCATGATGATTGCCTGCATAAGACCTACACAAGATTTGGCCTGCCATCCTTCCATCATGGATGCTGGGGAGATTCACTAGGCTCCGGTCTCTCCTGGAGATGTGTAAGCAGCGAACAGTTTCTTAGGAGAGAATAAATATTTCCTTCACTAGTGTAACCACTGGTAAGCTCTCTATAGTTCTATAAATAAGCCCTTCCCCATATTCCTGCAAACAACCCCAGTGAAACCCATCGGATCACCAAAAGGAAAAAGAGGAGAGAAAGAAGTATCCACCAGTGTCCACACAATTTCTCTCATATGTAGAATCTACATTTAACTACGTATACACAGATACCCACGTGCAGATATAAACACCTTGAGGTTTATAGCTTGCTTCCATTCCCTCCCTACCCTCCGCTTCCTGATCCACCGACATCTTGCTCGGATATGAGCCAGGAGCTCCACGAGCCTGCTGCTCCAGCTGAGAGCCGTGTCTCCTTGGCCATTATAGACTTTAACCCTTCAAACTCTGGACCAAAAGAAACCCTTTCTCCCTTAGGTTGGTCACAGAGATGAGAAAGGTATCTGTGTTGCTTGCTTTTTGCCAGCTTGACATAAACCTAGACTCACCTAGGAAGACGAAAACACAATTGATGGTTGCCTCCATCAAATTGGTCTGTGGCCATATCGACAGGGCATTTCTTAATTGCTAACTAATGTAGGGGACCCCAGACAACTGTGGGTAGTGCCATCCCTAAGAAGGTGGGTCTGGGATGTCTAAGAAGTGTAGCTAAGCAAGCCAGGGTAGGCAAACCAGGAGGCAAGCTTTCCTCTACAGTCTCTGCTTCGGGTCCTGCTGCAAGGTTCCTGTCTTGAGCTCCTGCCCTGACTTCCCCTGATAATAGATTATAATCTATAAACTGAAATAAACCCTTTCCTACACCAAGTTGCTTTTGGTCATGACGCTTGTCACAGCAACAAATAGTAACTACCATAAAGACTTCAACATGGCAGAGAAGAGGAAGGCTAAGAATCTCTTGAGCCAGGCGCAGCCTGCAAAGCCTGCATCATCACCAATGGCTTTCAAATGGTGCTTTGCTAGAGACCTTGTTAGAGACTTTCATGGAGTTACCCAACAGACACAGATGCACATACTGGCTCACATGTTTAAGGGCTCTGAGCTGAGTCTCCTGGGGAAATAACAGCTAAGGAAAGGCTAAAACTAAAAATGCCCTTGAGAAACCCTGACTCTGCGGCTTTCTTAGGTACTGTGTGGCTTTTTCTGGGGTGCAGATGTCAACAAGTATCTATGCCCCCATAATTGGGACACCAGCAACAGAACAAAGAAACAGTGCCACCGAAATCCAACTTGGAAAATCAATGAGTTTATTGAGCTCACATACAGAGGACAGATAAGGGGTGACAATCCTGGAACTCACTGATTTGTAGGGAGCTTAGCCAGAGTCTCCTCTCCCCAGAAATTGTTCACTGCTAGTATAGCTTTCTGAGTCTTGTAAGTTTCAGGAACTTCCTGAGACTAACAAATTGGGTTCACATTCTGAGACTTAGTGAGTCACTCCCCTGGCTCTAACTTTGATGAAATAGCCACACAACACTGAGCATCTCTCCTAGGAAACTGCCCTTGGCTAAGGAATTTTCTGAAAAATACCAACCAGCTTGGGGTTTTGTTTATATGTTTGTTTTTGTGTGTGAGCAGAGTTCAGACACCGGCCGGCCCTACATTAGCTGAAGTGTCACATTAACGGAAGCACATAAAACTGAAGAGTTACATGGTCTCCTTTGCCTTATTAAAAAAGGACACTAGAGCAAATCAATTTTATTGCAATAAATCTCATCAAGAACAAATGGCCGTAATATATCTACATGATAAATCCAGTGATTAGCAACTGTTTCTACCATTTATTGGGCCAGTGAGAAAGACATAATTCAGAGTCAGTGTGTGGGCTGCTGAATAAGAAGGAAAGGCTTTGAGTGAATTTCCTGTTGCCTCTGAGTCAAGATGTAGGACTCCCAGCTATTCCTCCAGCATCATGTCTGCCTGTACACTGCCATTCTCTCTGTCATGATCATAATGGACTGAACCTCTAAAACTAAGACCCAGATTCGATTCTAACACCCATATGATAGCTCATAGCTGCCCATACTCCAGCTCCAGGGTATCCAACACCCTATTCTTACCTCCACAGACACCAGACTTACATGTGTATACAAAAAGAGACAGAAAAGTGAAAGCAAGTGGCCACTCAGCCATCTGGAAATGCCCTGCACAAACATTCTCCTCCAAACGGAAGAGAAATGGTAAAAAGTCTATTGTTACATTTTAAGGTGGGTTACCATGGAACTCAGCAATGGAGAAAATGAAGTCGTGTATGTGATTCAGAGACCTGACAACAGCACAAGGAAAGACACAAAAGACAATCTCCCAAAGGTGTAGATGCTGGCAACTCTAGCGACTGGAAAGTTTCAGATCCTTCACAAGGCTGAATCCCACTTAGAAAAATAACCTGAAATCTCCATAGCTTCAGAAAAACTTTTCAGAATGCCACTGCCAGGAGCCACTGCCAGATCTGGAATATTCTAGGAGTCACATTCCCTCATATATATTCCTCTTTAGGAACCTAGAAAACGATCATTTAAGAAAAAGTTCAGGATGTTCTAAGAAATTATGATAATCGGTTAACTGATTAGAAAGACAATGGAGGCCAGAGGTGGTGGTGCACGCCTTTAATCCCAGCACTTGGGAGGCAGAGGCAGGAGGATCTCTGTGAGTTTGAGGCCAGCCTGGTCTACTGAGTGAATTATGGGACAGCCAGGGCTATACAATGACAAAATAAAACAAAAACAGAAAGAAGAGGAACGTAAAGAAGAAGCAAGACAAGGTAGGGTTTGAGTGAGATAAGATGAGATTTCAAAAAGAAACAGTTTCGCGACACGGCTGGAAGCTGAAACCGGTTTAAAGAAGCAAGTAAAAGAATATGGGAATGGATAGATCTTCTGAAATACCACAGCACATGAAAGACTACAAAAAAAATGAAGAAAGTATTCAAACATCTGTGGAAAGCCATTCAGTGAACAAACACCCTCATTTTGTGGACAGTGGAGGAGGGAACGAGGGTGTAGACATAGGCGTCTACTCAGTGAAATAGCAGCTGAGAATATCTACAATAATGGGAAAGATTTGGGTCTCCATATACAAGAGGTTATTAGGGCCAGGTATAGACATAAACAGAAGCTGACGGCATGTTATGGTCAAAGAAATAGGACAGGGCATGGTGATACACACCTGTAGTTCCAGCACTCAGGTGTGTATCATGAGGCAGGTGGATCTCCATGAGTTTCAGGCCAGGCAGGGATACACAGTGAGACCTTTTCTCAAAATAAATAAAAATAAAAATAAAAAGAATGACAAAGAAATAGGTTGCTCCTAGATAGTAAGGATCTATTGCTGAAGACACTACTCCTTCACTGGAATGTGCTATGCAGGCTGCTGGGGGGCGGGGGAGGAAAGACTTTGCCCAGCACTGGACCCTGCATACTGCAATAATGCCATGTCAGGCGGGGTGTACCCAATGGTGCCATAATGCCTAGACAACGTGTAGAGGTAGAAGGGTAACCAACTGATCTTTCATTGAACTTGAGGCCTATTCCACAGTAGAAAATTCATGCATGCCTGCTACTTTAAAAATTGTCAAAACCTGGAGGACTGGAGAGATGACCTAGAGGTGAAGAGCCCTGACTGTTCTGCCAGAGGTCATGAGTTCAATTCCCAACAACCACATGGTGGCTCACAACCATCTATAATACATTCTGGTGCCACCTCCTGGCTTGCATTGCAGCATACAAGCAGGCAGACAGTGAAAAAAAAAAAATGGTCAAAATCTCTGGCTGGGGATGCCACCGGCCCTAGGGAAGAACCTGTTGATATTTTTTTTCTGACAGGTTGTGTCATCTGTTTTGATAGGAGGTACCTTGGCAGGTGAGAGAAAGATGGCAGGAGAGAGAGAGCCCAAACACCTGCCTGCTGGAATGGGCAGAGCTTGTCTTATAAAAGAGTACACATATACACACCAAAGAGACTGAAGATCATCAAGCTTATAAAATGAAGCATTAACACTGTTCCCCAAGACTGCCCACAGATTTGACAGAAAAGTGGAACTGAATACATTTTGATGATAATCCTTATAAACAAAAATTCACAAAAGATTGATGACATATTCTTTTAAAATGCCCATATTAATAAAAAAAAATTATGTGCCCTACAGTGTACCCAAAGTCTCACTAGCATGATCTACAAAGCTGAACACATACTTAAAATGTGGGCCAGGCTGGGCATGGTGATGCACGTCTTTAATCCCAGCACTTGGGAGGCAGAGGCAAGCGGATCTCTGTGAGTTCAAAGACAGCCTGGTCTACAGAGCGAGTTCCACATCAGTCAAGGGTACATAGTGAAACCCTGTCTCAAGAAGGAAAAACAAAACAAGGGAAGCAGCCAAATGACTCAGTGTGTGGGTAAAGGCACTTACTACCAAGCCGGATAACCTGTGTCTAATCCCTGTTTCACACAAGGAAAAGAGAAAACCAACTTCCCTACAAGGTGTCCTTTAGTTTTCACAGACACGCACACTTATATACACACACTCACACACACATGCACACACTAAGTTAATAGATAATAATGTCTAAAGTCTTAAAACGCATGAATCTCTCACACAGATCTGAATATCTACAGCCTTTACTATATGATGCTAAATAATCCTGTTTGTTCATAGCCCCAGCCATCTCATCAGAAAAGCTGTTCTGGACTGGAAAGCTAGCCAGCTCACGGAGGCAGATACATTTCCCAAAACTGCACTGTTCAGTGAGGCGCTTCCATGTCATCACTGATAACCCATCCTGCATGCTATTGTGTTTTAAGTGACAGCCTCACTTTGTTTGCTCCCAAGGAAACGTGTGCTGCAGCTTGCCCACCGATTGCTCTTTCAATTAAAACTGTGCTCCACAAAAAAGAAGAAAGAAAAGCATGTCTAGTTCAGCTTACGATTTGAACAGCCACTCCTTACACTTCTCAAAACACCCAGTGAAAGTCAGGGTGTATCTGATCGCTCAGAATAGAAAAGAAAAGTGTAAAAAAAGAAAAAAGAAAGAAAGTGTACACATGGGTATGCATGTGTGTGTGCATGCGTGCGTGTGTGTGTGTTTGCATACATATGAGTGCAGGTAGGAGCCAGCAGTTTTATTCTCAAGCTTCTTGCTGGAAGTTAATCTCCGTATATACATATATCCTCCCTCAGGGCTGGGGAGAGAGCTAGGTGGCAAAATGCTTGCTGTGCAAGCGTGAAGACCTGAGTTTGACTCTCAGAACCCACAGCACTAGGATGCATGAAGAGGTGTTGGAACGACGCAGGAGCAAAGTTAGTTTTTTTGTTTTCTTTACTTCATTTTTTCAATTGATTTGGGGGGGTTGGGGAGGATGCTGCAGGTGTGGGGAGAGAATATGGAGGGACTGGGAGGTGAGTGGGATTGGGGTGCATGAAGTGAAATGCCCAAAGAATCAATAAAGAATTAAATTTAAAAAAAAAAATTGAATGTGCATCCTTGTAATCTCAGCACTGGGGAGGCAGAGACAGGAGGACCCCTGGGGCTGGCTGGCTGGGTGGGCTAGCTTATTTGGAGAGCTCCAGACCAGTGAAAGACCCTGTCCCAAAACACAAAGATGGAAGGCTGGAGAGATATCTCAACCACTGGGAGTGTGTGCTGGGCTTGTAAAGGACCCAGGTCGGTCCTTGATGCTCACATCGAGTCGCTCACAGCTGCCTACATTAACTCCAGCTCCAAGTGGTCTGATAATCAGTTCTGGCCCCTGTGAATACCTGAACTTACATACACAAACCCACACACATATGAACTAATTTAAAAAAAAAATCATTGAAGAGGGGGGAAAAAGATGACCAGTTTCTGAGAAATAATTGAAATTGTCATCTGCCAGCCACACACATGTACCCATAGGCACACAAATATGTGCACACCTATGTATACACACACACACAAACATCCTACTCTCATAACTGACAGCGTGTGATCGTGAGGGGAAGCCATCCAATTCAGAAGCTTAAAGATTTCAACTGACTGCGCTTCAAGACATCAGGTTATTTCAAGGTGTCCTAGGTTCCCTGGGATGCAGATAGATATATTCTATTTGCTCGCACAAAAGCCTCAGAGGATGATTCGCCCCTTGGTACAATAGGTGGCTTAATCTTTCCGTCACGGTGAAGTGGCTGTAGCACTCAGCAGCACAATGCAGACCTCAGCATCTCCAGGGATGCTGGGATCAGACAAGAGGCAAAGGGTGGCTCTGTGTGACACTGATTATAGGCTCAGCCCTGAGATGCTCGTGTGCAGGCTGCTGCTCCCAGCCATTGCCCCATCCCTGCTGACGTCTACCAGCCAGTCACATCTACATTCAGTACAATCTCAAGGTCAGCCTTCTGAAATACTCCCGAGGGGGGACAGAAGGGCGGCTCAGGGGGTTAAGGCGCTTGCTGCCAAGCCTGAGGGCATGACTTCAACCCTAGATCCCATGTGGTGGAAGGAGAGAAAGAATTACCGCAAGTGATCCTCTGACACCCACATGCACACGAAGCATGGTGGTGCACACCTTTAGTCCCAGTGACTCAGAGGAAGAAGCAGGTACATCTCCATGAGTTCAAGGCCAAGCCCTAAGACAGTCAGGGCTATATAGTGAGACCCTGTCTGGAAAAATAAAAAAGATAGATAGATAGATAGATAGATAGATAGATAGATAGATGATAGATGGATTGAAGAATGGACAAATGGATGGGTGGATGGATGGATGGACGGACGGACGGATGGATGGACAGTTAGATAGATGAATGAATAAAAAGCAAACTGTTTTCTGCCTGCTTGCCCTCACTCTTGCTGGCAAGTCCATCTATCCTGCGGCTCAGGCATTCCTTCACCTCCATTAGAACTAACTTCCTTGGGATGCCAGCATAGACCAGCATCTCTTCAGGAATACTCCAGGCCTCTAGTACCAGACTGGGACTGCTGAGACCACCACCGTCACTGAACAACTACTGAATTCTCAGCTGTTCTGTAGCGGAACCAACACTGTTGAACCACCCAGACCACAGCCTGTCAGCCGCTCTAAGAAATCCCATTTTAATATACAGATATCCATTGCATCAGGTCTGTTCCTCTAGAGACCCCTGACTATGGCATGCACATGCTTAAGTTGGGCTTAAAGGTGTCTACAACACACTCGTGACCTGCAACCTAACTTGATGGGTGCACAGACTACAACCCACCCTTGTAACAACTAGTAGCTGAGTCTATCCTGAGATAGAACCTTCCCTGAAAACTTGCAGGCTTCCCTATCTAGCATACCCAGAGCCCTGGGCTCACCATCACCACAGATGAACACCATAGATCAGTGGTTCCCAACCTTCCTAATGCTGGGACCCTTTAGCACAGTTCCTCATGTTGGGGTGACCCCCAACCGTAAAATCATTCCGTTGATACTTCATAACTGTAATTTTGCAACTGCTATGAATCATGATGTAAATATCTGATACTCAGGATATCTGATATGTGACCCCTATGTGGGGTCGTGACATACAGGCTGAGAACCAGTGCCATAGGGCATCAGACTATAGACCTGAATGTTTGCGTGGGAAACCCCAGACATAGTCTGTCCTTGTTTCCTTTCTATTGCTATGAGCAAACATTCTGACCAGAAACACATTAGCAGAGGAGAGAAAGGCCTTCTTTGGTTTGCCATCACTGAGGGAAATCAAGGCAGGAACCTAAATCAGGGACCATGGAGGAACTCTGTGCTGGCTGCCTTGCTCACCCTCAGGCTCAAACTTAGCTAGCTTACTTATACAGCCCTGGACCATCTACCCTGGGAATGGTACCGCCCACAGTGGGCTGGGCCCTTCTACATCCATTAATAATTGATACACTTTCCCCCACAGATGTGTCCACAGGCCAGTTTGGTTCATGCAATTCTTCAGCTGAGGTTTTCCTGTCAGGTCATGTAGGCTGTGTCGAGTTGATAAGGACCTTGGGTAAATCCCTCCTGCCCTGGTCTCTGGTCTATGAGAATTCAGTGGCAAAGCTTACAGAGGGCAAACCCTTCCTAGAAGCTTGAGAAACCTGGGGGTGTAATTATTCATGATCATTGTCCCTGGCTCTATTCATGGCATATGAAGGATTCCCAGGTTCCTGTGAGATTTGGGGGGGCGGGGGGTGCTAAATCAGGAGTGTTGATGCAAAAACACAGCCTTGTAGAATCTTTAACAAGGGTGAGGACTTTATTATTATTATTATTCTGTAAACTTTAGTTCAAAGGGGCCTTAAATAGATTTGAAGCCCCTCCAGCCAACTGTCAACTCTTCCATGTCAGCCAGAAACTCAGACTCAAGAGGAAGTGTGCTCTTCTCCTTGGCCCTTCCCTTTCTTTATGGCTCTGAGGATTTCATCTGGAGGGAGCAGATGTGCTACCCAAAGACAGAAGCTAATGCGGTGTTACGGGTTTTTCTACACACCTCATTTATCCCAACAGAGTGCTAATATGGAATTTTAAAAGTTAATATTGTAATATGTATTTCCATTAGCTCGCTGAAGGGAGGCAACGGGCTAGGTAGCCTCGGGGCTCAAGGACTCTGAGGAAAGTCAGTATCTCATGGGCATCTCCAGAGAGTGGGCATAGAAAGATGGAAGTCAGGCTTGGGCTGGGAAAGTTGGACAAAGCTGTTCAAGAACCTTCCAACAGGAGAGTCTCGTGCTCTCATGACTTTAACCACACAGCCTTTAAAGCCCCCTTCTCCTCATTGGGGGGGGGGGGAGGCGGATCTGGGCAAAAGCTACAACCAGCGTTTGTCGAAAGTGCATTTTAATACCAGAAACATACCGAGCCAGGAAGGGAACATTGTGGATGCCCATGGGGCTTGGAGACGTCTGAATTCATTTTTGCTATTGTAATAGGGGGACAGAGAAGGAGACAAATTAGTTTGCAAGGAGAGCTTCTCTCTCTCTCTCTCTCTCTCTCTCTCTCTCTCTCTCTCTCTCCTCTTTCAGTGCGATGCATATTATAGGGTTTCCCCCTCCTCCCACAGTCGCTGAGCTAAGCCTCATTGCTTAAGAAGGGGGGGGGGGGGGGGGAGAAAGCTAGAGCAAGCTAACAATAGCCCATAATTACTTTGTAAATGGTTTCCTGGAGTAATTATGCCATTAGTGCAAGAGACTTCCACTTCAAAGGTTTCTCTTTTCTCTGCTCCATACCATCCCATTGGGCTAGCAATGAGAGACCTCCCAGGAGCCTGAAAGAAAGGGACCAGGGCTGGAGAAACAGAATTTACAGATGCCTCTCTTAGCACGTCTATTGTCAGAACAACCGCTACACCTCCCCACGAGAAGGGGGAGGAATGCTAAAGCGGAATTTCCAAAGAGATTAGCAGTGGGTTTAGGATAAAGACTTCTTTGAGGCAGCCGCCTCTGGATTCTGGAGCCTTGGGAGCATTCTTTGGTTTTTCTAATCAGATTGAAGTGACAAGCTGAGGTCATGCGAAAGTCATCCCCACCCCGGGGGAATCAAGGCAAGTGGACTGACCCCCTGAACCTCAATAAACCTCCCGCCAGTGAGGTGGCAGGTAAAGGCCACCAAACCTGATGACCTCATTTTAATCCCTGGGATAGATGGGGTGAAAGGAGGGAACACACTCCTGCAAGCTGTCCTGACCTCCCCTTGTATGCTGTGGCATGTGTGTCCCTCCCTCTGGCCATGAGACTATTGAAACAATGGACCCCCCCCCCCCAAAAAATACTGGAATTTCCTTAGGAATCTCACGCTAAAGGGACGGAAAGGGTGAAGCCTGATGCCAACCGCAGGGGCAACTGGTACCCCAGGAACAGACTTCACACAGCTCTGACATTCATTAAATCAACAGTAGTGGGCGGGCACAAGAACTGATCATGTATAGGTACCACTTGCCCTCTGTTTAAACCCATACCAGGACCCTGATGGACCTGGGGCTCACTGGACCTGTTCTTTTGCTCCTTTTCCCAGTGTGGCCACATTGCCCACATCTCCAGTCTCTGCTTTTCACATTGCCTTGTCTCTTTAAATGATGCCTTAAGGGTAAGGGGCCAAGCCCAGCTTGTTGTGGCTGGCGGCGCCCAGGCTCTGACCTGAGAACAACCTTCATACACCCTAGGGAAAGGGCAGTGAGGTACACATGCTCTTCTGTTGAACATCTCTAGCAGCCTTGACACTCAACGCTGCCCGCAGACTACCTGGTAACCTGCCTCCTAATTGCGCCCATTTGACAGAGGCCAAAATGCAAACTCCAAACGAGGAAGTCGCTGCTCGAAGACACACAGTTTGAAGACTGCAGTGCCAGGGTTAAGGCACAGGTCCATCACCCCCAAACACACTGTTCTAACTCTCCCAAAATTCAAGGGCACTGTCTTGGTGTGGGTTCAAATGCTATAATTCAGTGCCACAAGTTGTGACAGGAGACTAGAGGCTGAACTGGAACAGGCCAGTCTGTGAAGGAAGCCTGGAAGCCCCTTCCTCACCTGGGCTCCATCAAACAGCAGAGAGCGATGGGAATGCAAGGGCAGAGGCTAAACCCCACACCGCTGCATGCTTTCTAAGCTCTTCCATCAGCTCACTGGCTCACCCTATCTTCTTCTTCTTCTTCTTCTTCTTCTTCTTCTTCTTCTTCTTCTTCTTCTTCTTCTTCTTCTTCTTGTCTTTTTAGACATTCTCCTTGTATGCCCCTGGCTGGACTGTAGTTTGCTAATTTGCTATGTAGACTTGACTGGCCTTGAACTCACAGAGATCTACCCTGCCTCTACCTTCCAAGTGCTGGGATTAAAGGCGTGCAATACCACATCTGGCCAAGCCAAACTCTGAACTCAGACCTGTGGCCCAGCAACCCTAAACTGCTGTCCTGGACACTCTGAGCTCCCTCCTGGTTTCTCTGACCTCCAATACCTAACTTAAAGCATGATTCTTTCTCCATCTCCTCTCCTCCTGGCCACTGCCAATATTTACAGCTGGCCCAACATTTTTTTTTATCCCTTTCAAACACTGATAAAATTTTCTTCACACTTCCTTCCAAGTCAGTTTTTTAACTCTTGATTAATGAGACTAAGAACTCAAAAAAGGTACCTCAGTCTCTGGTAACAAAGTCTCAGCTCATTGTCTTAACCTTAACAGCTCCTATCTAAAAAAATGGGCTTATCTCTTCATTGGAATAAACAAATGCATTGTTGAGACTGAAAATTTGGTGTTATCAGTTGAGTATGTACAATTAAGGTTGACCCAAAAGCCCTATGGTGGGGAAAGCAAACTGCTTCAAAAAAGTCATGCCAATCTAGTTATAACCACCATCTGGAGTGTCACTCAGTGGTAGAATACTTGCCTAGAATCCCCCAGTGAGGAGCTGGGGGTGTAGCTCAGTGGTAGAGCCCCTGCCTAGAATCCCCCAGTGAGGGGCTGGGGTGTGGCTCAGTGGTAGAGCCCCTGCCTAGAATCCCCCAGTGAGGGGCTGGGGTGTGGCTCAGTGGTAGAGCACCTGCCTAGAATCCCCCAGTGAGGGGCTGGGGTGTGGCTCAGTGGTAGAGCACTTGCCTAGAATCCCCCAGTGAGGGGCTGAGACCTTGGTTGAGTGTTAGAGCACTTGCCAAGGGCTAGGGGCATGGCTCAGCAATAGGGCCACTACTCAGTGTGTGTGTGGCCCTACCGCTAGGGGTGGGGAGTATGGACATGGTAAATCACACTGTTATCTCTGCCTTTGGGGAACTGAGGCATGAAGAGAAGAGAGACAGAGATGCATGGTGGTAACAGGTTCATTTACACTCTGATTTTTGTGTCCCACCTTCCCAAAGACTATGTCACAGAATCTGAATGGGACCTGAAACATGCGTTTGTTCTCTGTCCCCACCTCCCACGCACATATGCACACACACACACACACACACACACACACACACACACACGTATGTGTGTGAGACAGAGAAAGAGAGAGAGCTCACCTTCCACCTTGTTTGAGGCAGAGAACATCTTGTCATTCCCTGCTGTGCATGCTGGGATAGCTGGCCTGGGTACCTCTGGAGTCTCCCATCTTGCTTCCGGATGCTGGTGTTACAGAAGTGCCCGACCGTGTCCAGCTTTTACATGGGTTCTTGGACTGCAAACTCAGGTTGTCAAGCCTTCAGGAAAAGCTCTTTACCCACTGATCCATCACTCCAGCCCTAGAATGTTTGTTTTTAATTAGAAGGTGGTAACCTTCCTGTAAACGGTGCTAAAGAAAACTGCCTCACGCCCCAGGGCCACTCATTATGACACGTTCATTTCTCTTTGCAGTCTTCATTGCCTCTATAGTAATCCTATTCAAGGCAATCTAGCAAATGGTTTACCTGGAGAGATGGGGGCAGGGTGGAGGGACGACGACACAGACACTCCTGATGTGATGGCTGATCACGGTTATCAACTTGACACACTTAGGAAGCTGAACTGTCAGCTGAGGAATCACCTCCACCAGAGTGCCCTGTGGGCATGTCTGTGGGACATTTTCTTAATCACTAAATGACGTAAGGGGACCCAGACCTTGGAGGGTGGTGCCGTCCCTAGCCAGATGGGCCTGGGCTATGTAAAGAAAGATAACTGACCTTCAACCTTGGAGCTTGCCTGAAAGCAGTGGTCTTCCATGATCTCTACTTCAGTTCCTTCCTCCAGGAACTGAGCTGAGCTCCTGCCTTGGTTTCTCTCAGTGGTGGACTGTAAAGTAGGAGATAAAATAACCCTTTTCCTAACCAAGCTGTTTTGGGTCACTTTTGTATCACAGCAAGAGAAAGCAAACTATGCCATCATGTCGGCTCACCCCATATAGAGGAACCCCAAAAAATAGACTTAAGGAACAATTTCCAGGATGCCCAAGTTAGTGAACCCACGAGTTTTTACTTGGGTTACTAATAGGCGTATGGAATGACTCAAAGACAGCCACATCACCAGAAAACACACCTAACGTAGGTGACAAGTCGCAAAACAATCTTGGCACTTTCTGCACGGCTAACATACAGCTCAACAGCTCAGGGAGTCTATTCTTCATAAGTGTTAACAACTTTAAGGGGGAGGTTTCCGCAGCGGAGGTGTTGCAGCTCTGAGGGGAAAGGTATCCCGGTAGTCGGGAGCCAAGGAATGCCATAAAGTCACCCCACACAACAAACCTCACATAAGAAATTTACCGGGAGAGATGCAGAGAAAGGCTGCCTCTGCTCAGGTGAAAACCATCAGGAGGTCTGCGGTGATGTCGGTGGCCTGTGTCACCTCAAGAGGCTTTAGGAACCATGGGAGTTGAAATCAGAGGGCCATGCTGAGCCAACCCCGCCTTTTGCTGGCCCTGGGAAAACTGGCCTTGCCTCTCACTGGACACTACAGCAAAAGAGCTGGTCCCTGCACGTGAGAGAGGTGGCTCCCACTCCTCACCACAGGTGAGGGTGAACCCACCCGGAGGGCATGCATGTAAGGGAGCAGGCTCTGCCCCCTTGCCTGAGGCAGGTGACCCCAGTGGCCCAGACTGACCAATTTAGCTACCACCCAGGCCCCCAGCTGGGCCTTAGGTTGACCCACCCTTGCATCTACCCCATCTGGAACCTGCTGGAGCTGGTGAAAGGACTGGTCCTGTGGAACGATACCAGTAAGATCTCCAAGACTTGGGAGGCCACAAGCTAGCCATTGAAGACATAGCCATGATATGCTAGCTTTTTATATTATAACAAAATGCCTGACACCACCAGGGGAAAAGAAGGAAAAAGCGACTGTCAATTTCCTAACTTTTAGTGTCTAGTCAGTTGACCCTGCCACTTTGTGACCTGTGATGAGTGTCGTTCTCCCTCTGCGTGTTTGTGTCCTCCTGTCTCCTTTATAAAGACAGTGGTCACATTGGATCAGGAACTACCCTACTGGCTCCTTAACTTGATCACATATGTAATTACCTTATTTACAAGTAAGCTCACATTCTGAGATACGAAGGGTTGGGATGTCAATGTGTCCTTCTGTGATGATGGGTCACGATTCAAATCGTGACTATAGCCTAATCTGGGAAGTCACACCCCAGGGTAACATATATCATTCTTGCCAAAGTGTATTCTTGTGTGTGTGTGTGTGAGAGAGAGAGAGAGAGAAAGAGAGAGAGAGAGAGAGAGAGAAACAGAGAGAGAGAGAGACAGAGATGATAGAGATGACAGAGAAAGGCAGACACACATACACAGGGAGAAAGAAATCTGTATGTGATTATGTGTGTACAGGTATGCATATGTGCCTACGAAGACAAGAGGTCAAAACTGGACATCTTTCTCTAACACTCTCCACGTGTATTTTGAGACAGGGTCTCTCAATAAATCTGGAATTCATCACTTCTGCAATACTGCCTGGCCAGAAAGCTCTAGGGACCTGACCATCTCTGCCCTGCTCGGTACTAGGATGGCAGACATAGACCTACATGTCTCACATTTTACATAGGTGCTTGAGACCCACGCTCAGGTCCCCATGCTTGTACCCCAGTAACCCCACCAACTGCACCACCACTCCACCACTATTCCCAGCATCGTTTCTTGGAAGCAAGCCATTGGGTCCAGCCAGCCTTCAAGGTCACAGATGTCAGGGGGCAAACTATATCAGCCGGCACTTCAGGAGTTTGTACTCCATGTGCACACCCAGAGGCAATGCTATGCTGAGTGCTCATTTATTGATTAGGCCTTGTGCTGGGCTAGATTTATGTCGAACTGACACAAGATAGACTCATCTGGGAAGAGGGAACCTCAAATGAGAAAATGCCCCCACCAGATTGGCCTGTGATGTCTTCTTGATTGATGGTTGATGTGGGAAGGCTCAGCTCACTGTGGGTGGTGCGACCCCTGAAGCTGGTGATCCTGGGTACTATAAGAAAGCAACCATGAAGAGCAAGCCAATAGGCAATATCCTTTCACGGTCTCTGCTTCAGTTCCTACCTCCAGGTTCCTGCCCTGTTTGAGTAGCCATGACTTCCCCCAGTGATGGACTATTTCCTGGGAACACAAGACGACATATGCCTCTCCCCTTTTCTCTCGGCCATGGTATTTCGTCACAGCAATATAAACCTAAGACAAACACTTACCATGATTGTGTATAAATTAGCCCCTCTTCCCCTGCAGACTGTGGGCTTCCTGAAAATAAGAACTATGGAAAATCCATCACAAAAATATTGAATCACCTAGCATTGGCCCTGCCATGTGATGTGGCAGGTGCCCGGTCAATAATTATTGAATCAGTGAATGAATGAGAAGCAGATACATGACAGCTCTCTCTCTTCTCTCTCTCTCTCTCGCTCTTCTCTCTTCTCTCTCTGTCTCTCTCTCTATCTCTGTCTCTGCAATTTATTTCCAACCCTTCCACAGGAGAGCATCACAACAGACAACCAAGATTCTGTGTCTGTGTTTAATGGACCCCCTCCTCCGGCTTGCCCAGTCTTCACTATCGATCAGTGAACGAAAGAACTGTTAATCTAACGGGTTAAACGCAGCCGCATCTGCATACAGACAAATCACAGAAGAAGCCAGACGTCTGATGACTAATTTTCCCTGCCGTTTAATAAGACCCATGAGGTACATCTGTTTCAATCACTCTGATCAGAACTAAAAACAACCTTAAACATGCTCTTGATGCAGTGTCTACCTGACAGGTGTACACGGAGCAATTATATTGTCTCCTGCCTTCCCTGGAAGTGATTAATGAGAGCGTACATGACTGGCAGTTTCTGGAAAGTGGGTGGGGAAGGGAGAGCTCAGACGGGAGCCAGCAGATTCCACGGAGTCCAAAGGCTTGGAATGGTGTGTGCAGAGCCCAGCTGGAACTCCCAGCTGGGAGGCGAATGAGGCAAGAGGCCAGAGGCTTAATTGGGAGCTTATCTGGCCACACATGGCCCCTGTAACAAGAATTGGATTTAGAGATGAATACCAGTGAGTCGATTCAGCAAAATAATTATCCACAGAGCACACAAGGGAAGTGGTATCCCTTTGAGTCGGGGAAGAATTGTGTGGGCATGGGAGTCAGGGGCATGCATTTGAATCTCATGTCTCTGTCTCTGCCTCTTGTTGGTTCCAAGAACTTGAAAAGCCCACACGTGCCTCAGTCTTTCTAAACAGTAAAACGGTTAGAATGCCCCCCACGTCCGAAAAGGGCATAATGAGTGTTTACATGTTTGGAGAGGCTGGGGATTGAGTACAGTGCTGGAGAATCCCACAGTGAGGGCTGGGTGTGGCTCAGTGGTAGAGCATCTGCCTAGAATCCCCCAGTGAGGGGCTGGGGTGTGGCTCAGTGGTAGAGCATCTGCCTAGAATCCCCTAGTGAGAGGCTGGGGTGTGGCTCAGTGGGAGAGCCCCTGCCTAGAATCCCACAGTGAGGGCCTAGAATCCCACAGTGAGGGGCTGGAATGTGGCTCAGTGGTAGAGCCCCTGCCTAAAATCCCTCAGTGAGGGCCAGGATGTGGCTCAGTGGTAGAACACCTGCCTAAAATCCCTCAGTGAGCAGGGCGGTGGTGGCGCACGCCTTTAATCCCAGCACTCGGGAGGCAGAGGCAGGCGGATCTCAGTGGGTTCGAGGCCAGCCTGGTCTACAAGAGCTAGTTCCAGGACAGGAACCAAAAGCTACGGAGAAACCCTGTCTCGAAAAATCAAAAAAAAAAAATCCCTCAGTGAGGGCCAGGGTGTGACTCAGTGGTAGAGTACCTGCCTAGTATCCCCCAGTGAGGGTTTGGGATGTGGCTTAATGGCTGAACACCTGCTAGGAAACCCCCAGTGAGGGGCTGGGAGCATGGCTTAGCAGTCCTAACATGGCCATGTTCTACATGCCTGGGAAGGCTCTGAGAGACCAAGCACCACCTGTTACAATACACAACTTAAGAGAGAAGTATCAATTATTACCCACAGAGTAGTCAATGCAAGAAAAAAAGTGAACCCCTTGTCCATTGCTGAGATTCAATAGCTGGTGATGAGTGGATGCAAATAAATGTGTCTGCTCAGACAGGGCTGTTATGTGATGATTTACTCCAAATCAAACAGTCCATCCTGGAGGGAGGCTACGTAAGACTCAGGAAGTAAATAAAACTCACCAGTCTCAGAAAGTTCCTAAAACTTACAAGACCCACAAGGCCTCTTCCTAGGGTTATAGCCACAGTGACGATTGCTAGAAAAGAGACTTGGTGGAGAAGAGACTCGCTGCCCAACTGAACCTACTACAGGCTGTGCGGGGAGCTCCAGGGATGCAGCCTTTGTGAGTCATCACCCATGCTATGATGGTTTTGATGATGCAGTCACCATTCCTACCCGTTAGTAACCCCTCACCCGTGTTCCTATAAGTAATGCTAATAAATTAGTTGATTCACTAAGCTGGACCTGGATGGAACTAGTTTTCTGGATGGAGTTGATCTATGGTTGGTGACCTGCCTGGTATGAATAGACACTTGTTCATGTTTACCAAGGAAAAGTGGCAAAACAGGTCCACTGGGGAAGGACCAACTCAGTGCATTAAACCTCATTTAAAAAGGAGGGGGATAATGCACACTTCCTCATCACTCAAACGTTGTAACACTGATGACTTTTCCACTTTTTGCACATTTTACTGATATCAGTTTGTATCATCACTTCAACCAACCCCCTAATAATATTAATAAGTACATTTTACAAAGAACAAACCACCAAGTGAAGACTTTTTCAGTATTCACACACACACATGCACACATACACACACATGCCAGTGATCCATAAAGTAATACGATTATGTCCATGAACAACTAAATTGACTGAACCCCACAGATGTTAAAGGATGTTGTAATGGTCTGCCCTGTCCCTTTAAGAGACAAGCCATGAGCCGGGCAGTGGTGGCACACGCCTTTAATCCCAGCACTCGGGAGGCAGAGGCAGGCGGATCTCTGTGAGTTTGAGGTCAGCCTGGTCTACAAGAGCTAGTTCCAGGACAGGAACCAAAAAAAGCTATGAAGAAACCCTGTCTCGAAAATAAAAAAAAAAAAAAAAGAGAGAGAGAGAGAGAGAAGCCATACCTACTCCTTCTGTTGTCTGCCCCGAGGCAAGCTGATCTTCAGCTTCCAGCAGCCTGAGCCCCTTCTTTGTCCATCTCTCTAGAAGAGGCAGCTTCTGTCTCTCCCTTCTTCCCACTTCTCCCCTTCCCCCTCCTGTTTCTCTCTCTCTCTCTCTCTCTCTCTATATATATATATATATATATATATATATATATATATATATATATCCTCTTCTCCCTTCTCCCCTTCCATTCCATAACCCACTAAATAAATATCCAGCTTTACTCCGCATGGCATGGCATGCCTATCCATGTCTCTGTTCCTCACCCACCACGTGATTCCCCACCCAGGACCAGCTGCCTTCGGAGACCTGCAGCATGGTCTTGTGGCTTGTCTATCCATCTCAGTCTCTCATCCGCCATATGGGTCCATGCCTAGGACCTGCTGTCCCTCATGGCCTGTGGAGCCACTCAGCAGCTTCCTGCCTAGGACCCGGCTGCCTTCAGGGCCTGCTGTGGTCTCAGGACCTGCTGCCCACACTGCTTGGGGACCTCCAGCGTGGTCTCATGACCTGCCGCCCACTGCCGCCACTTGGGGACCTGCAGCATTTTACTTAAACTATAACAGATGTGCCCCCATGTTACCCAGCAAACATGAAGGTCCTATGAGGGGGAAAAAAATCAAGTGCCATTTTAGATGCAGATACTTGGATCCATCTTGGGAATTTCCACCTTGGAAATACATGCTGGGGGCCAACCTAGAAGCTGGTTCTGAGTGCCATTTTGAGTATAGATGCTCGTTGCCATTTTGGAAGCGCATACTGGGAACCATTTTATGGCAGACGCTGGGAGTCATTTTGAGATCAGATGCTGGGCACCACTGTGAAAACTGATACTCCCCGACACCGAGACCTTATTTAAATCCAAGTGACTGAAAACCTTGTTTGTCCTTCACAGATACCTTCTAGGAGAATTTTTTAAGGATGGAAAATTGATTCCCCTCTGTCCTTTTGAATGTATTCATGCTGAGCAGGGCTCAACAGCTTGGAGAATGAAAAGAAAGGCTGCCTTAAGCAGCCACTGGAAGCCAGCTTCCAATCCGTGGAAAAGATGTGTGTCTTCCCAACAGGACACAAACATGGTCCAAAGATGAGGTGAAGCCATGCCCTTCTGGCCATCCTCCCCACTTCATGCAAAACTCTGAAAATGTCTCTTTTCTCATCTTGTCAAAATCCACCTGCTGCATGACGGGGAAGCTGTCAGGGTGATCTATAACCCCCAGGCAGGCCTGGAATATGAGCTAAATTGCCTGAGTCACTGGGGATGATAGAGTCATTCTGCAGGAAATTGGAAATCAATTCTTGTCATCACTGTAGAGAACTCCTTTATCAAGCAGTTCACCGTGTAAGGCAACCAAGAGAACCAGGAGGCTAATACAGAAACGGCAACCTTATTCCACCTAACTCCCTCCCTCCCCTTCTCCCGGCAACCCAGAAGCTAACACAATTAGACCCATTAATGAATAAATCAACCAAAACTCAGAGAAGTTAAAAGGGCATGCCCAAGATCATGCAGGAAAAAAAAAAGTAGAAGAATCTATAGGAAAAACAAATAAACAAGAATTGGAAACAGACGACTGTCATTGTCCTGGTTTTGTTTTTTTTTGTTGTTGTTTTTTTTTTTTTTGTCAATTTGATACACACTAAAGTCACCAGGAAAGAGGAACTTCATTGAGGAACCAATTGCCTCCATTAAACTGGCCTGTGGGCATGTATGTGAGATATTTTCTCAATGGCTGATTGATGTGGGAGGGCCCAGCTCGCTGTGAGCAGTTGAGCCTGGACCACTGTATAGACTATCAGATAGCTGAGCAAGCCAGAGAAAACAAGGCGGTAATCAGCACTCCTCCATGATCTCTGCTCCAGTTCCTGCCTCCAGTTCCTGCCTCCAGGATCCTGCTTGAATGTCTGCCTGCGGTGATGGGCTGTAACATGGAAGTGTAAACCAAATAGACCCTTCCCAAGTTGCTTTCAGTCAGGGTTTTATCACAGCAACATAACCTGTTGTAGGAGGTAGCTTGTTTGTTCCCGGATGCTCAGCCCCAAAACAACCACACAGAAACCGTATTCATTAAATCACTGTTTGGCCTATTAACTCTAGCTTCTTATTGGCTAATTCTTACGTCTTAATTTAACCCATTGCTATTAATCTGCATATCTCCACGTGGCTGCGGCTTACCGGGTAAAGTTCCATCCCGGCATCTGTCTCCAGCAGGGCTACATGGCGTCTCCTGATTCTGCCTACTCTCTCGATAGATAGATAGATAGATAGATAGATAGATAGATAGATAGATAGATAATCTTCCAGCCTGGCTATGTTTTGTTAAGCTATTGGCCGAGAGCAGCTTCTTTATTTATTAACCAATAAAAACAACACATATATAGAAGGACTTCCCGCATCAATAACCAAACTAGAGCAGCCATTTTAGAATCAAACATTGGGGCCCATTTTGAAATCAGATACTGGGAGCCATCTTGGAATCAGACACTGGTTGCTATCTTGGAAGCAGATGCCATTCAATATCTCAAAGACAATGACAACCAAGAAGGATCTGAAGACCTATACAGAAAAAGCAGTTAGAGAAAAAGCCATACACTCATTGTAATGGTTTGTCCTGTCCTTTTAAGAGACAAGTCATGCCCACTCCCTCCCCTGACTGCTGAGGAAAGCTGATCTTCAGCTTCCAGCCTGAGTCTCTTCCTTTTCCATCTCTCTCTCAAAGAGGCAGCTTCTGTCTTTCCCTTCTCCCTACTCCTCCCTTTCTCTCTCTCTCTCTCTCTCTCTCTCTCTCTCTCTCTCTCTCTGTGTGTGTATGTGTGTGTGTGTGTGTGTGTGTGTGTGTGTCTGCCTCTCTCTGCTCTTCTCCCCTTCCCTTCCATAACCAATAAACATCCAACTTCAATCTGCATGCCCTATCCATGTCTCTGTCTTTTGCCTGCCGTATGGCTCCCTGCCTGGGACCAACTGCCTTCAGAAATCTGTGGTGTGGTCTCGTGGCATGCCCATCTGTCTGTCTCTCCTCGTGAGACTGGCTGCCCCATTGAGGTCTCTTACCCACCACATGGCTCGCTGCCTGAGACTTGTGGCCCTTGGCAGCCACTCGGGAACCTGTGCCATCCCTGCCTGTGACTGGCTGCTCTCGGGACCTGCTGCCCACTGCCTGCTGCCACTTTGGGGACCTGCAGTATGGTCTCTGGACCTGCTGTCCACTGCAGTCACTTTGGGATCTGCAGCATTTTAGTTTTACCATTACACGCATGGATGGGTGAGTGTGTCCATGTGGTTTCAGAGGTTTTAGTCCATGACTACTGATCCCTATTGATTCAAGCCAATGAAAATGCAGACCATCATGGCAGCAGTGTATGGTGCTCAAAGCAGTTCACTTCATGATGGCCAGGAAGCAAGAAGGAGAGGAAGGGGCCAGGTTCCAATATCACCTCTAAGGGTACACCCACAATGAGCTAACTTCCTTCCATGAAACCCCACCTCTTCTAAAAACAATTTATTGCATTTTTTTATTTTTTACTTTATTTGGTGTGGGGAGAGAGGGAGACCCTCGTGTACTGTGGTGCAGATGTGGGGGTCAGGAGATGACGTACAAGAGTCCATTCTCTCCTTCCACCACGTGGGCCCCAAAGATCAAACTCAGGTCTTCTAGCTTTGCAAAAAAGTGCATTTACCCACCAAGCCATGTTGACAGCCCTATGCCCTACCTCTTAAAGGTCCCATTCCATCCAAAGTGTGCCACAGGTTGGGATAACATGTTCAACACATGGACCCATGGAGAGCATCTGAGAGTCAAACCATGGCACTCTACAAGCTGTATATATACTATATAGGTAATCTGGCAGTGAGAAGTTCTTCCTGGAGCCTGTTATACATATTCCACCAGTGCTGGGTTAGCCTAAGACAGCTAACAGTCACCACAGTCCCCTACACTGCTACTGTACCTGACAACACAGGGACACTTTAGGATCACCCCATCAACAGCGCAAGGGGACTGGTTTACTTTGGGTTACTGATGGATTTTATTGGTAATGGATTTTATTAGTACGTATTTAAAGACAAAACAAGAGCTTAAGAGCTGGTGCTAGAGAGATAGCTCAGTGGTGAAAAGTGTATATATACTGGTCATACAGTGTTGGGAGGAGGCTGCTTGTTCATTTCCCGGCTACCCACATACACAGATATACACATAAACAGATATACACATATACAGAAGAACTTCCCACACCAATACAGAGGACCCAAGTCCAGTTCCCAGAACCCACATTGGGAAGGCAGTTCCAGCTCTAGAGATCCAATACCCTCTTCCAGCCTCTATGGGAACTCACATACACATGCACATACACACGAAATATTTATGCTAAATAGAGCATCAGAGTTATTATAGGCCCACACCTGTAATCAAGTACATACAAGATACCCACAGGAAACTAGCCTAGGTTACTTTTTATTTTTTTTTTAATATTTATTTATTTATTATGTATACAGTTTTCTCAGTACTCTGCCTGCAGGCCAGAAGAGGGCACCAGATCTCATCACAGATGGCTGCGAGCCACCATGTGGTCACCGGGAACCGAACTCAGGACCTCCGGAAGAGCAGGCGGTGCCCTCAACCACTGAGCCATCTCTCCAGCCCTCTAGGTTACTTTTTAAAAAATTAAAAATTTCTAAATGTCTGTCAAAAAGAATCTGGGGACTGGGAAGCTGGCTCGGTGGGTAAAGTGCCTGCCACAGAATTATAAAGACTTAAGTCTGGATTCCCAGAACACACACAGGAAGCCTAGCATCGTGACTCTTGGCTGTAACCCAGCACGGCTGGGAGAAGGCAGAAACAGGCAGAGCTCGGTAAGTTCTCTGGCTACCTCTGCCTAGTTAGTGAGCTTCCAGGTCTGTGAGAGACCCTGCCTCAAAAAAGATAAATAAGTAAAGTGGGGAGCTATGGGCCCCCCTTTATATGTGTGTGTATGTGAGTACACACGTGCACAAAGGCACTCACTCACATGCATGTGCACTCACGTGCAAATGCCTCTGCTGCTGTAACTTGCTGTGATAAACACCATGGCCAGAAGCCACTTGGAGGAATAAAAGGATTTACTTCATCTTCACTTCCGGGTCACCATCCATCACTGAAGGAGGTCAGGACAGGAACCTGGAGGCAGGAGCCATGGAGGCCGACTCCTTTCCCCCTCTGGCTCACTCATCTGCTCATGCTAAGCTAGCTTTCTCATACCGCAGAGGCCCACCTGCCTAGGAATGGGATGATTCAGGCAACAGTTGGCTGGGTTTTTCCACCACCCATCACCAATCAAGACTTAGCCATAGGCCAGTTTGGCCTAAGCAGTTCCTCAGTTGAGGTTTCCTCTTCCCAGGTGAACTCAAGTCGACAATAAAAACCAAAAAACATACCCACTAACAACTACCACACACACACACAGACACACACACACACACACACATTCTATGCCATGTAGACACACACACATTCAAACCCTGGCTCGTTTATTTAAAATGTAGTCTGCTACATAATATTAGAAAGCACTGAATTTCCCTGAACCTCATTCATCTATATTTTTTTTCTACAGACATCGAAAGCAGCATCCTTCTCTGGGTAAAGGGATAAGAAACGACCTCATCAATACCCATGCTATGAAACATCCATTGGCGTCCAGTTCTGGCATAACCACTTATTCATTAATCAGGTAGATTGTGTCCCAAACAAGTAAAACGACTTGCCTCAAACCAGTTCGCTTGAACTATAATGGAATTAATTAACATTTATTTTATATTTATGAAATGCTTTTCTCATTCACCCATAGTTCACTTTGGAATATGGATCTGGGAGGCCCTTCTTTTTATCTTAAGGGGGAGATGTTTGAAGAGAATTGGGGTGGAGCTCACAATGTCAGAGGTGGGTTACTTTGGTAAGTCCTTTTCATCCCGGCCCTGAGTCCAGCTTCTGTTTGAGTCTCCGTGAGGGTGTCTGAGATGGGGTGGAGGGTTAGGGTGCCATGGCACGTGTGGAAGTGAGACAACTTCCATTCCTGGTTGCTTTTGAGGCAGGATCTCTCCTGTTTATGCTACTCCAGACCAGCTGGCCCATGCGTTTCAGAGCAAGTCCTGTCCCTGCCTCCCATCTCAGCGGAGGAGTGCTGGGGTTACAGGTGCATGCTACCGCATCCAGCTGCTTCCCATGAGCTCCGGGGATCAAACTCAGGCCACCCATCTTGTGTGGCTAATGCTTTTACCCGCTGAACCATCTCACCAGTCAGAGAATGAACACCTGGTCTGCAGATACTTCGGGATGCCCATAAACTGTGAGACTTCTTCCCCTGGGAAGATGTGAACAGTGGCCACCCCTTCTTCATAAGGACTCGATGGAAAAAAAAAAAAAACACTCCACCAGCATTTACCCTGAGGAACCAACGGGTTTTCTGGGCTTGTTACTGATCATGGGGTAGGAACTGGAGGACTCCAAAGCAGCCACAATAGAAAGTATTCACCTAGCATAAGGTTAATCTTTCCCAAACTGTATATGCTAGCACCTTCTGAGACCCAAGGCTAATTACAGTTAGGGAAGAATTACTGACAAATAGCTGGAGGGGGGTTCCTGGAACCTCACGTGAAAATCCAATAACCCTCCCCACACCCTTCTTTTGTGGTGGTGGTGGTGGTGGTAGTGGTGGTGGTGATAATGATCCCATGAAAGGGTCCTTAGACTCACCATGGGGTCAGGACCCACAGGTTGAGAACCATCGTTCTATAGACTATCAATGGGCATCAGGTGAGATCTGGATGGCCTCTTGCAAGTAGGAACCGCTGACCCAACCAAGATGGCAGTTGTTTTTGATCTGAGAACCATGTCCTTCAACACCATAGCTTACCAGTCTTGATGGTTCTCATGAACTTCCCTGTAAGAACTATTCTAGAGAATTCTGCACATTGCAGGCTCACCCTATCAAATGATTTTCACGGTCATGATCACTACAGGAATGAACATGTGAAAACAAACACATCAGATGGGTTTCACACACTCATGCTGTTATCCTTCAGAAGTAACGTGTACCAAAAGGCTTGTGTGCCTGGAAATATTGCTCCCCAGATGGAACCTTGAGGAGGGAGACTGTCACTGGGGCACGTGGGTCACTGAGGGCAGGTCTTCAGCTTCCATATCCCTGTCCCACTTCCTGTCTGTCCCCTGCTTCTTAACTAAAGACATGTACTAAAGATATGTTGCAAGTGATTACTTCAAGTCCCTGATACCATGACTTCTCCATCACTATGAACTGTGCCCTCAAACTGTGAGCTACAGCAGACTTTTCCTTTCTTTTCTTTGACTTTGATTTTATGTGCATGGGTGTTCCGCCACATGTATGTCTATGCTCTACTTCTGTACAGGTATGTCTATGCTCCGCTTCTGTACATGTATGTCTGTGCTCTGCTTCTGTACCTAGTGCCTAGGGAGGCCAGAAGAGGCTGTCAGATTCCCTGTACTAGATTTACAGATGGTTGTAAGCCACTATGTGAGTGGTGGGAATCGAACCCAGGTCTTCTGAAGGAACAGAGGGTGCTGTTAGCCACTGAGCCATCTCTTCAGCCCCTCTCTAGCACCCAACTTTTTCTTTTCCTAAATTGTCTTATCTGGGTATTTTGTCATGGCAACAAAAAAATAATTAATACAATGAATTTCTAAAATCTCTCTCTCCCTCTCTGTCTCTCTCTCGTGTGTGTGTGTGTGTGTGTGTGTGTGCACGCGCGCGCGCGTGCACACGCGTGCATGCGTGTGCATGCACATGACCACATATGTGAGTGAGAGCATGGACATAGCATGGCACACATGTGGAGGTCAGAGGACAAACTTGGGTGTAGGTCCTCACCCTCTTCCTTGTTTGAGACACAGCCTCTTGTTCACTGCCATATACACCGCGCTAACTTTCCCACAAGCCTGAAAGGATTCCCATCTCCAGCTCCCATTTCCCATAGAAGCACAGGGATTACAGACACGCGCCATTACTCCTGGCTTTATATGAGTCCTGGGTCTTTGTGGTCCTCACACTTGTGCGGTAGATAGACGCTTTATCCACTGACCCATTTTCTCAACCCTAGTGGTTGAGCATCTCTGAATCACTCAAACCCCAAGTCGACCCAGCAACGGAGCGCAGGCCCCAGCTCTCTCTGGATGGCCGCTCTCCCTGCTTCCAGCGTAATCACCTCCAGTCACCCGCACACATTCCGGAAAGAGCATCCTTCCTCACCAGGCCCCTTGGCGGCGGCAGCACCACTGCCGGTTTGGACTTTTTTTAAAAAACTGAAGATATGTTTTCAATACCCTCTCCTCCAGATGAAAAGGAATCTGGTTGGAAAGTCTGCCCCGCAGATGGCCAGGGTCAGATGCAAAACAGCCTGGGTTCTGCATTTGATGGCCAGCAAGGAAGAAAAACAAAGCACTCTGACGGGGCCTGCCTGCCTTCCATGCATTCCTTTGAGCCAAAATTCAAGATGTGTGCAAGGCCGCCTTTCAATAACGTTCAGCGTGTTATGCTCCAAAATCTTTGAAGTCTCTCTGATGGCAAAAACGTTTTCTTAAGTTATTGGCCTATTTTATTATTTTTTTTTTCTAAAGCAAACTATAAGAGCCTTATGAGCTTCAGTTTCGCCGCTCATAAATATTTGTGCAGAAGCAGTAGCTAGACCTTCAGGGCTTTGCCCTGTTTGGAATAAGAAGAAAAAAAATCAAAGCGGAGAGCCAGGTGGGCGTTGCAGCCTCCGTGGCCCTTTTGTCAAACTGAGGACAAAGCCACTCTTCCAGTGACAGAAAAGCCTGATCCATCAGAGAACCAAGAGGGAATGGAAAACTTAGCTGATCTCCCCACCACCCCGCTCTACTCAAAGCACTGACCTGCATTCAAAGGCATTGACAATCCTTCTCACATACTTCATCTGGCCTAGAACCTAGTGGGGGTGAGTGGGGGTGTGGTGGGGGACAGTGGGTAGGTGTGGGAGTGTCTATGTGAATGTCAAAGTTCAACAACATGCATGTGTTCATATGGAGACCCAAGCCTGATGGCTCAGTATCTAACTCACTCCCCTCTGGTGGAATATTCCTTTACACTGTGTGAAAATGGGTCACTGTGATTAGGTTAATAAAAAGCTGAATGGCCATTGGCTAGGCAGGAAGAGATGAGGCCGGACTTCTGGGGCCGGAGGGCTCTGGGAAGAAGAAAGGAGCCAGCCAGACATGAAGGAAGCAGGATGGACAGTGCACACTCAGCTAACTGAGCCACATAAAAAAGCACAATAAATTCTAAGAACTAATTAAGAACAAGCCGAAGCTAAGAACAAGCTTTCATAATTAATAATAAGTCTCTGTGCCATCCGTGAGCTGACGGTTCTGATGAGAAGATCTGTCTGTTCTGTCCACCTTCTCTTTTGAATAGATTTTTCTCACGGAATCTGAAACTCATCTATTCAACTAGGCTGGCTGACCTGCAAGCCCTGGGGGTCATCCTATCTCCTCTCCCCTCCTCCCGCCCCACAAACTCTGGGATTACAGATGTGTGCAACCATACCTGCCTTTGGCCCAGGTGCTGGGGATCTGAACTCAGCCCTCATGCTTGCTCAACGGAGTCATCTCCCCAGCACCTTGCCGTGCCCCTTTTCCAGAAACCTTTGAGCGCTCTATGGCCTGTTGCACCCATCCAGAATGGTCTGACTGTCTTGGCTCCCTGCTAACATCGCCCAGAGAATCCCCTCCCCTCTGTCCCTGCTCCTTTCCGTCTCCAGCCTCACAAACGAATGCATCTGCCTGGTTTTCCTAGTTCAGGGACAGTCCTTCAAGGTCTTCGTTCTCTGCCATTGAATTTGATGAGAGAATCAGACAGACCAGAGTTCAAATTCCCACTCTGTTATTTAATCACTGCTGATACCTTTTGGAAGAGGGAACTAGGAGAATTAAAATGGAAAAGGGGACACATATGAAACTCCATGTAGGGCATATAAAAGGCATTTCATTGTCACCAAAAGGCGTTCAGCCTGCAGCCCACTGGACACATGTGGCCTAGAATAGAAATGTGTCCCCACCAAAAATTATATGCTTACTTAAGACATGATTTTGTGTGTGTGTGATTTATTGTTTAACGCCACTGCACAGTTTTCAAGTGTGAACTTTGTAGATGAGAGTGTGGCAGAGAGAATCAGAAAGGCTGGCCACACCTGCAAGCACTTCAACTCGCACAGCTGGGAAGGGGCTCAAGGTGCTTTAACTGAAGGATTGTTCCCTCTGTGTACATGCTTACATATAACCCTGACCCTGACCTACCTCTGTGTGTGTGTGTGTGTGTGTGTACATACACAAACACAGATTTTAAGATTAGTAACCTAGGCATTGTGCCTAAACATGTTCTATGTTGCTCATGCCACCCCCAGGCCCCTCACTGGGGGATTGGATTCTAGGTAGAGTTCTACCACTGAGCCACACCCCAGCCCCTCACTGAGGGTTCTAGGCAGGTGCTCTACCACTGAGTCACACCCCAGCCCCTCACTGAGGGTTCTAGGCAGGGGCTCTACCACTGAGCCACACCCCAGCTCCTCACTGGGGGATTCTAGGCAGGGGCTCTACCACTGAGCCACACCCCAGCCCCTCACTGGGAGGTTCTAGGCAAGTGCTCTACCACTGAGCCACACCCCAGCCCCTCACTGGGAGGTTCTAGGCAAGTGCTCTACCACTGAGCCATGTCTCCACCTGTCACTGGCAGGTTCCAGGCAAGTGTTCAACCACTGAACTATACTGCTAGCCTTTCCTTTTATTTTTAACTTTGGGACAGGGTCTCACAAAATTGCCCAGCATAGCCGAAATTCACTTTGTAACCCAGCAAACCTTGAGCTTATGCTCCCCCTGACTCAACCTCCAGAGCAGATGGCATGAGGAGACCAGTTCCATCACACCCAGATTCCCTTGTCTTTTTGTAATAGAGCCTGACAAGGAGCGAGCATCCTGTGCTCTCTCTCCCAGCCTTCACCCGTGAGGTCCTCCTGTGGACTGTGAGCATCACTTCCTAGCAAGGACAGTTTAGTTAGACCAGACACAGAATGAGCACCATGCTGGTGAGAAGGGAGGAAGAAGGAAGTAAGGGCTAGAGAGATGGCTGAGAAGTTAAATTTAAAAGTTGCTACTCCTGCAGAGATCCTGAATTTGGTTCCCAGCACCTATGCAGGACAGCTCACTGTATCTCTAGCTCCAGGGAATCCAATGTCCTCTTCTGACCTCTGTGGGCATCTACACACATGTCACATACTCACATATATACACACACACACACACACAAATAAATAAATAAATAAATAAATAAATAAATAAATAAATAAAAAAGGGGGCTGGAAAGATGCCTCACCAGTCAAGAGCACTGGTGGTTCTTCCAGAGGACCTGGGTTCTGTTCCCAGCATCTACATCATGGCTAACAACTGTTTATAAATCCAGTTTCAGAGGATTCAAAGCCCTCTTCTGGTCTCTGCTGACAATGCACACACATGGTACAAAGATACACGTGTAGGTGAAATATCCATACACATAAAATAAAAATAAATAAAAATCTCAAAAAAAAAAAGAAAGAAAGAAAAGCAAGCAAGGAAGGAAAGACTAAGCAAGTCATCTGATGGGGACAATTTCTCAATTAAATTTCTAGGTTTGTGTCAACTTGACAAAAACCTAACCAGGAAGTTATCATGAAAGCTATTTTTAATGCTAATAATAGTAAATTTAAAATATAACTAGGGGCTGAGAAGCATGAGGACTTGGAGACCTGAGTTCAAATTCCAAATACTTACATCAAAAGCTGGAGATGACTGCAAATGCTTGTAAGCCAGCATAGAGGGGCAGAGACAAGGGCATCTTGAGAGCGCAATGGCCACCCCACCCTACAAAACTGAGGAACTTCCAGTTCAGTGGGAGACCCTGCCGTAAGGAAATAAGGTGAAAAGCAATAGAGGAAGACTCACAAAGTCTCGTTCTGCTCTCTCCTGCACAACACACACACACACACACACACACACACACACACACGGAAGAGGGCTAGAAAGATTTCTCAGTGTTTAAGAGCACTTGCTACTCTTCCAGAGAACCCAGGCTCCTCACTTACTACACAGGTTCAATTCCCAGCACTGACATGGTGACTCACAACCGCCTATTATTCCAGTTCCAGAGAATCCTGTGCCCTCTTCCAGCTCCCACAGGCACCAGGCACACACCTGGTGAAGAGACATACGTGCAGGCAAAACACCTCAACACATAAAATAAATTTTTAAAGTATGTGTATGCCTGTGTATGTGTGTTATATGCATGTGTACTTGGACAGCAGAGGAGATTAGGTTTCTGCTCAATCCTCCTCCAAGTTATTCCCTTGAAAGAGAGCCTCTTGTTGAAACTGGGGCTAGATTGGCAGCCAGGAAGCCCTGTTGATTGTTTCTTCATCACAACCTCTCCCGGACAACACCAGTATTGCAGGCACATTGCTAGGCACACCTAGCTTTTCACATGGGTGCTGGAGATTAGAATTCAGATCCTCATTCTTACACAAGTTGTCTTTCCCTTGGAACCATCTCTCCAGCTCCTGTTTTAGACTTTTTACTACATCTTGGGAGGTTTTCGCTGACGGGTAGGGGTTGCAGTCTCCCCATAGCCTGGCAGCTTATCTCAATAGCTCGGCTATGGCAACACAGGCTCCTGTCCTCCAGCAGAACTTCCCGCGTCTACCTGCCCTTATCTGGAGACTGCCCTAGGGCCTAGAGGACCGACCTTATCTAAACGCTGTCTCTACACCAGAGGCCTGATTCATCTTTAGTTTAATCCTTGGCACAGATTTCTGATAAGAAGACTCATGCTAGGAGCTCTGTCATGGGACTCTACTGTCACACACAAAGCCTTGTGAGAGCAGCATGCCACTTAATGCAAATTACGGTTTGTCCCCAGGCTCCCCAATCCTATATATTCCTTATACTCTAGAATAAAGTTGAGCTGATTCACCGAAGTCTGTTTCCCGGATGGCTGTCTCCATTCGTGTTCGTGGGCTGTGTATAAAGCTTTCTGTCGCTGCTTCTGCCTCTTCGCCCTCTAGGACTGATGGCCAACAGGTTGAGAGGGGAAAAAGGGCCCCACAGTTACCTTTATTCATTCAGTTGTGTGACTGTGTGCGATAAGCTGGGAACCAAGTGTTCAACTGCATAAACCACTGACAACTTTCACACTCAAAGCACAATGGAAAGACTCAAGAGAGCAAACAGAGGTGCCTTCCTTGGGGGTTGGGAGGAACGGGGTATCGGCAGGCTTGTCTTATTCCTGAGAAGGATCTCTCCCTCCACTCTGTGTGCGGAACCTACAAAAGCAAGGCCAGTGCCCGCCTTTTCTCCCCAGCTCTTGCATACAGTGGTGTAGAGTAGACATATATGCAGACATTCAGCTTCAGAGCTGGGGGAGAAGTAGGACCTATCGTAGTTGCCTTATTTGGGCCGAGGCTCAGTTCTCCCCAGTTATAAATTGGGAACACAAATCAGGTGGTCCCCAAGGTCCTCCTCATCTAGACATCTTTGTTTCTACGACTTTCTGGACACCAGCCTCAATTGTTGTCCGGTGTACTTCGGCCACAAGCAACACTCCTTCCAGACCGCCCGCTGTATGGCAGTTTCCTCGGAGTGGAAGCTGCTTTCAGTTTTCTTCTTTCCAGGAAGGAGCAGGGAGGGTCATAAGACTCAGATAGTAAACAACACAAAGTCTCAAGAAGTACCTGAAGTTAGTAAGATCCACCCGGCCCCTCCCCAAGTTGTTAGGGGAGGTGCTCCAAAGTTTACAGCCTAGCCTCACTTCTAGCCCACTGTCTCTATTTTCTCATCTGCAGATGATATGAGAAGCAGCAGCTGCCTAAATCCAGCCCCCACCTCCAGTCAGCTACCATATTTTCTCAAGGATGGAGTGACGTCACGGGAAACTCTGAGACAAAATCAAGCCTTCTTCTCTTTAGTTACTTCTCTCAGGTATTTTGTCTCAGCAATGAGAAAATCAGGCACAGATTCCAAGTCCACATTCCTTGCTGCCAATATATAAACTGAACAAAATTCCTACCGGGTGTAACTCAATGATAAGGTATTTACCTAAAATTCACTAATGACTGCCTTGTGGTGTAGCTCAGTGGTAGAGCCCCTGCCTAGAATCCCCCAGTGTGGGGCTGGGTGTGGCTCAGTGGTAGAGCCCCTGCCTAGAATCCCCCACTGAGGGGCTGGGGTGTGGCTCAGAGGTAGAGCACCTGCCTAGAATCCCCCAGTGAGGGGCTAGGGGTGTGGCTTAGCAACATAGCCCTTGCCTAATTTGTACAAGGCTCTATGTTCCATCCCCAGCACTAGAAGAAAAAGAAAATAAGAAAAAGATGCAAAGGGGTTCATCCCTAGGTATGCCCTCTTTGGAAAATACTGTCAGCATTCATTGTATTCTCTTTAAAAAACCTTTGAGGAGTTGGCCCATAACAGCTGTCACAGGGTCTGGGTGACCTAAACTGATGCCCTCACATACCCCCGTCTAGCTGGAAGATGGAACAAGCCACTAAATCCTTGTAATTCAAGGGAGGCTGTGATAGAGATAAATTGCTGAAGAGGGATAAATACGGATCTGAGGGACTTAAGAGGCGCAGATCTGAACAGATGGATGGAGAGGTGATGTGGGGAAGGCACGCTGGGTAGCTCTTGATGCTGCCGTGGGAGCAGTCAGGAGGGTCAGCGCTGGAGAGACATGAAAGCAGACATGTGAAATTCCTTGCTTTGTTTTATGATCTGTTGTTGAGACCTGTCATTATGTAGGTCACAGTGGCCTGGAATTTGAGATCCTCTTTGCCTCTACGTCCCAACCTACAGAAATTATAGGCATGTACCATCCCAACCGTAGGCATGTACCATCACACCCATAGGCATGTATCATTATAACCGTAGGCATGCACCAGCGCACCCACCAACACACCCATAGGCATGCACCATCACACCCGTAGGCATGTACCATCACACCACAGGCATGCACCATCACACCCGTAGGCATGTACCATCACACGACAGGCATGCACCATCACACCACAGGCATGTACCATCACACCCATAGGCATGTACCATCACACCAAAGGCATGTACCATCACACCCGTAGGCATGCACCATCACACCCATAGGCATGCACCATTACACCCGTAGGCATGTACCGTCACACCCGTAGGCATGTACCATCACACCAAAGGCATGTACCATCACACCCGTAGGCATGTACCATCACACCCATAGGCATGCACCATCACACCCGTAGGCATGCACCACCACACCCATAGGCATGCACCATTACACCCATAGGCATGTACCATCATACCCGTAAGCATCTACCATCACACGATAGGCATGTACCATCACACCATAGACATGTACCACCACACCCAGCTAGTCCTTCTGTTTGTCATCACTATGACTGTAGTTGTTGTTTTCTTTTTCCTTCTTATATGTATGTAGGGTGTATATGCATGTTCATATGTATGAGAGCTCACACATGTGTGCATGTGGAGACCCAAGACTGATATCTGAAATATTTCTCAACCCTTCTTTCTCCTTATTCTTCTTGAGACCCAGAGCTCACTGCTGTAGCTGGTTTCCTCTGTAGCCAGTTTACCTCCTGGCTCCTCTGTCTCTAAATTCAAAAGCTGAGATTATAGACAAGCTGTGGTTACACGCAGGCTGCCAGACTCACCTGGCATCTAGTGGGTCCTCGGGATCCAAACTCTGGCTTGCATGACAAACATTTTAACCCCTGAGCCATTTCCCCAGCCCTATTTTTGACATTTGGTAAATGTACTTATTAGGTCTCATAAAGTACAGGCTAGCCTTGAACTCTAGGAGTAACAGAGAATAACCTTGAACTTCTGAACCTCTTCTTTCCACCTCCCAAGTGCTGGGGTTATAGGTGTGTGCCACCACATCCGGTTTAAACAGTGCTGGAGATGGAGCCCAGGGCTATAGGAGGCCAGCAAACACCTTATCAACTAAACAACATCCTTAACCCTATTGCTTCTGGGGAGGGGTGTAGTAATAGGGGCGGCAGGGCTGCGTTCTCAGCACCCCCGGCCGCCTGCCCGGCTAGCTTATGCCCAAAATAATTACACAGACACTGTATTCTTTTAATCACTGCTTGGCCCTTTAGCCCTAGCCCTTACTGGCTAATCCTGTTATCCCGATCAACCCATCTCTAATAATCTGTGAGAACCGGTCTTACCGGGAAGATTCTAGCCTAGTCCATCCTGGGTCGGAGCTTCATAGCGTGCTTCTGCCCAGGAGCCAGGAGCATGGCGTCTCTCTCAGGCGTCTGCTCCCTAGAGGAGAGCTGTCAAGTCTCTGACCTCACTTCCTCTTCCTCCCAGCATTTTGTTCTGTTTACTCCACCCACAGGGCCAAGCAGTTTCTTTATTGGCCAATGACCTTCCTCCATCAGAGGGGGCGGACGGGGGTGCTTCTTAGGACTGAACCTCAGTGCTGGAGAGCTTGCCTGACACACATGAGGTCCTGACTTCAATTCTCAGCACAGGGAGAACTTTCTCCCCCAAATCCAAAATTCATTTATCTATCCAATCGATTATTCATTGACTCAAGAGCAATTTTAAGGCATGCAATGCTCGCCCAGTGTTCTGAAAACCAACAAAAACCAAACAGGAAATGTTCCTGGCCTTCACCGGTAGATGGATAGACTACAAACCACGATTTAAATTAGTGGCCCAAAGCGGGTACTAAAAGGAGATGCAGGGCAGTTGCACACAGTAGGCACTGGACTCCCTACCGTCTTCATCTCTCGAAAACCCCCAACGCAGTGGCAGAGTGGCAGGCTCGAAAATCCCTGGCTAGTGGAGCCCTTGGCAGTCCCTAGGAAAGGACTCCCTGCGGTTTGCTTTCTCCTTCCTCCCCCTAGCCCCTGTTCCTCTGGTCTGGCCTCCCAGGGTTAAGATCCCTGCCGCCCCAGCCCCTGCTTCCCCACCACTCAGGGGTTAACACTTTTGAATGCTCCCTGCAGGGTTCGAAGTGCAGCTGTTACTGCCATTTGGACATTTTCTTTCTCCAAAACCTCAGCTGCCTCTTGGAAACAACCACAGTGCCATCTACTGGTAAAAGGTGCGTATTGTAGGGGATACACTAAGACTTGGGGTTATTGGTTTCTTTTTTTTTTTTAATTTATTTATTAAAGATTTCTGTCTCTTCCCCGCCACCGCCTCCCATTTCCCTCCCCCTCCCCCAATCAAGTCCCCCTCCCTCATCAGCCCAAAGAGCGATCAGGGTTCCCTGCCCTGTGGGAAATCCAAGGACCACCCACCTCCATCCAGGTCTAGTAAGGTGAGCATCCAAACTGCCTAGGATCCCACGTGCAGTAGGATCAAAAACCCATTGCCATTGATCTTGAGTTCTCAGTAGTCCTCATTGTCCGCTATGTTCAGAGAGTCCGGTTTTATCCCAGGCTTTTTCAGACCCAGGCCAGCTGGCCTTGGTGAGTTCCCGATAGAACATTCCCATTCTCTCAGTGTGTGGGTGTACCCCTCGCGGTCCTGAGTTCCTTGCTCATGCTCTCTCTCCTTCTGCTCCTGATTTGGAAGAATGGATGAAGAAAGTATGGAATATATTCATATTAGAGTATTACTCAGCAGTAAAAAACAAGGACTTTATGAATTTTGCATGCAAATGGATGGAAATAGAAAACACTATCCTGAGTGAGGTAAGCCAGACCCAAAAAGAGGAACATGGGATGTACTCACTCATATTTGATTTCTAGCCATAAACAAAGAACATTGAGCCTATAATTAGTGATCCTAGAGAAGCTAAATAAGGAGAACCCAAAGAAAAACATACAGGCATCCTCCTGAATATTAACCTTCATCAGGCGATGAAAGGAGACAGAGACCCACATTGGAGCACCGGACAGAAATCTCAAGGGTTTATTGGTTTCTTCCCAGCCAGTAATTGCCGCCCTTGAGTGTGGTGGACTGGCTACCTACATGAGCACCAGGAGTCGTGTTGAGTGGTCCCGATTCCTACATGGGAATTCTCAGAATCCCCGAGATGGCAATCAGGAACCTGGACTCTCAAAAGAAAAAGGAATGAAGGCTGCTTAGGGCCTAGGATAGAGAATTAAGTTCTGTGGACTCCCTTTTTAACAGAGAATTCGCCCTCTGGTAAGGCAGTAGGCTGAAATTTCTCTCTAAGCCAAGAGCAGAGAGGAAAGATCTGGGCTGGGGTGGGGATGGACCTCTGGGCTAGGAGTGGAGCTCTGGGCAGAGATGGAAGACTAAGCTGGGGAAGGAGCCTTAGGCTGGGGTTGAAGCTCTGTGCTGCGATTGGAGCACTAGGCTGGGGGTGAAGCACTAGCTGGGGTTGAGCACTAGGCCTAGGTAGAGGACTAGGCTGGGGGTGGAGCACTAAACTGGGGGTGGAGCACCAAACTGGGGGTGGAACACTAAGCTAGGGGTGGAGCACCAAACTGGAGGTGGGGCTCTGTCCTGAGGGTGTGACTCTGGGCTCTTGCTGAGATTAATGGCATTAGAGTACTTGACTAACATACTAGCATGTCTGTGGCCCTGGGTTCCATCCCAGGACTGCAGATATAAAATGAAGCAAGCAGGCAGAGGGACAAGCTATAGGAGAGTGCGGAGAAGCCGGTGAAATGGTCCTGACAAAAGTGAGGGCAAGGCCAGGTGGCAGCTCTTTCAGATGGCGATAGGCTGCCCCGGTGTAGCCTGTAGCCATGTACTGATATCCCGACTGCGATGTGCTGAGCAAATGGAGCAACTGAGGCACCCTCCAAGATCCTCAGACAGAGGCCCAGCAAGTTCAACCTTTTCTTAAAGAAACGAGAAGGACTGCGGAAGGAACAGGTTTAGGAATGAGGACAGAAAGTCAGGTTGAGGGGTTAGGGACTGGGGAGGAGGCTGAGTAGGCCAAGGGCTTGCCACACAAGCATGAGGGCTGAGTCAGTTCTCAGAACACATTTTAAAAAAAAAAAACGGCATAGTAGCAGGCCCTAATAATTTGCATGCTCGAGAAGCAGAGACAGGCAGATCCTTGGGGCTTGCTGGCCAGTTAGCCCAGCCTGATTGGGGAACTCCAGGCCAATTAGAGACCCTGCTTCAAAAAAAAACAAGGTGGATAGCACCTGAGGAAAGACAGTCAGAACTAGCCTGTGGCCTCTATGTGCACACTGGCACACACATGAACATGTGCATACGTGCATGTACACACACACATACACATACACACACACAATCCACAACCACTGACACCTTAACTCTCCTGTGCCCATGGGATTAGGTCACCACCCCTCCATTCAGACCTGCAAAAAGCACTAACCAGGAGTACACAGACCTGAAGCGTTTCAGAGAGGAGGCTGCAACCGCTGAAAGAAGCAGCGCCTCCTGCAAGGGCTGCAGTTCGGATGGAGGAGGTGTGCGACCTCAGCAGGTTCAAGAGTAACAGGAGAGGAAGCAGGCAGGGCATTGCACAACCCTTCCTGGGGAGACATGCAAGGGAGGGGGTACCTTCAGGAGCAGGGATGGCCTAGTGATGGCCACATACATCACCAGAAAGCACACCCCAGCCTGGCGAGGGTTACAATGGTAATTTCTGGAGGCTGAGAGAGTACGGGAATGCCAATGGAAGGAAGAAGTTCAGATGTTAAAGGCCACAGACACGACTGTGGTTCACAATAGGCTGGGTGAGACTTTGTGAAGATCAAGAAGACAGAAATTCGAAGGTTCCAGCAATGCAGAGGAGAAAAGGTAAGTCAGGCATGATGGTGCACATCTGTAATCCCAGCCCTTGAGAGGCTGAGATGGGAGCCTCGAGAGTTCAAAGCCAGCCTGGATTACACAGCAAGTGTGAAGCCAGCTTGGGCTATATGAGATCCCATGTCAAAATAAATAAATAAATAAAAGAACAGAATAGAACAGCAAAACATCAAGGAAGGGAGAGGGAAGGAAGGAAGGAAGGGGAGAGAGGAATAGAATAAAAGAGACAGTAAAAGAAAGGGAGGGGGCTGGGTGCATGTCTCCAGTCCCAGCACTTGAGAGACTGAGCCAGAAGGACTGTGAGTTTGAGGCTAGCCTGAGCTTCATAGGGAGACCCTGTCTAGAAACAGATGGGACAGCGGAGATGACTCAAAGGGTAAAACACTTGCCATATAAACATGAGAACTATAGCTTGGGCCCCCAGCACCCATGTAAATATCAGGTGGGTGTAGCATCTTACCTGTGGTCTCAATGCAGAGGAGGTGGAGACAGGGGATCCTTGGGGCAAATTGGCAAACTAAACAAGCCAAATCTGTGCGCTTTGGATTCGTGTGGGAAACCCTGCGTTAATATATAAAGTGGGGGAACAATTGAGAAAAACGCCTAATGTCAACCGCTGGCATGCATGTGTGCGCACACATGGGCGGAGGATTTAGGAGAGAGAGAGAGAGAGAGAGAGAGAGAGAGAGAGAGAGAGAGAGGAGAGAGCTGTGTGCATGTGTTGAAATAACACCATTTTCCACTAATGGGACCAATCCTTACATGCTAATCAAAGAAAATAAAATAACACGAACTCTTTCCACTTACACTCCGCCTGTCTGGAAGCCGACTGTCTACATATTTTCTTCATTTTCCTCTTGATCTCCTCCTCCTCTCCAGGCTACCACTAATAAATCACAGCATTCGGTGCTGTTTTTAATAAATAGAAAGATCACAGCACGATGGCGGTGCGGCGGAGTTCGGCGTTTGTTTGATGGAGGTAACACTTCCACAACAAGATGCATTTCTGTTCCTGCAGTCGTGATTAAAAACAGAAATCGAGCTGCATGTTGATGGAATCAAATGATAGCAGGCACACTTTGTGAATTCTAAAAACAAAAGGAACAGGCTGAGGGGATGGCTCAATAGTAGAGCATCTGCCTAGAATCTCCTGCCGGAGGGCTAAGGACCTCGCTCAGTTACAGAGCATCTGCATGCAATCCCCCAGTGAGGGGCTGGGGATGGTTCAGTGGTTGGAGCCCTAACCTAGAATCCCCCAGTGAGGAGCTAGGGATGCGGTTCAGTGGTTGGAGCCCTAACCTAAAATCCCCAGTGATGGGCTACGGACATGGCTTGGTGTTAGAACTCCTATCTAGAATCCCCCTGTGGGAGACCAAGGGCAAGACTCAGTGGTAAAGCACTTGACTAGACTCCCCCAGTGAGGTGTTAGGGATGTGGCTCATTGGTGGAACATTTGACCTAATTCAGCCGTGGTTCTCAGCCTTCCTAATGCTATAATACAGTTCCTTATGTTGTGCTGACCCCAACCATAAAATTATTTTTCCTACTATTTCATAAGTGTAATTTTGCTACTATTATGAATCATAATGCAATTATCTGTTTTGCAGTGGTCTGAGGTGACCCTTGTAAAAGGGCCATTGGACACCTGAAGGTGCCACAACTCACAGGTTGAGAACTGATGATTTAGAGACTTAATCCAGTCTCTTGAGAAAGACACATTCTTGAGAGCATGACTTTATAAATCCTCAGTGCCTGCTCCTTCTGGTATGGTTGTGTTGAGGAGTTAAAGCCTTAACATGAGTTTGGGGACAGACAGCCTACCCTGAGATCTCTAGGCATTTTAGCTTAAAGACAAAAACCAAAACTTAGAATCTCAGTATTTATATGATAGAGAAAGGGTACTGAGGACGAAGAATTGACTGCACAGCAAGTTTGGAAAACAGTGTGTGGCTTTTTACGCACCGGAAGCAGACTGATCATCCCAGAATCTGAACACAATTGTTGTAGACTGATTTGTACTTGACTGAGATTAAAGTCATTCTACCTTTTTCTACCCCAGCCCAGACTAAGCAGCAAGTGTCGCTTTGGCATCCCACACATCATTCGAGACAGTGTCTCGCGTATCCCAGGCTAGCCACAAACTCTATATGAAGCTGAGGAGGAATTTGACGTCCCAGTCCTCCTGCTTCGACACACACAGAAGTGCTGGGAACACAGATGTGTTCCACCACATCTGGTTTATGCAGTGTTGGGCTGGAACCCAGGGAAGCTTCTACCAAGTAAGCCATACACCCCACATCATTCCATGATTTTCAGTAATGGAGAGGGGCTCATGGCACAGTCCCAGTTAAAGCTTGCCTGGCCCTCATATCAGAAAACCATGACCGAGGTAAAGCAAGGCACAAGGGTTGCATTCTTTGGACACTGGTCAATGAATGAACACACCCCTCCATCTTTGCTTGGGGCTGGGAGCCAGTATATTTCAGGAAAGATAAGTCAATCAGAATCCAGGATGCACAGACAGGAGCATTGTGGGAGCAGAAAGACTTGGCCAGTGCATTTTGAGGTGTATTTCAAACACCTTGTCTGTTTGGAACTATCAGGAGTTACTTACTGTAACCAGATAACTTCATCCTGCTTGCTGAGTGATCTGTGATGATGGCATGGAGGCAACCACGTTTGCTTAGGCCAGTTGTAACTCACAGGGCAGGCCCATCCCTGGAGGAGGAGTTTCAGATATCTGCCGAGAAAGCCAGTATAAGACTTCCAGAAATCCCAGATGCAGATGCTAAGGCGTGGTCATATATCTTCTTATTCAGTTGATAAAGGAGTGTTAGAAAGAATCAGCATAGGGCCGAGAATAGATCAGCAGGTAAAGATCTTGCTGCACAAGCCAGCTTGGCACCCCCTGCTCCTTGTTCAGATCCTCAAAATCTAGATAAAAGCCAGGCATAGCAGTACACCTGTTCTGACTGTCCTGGAACTCACTCTGTAGACTAGGCTGGCCTCGAACTCAAGAGATTCACCTGCCTCTGTCTCCCAAGTGCTGGGATTAAAGCTGTGTGCCACCACTGCCTGGCAGCAGTACACCCATCTATAATCCCTTTTCAGTCTAGATGGGAGGTCTGAATAGGAGAGGGTTGAAATCTCTTGAGCCAGTTAGCCTGGCATACACAGCAGTAAACACTAAAAGACCCTGTCTCAAACAGCTGGAAGGCAAGGATGAACACTGAGGGCGGGTGTCCTCTGACCTCTACACACATACTGGGCTAGTACTCGCTTGCTCTCACACACGTGACCATACACATGTCATACACACAAAAATAATGGGTAGGGGGGACTAGGATTATACTTTTATCATCAACGAGAACTTGGTCTCAAGTAACCACACCTTGAAACATGTCCAGATCTTTGAACCCTCAAGCAATCCAAGTAATGTTTCTTTAAGCATGCTCAAAAAACCTGAGGCCATGTCCTGCTGTGGCAGGGGCCATTTTGATGTCTGTGGCCCATGTCGCCAGAGAAGGCCATGAGGATGTCCGTAGTCCACGCTGACACCTGAAGCCATGTTGATGTCCGTGGACCATGTTGCTGACAGACACTATGTTGATGCCCATGGCTTGTGCACCACCGAGGACCATGATCTATGGTCTGAGGTCCATGCTGTGACCAAGGGCCATGGAGATGTCTGTGCTCTGTGCTCCCACTAGAGTCCATGGTGACATCTGTAGGCCATGTAACCACCAAAAGCTATGTTGATGTCCATTGCTCATGTTACCATCAAAGGCCATGGGAATGTATTGGGTCTGTGTGGCCACCTAAATCCATGGTGATGTCTGTAGTCCATGCCACCATGGACCATGTTAGAGTCTGTGTTGTGTTGCTACCAGAGGCTATGTTGATATCCATGGCCCATACCACCACCAAGGGTCATGTTGGTCTCTATATTCTACCTTCAGTTGGGCAAACTGTGGACATCCATGGCCATGTGGGTGTTTATGGCCAAGTAGATTTCCGGGGTCTGTAAGATCGCCTGAATCCATGTTGCTGTCCATGATCTGCGCTGCCACCAAGGGCCGTGATGTGTCTATGACCGGTGCTCTGGCCAAGGGCCATATGATGTCCATGGTCCATGTTACCACAGAAGGTTGTGGATTTTTCCATGATCTGTGCTCCTGCTACACAGCTGAGAACGATTGGCATAGAAGGCTTTAGTGACATCCTCTCACCATCCCCACCAGAAGGAAAACAGTCTAGACAGGAAGCCATTGGGATAGGAATGCTGAGGTGTCTGGTGGGGGTGGGGAGGGACTTGCTTTTCTTTAAGGGGCTGCTCACTGGGAGTTTGACCAAGCACCATTGAGTATCTGGGCAACACAAATTGAACTTAGTTTTTTTTGTTTGTTTGTTTTTGTTTTTTCTCTTTTTCTTTCCTCTTTCCTTCTTTTGTTTTGGGGGAGGTCTTAAGGGTGAGGGGCGGACCTAGGAGGACTGGGAAGTGAATGTGATGGGGGTGCATTATGTGAAATTTCCAAATAATCCATAAAAATATTGTGTTTAATTTTAAAAAGAGGACTAGAGAGATGGCTCAGCCATTGGGAGCTCTGGCTATCCTTATGGTGGACCCGGGTTTGATTCCCAGCACCCACATGGCGGCTCATGGTTGTCTGGGACTCTGGTTCCAGGGGATTCAACACCCTAACACAGACATGCATGCAGACAAAATACCAATGCACATAAAATAGAAATAATTTTTTAAAAAAGGCTCAGAAAAGTTGGAACCCGGGGCTGGAGAGATGGCTCAGAGGTTAAGAGCACTGGCTGCTCTTCCAAAGGTCCTGAGTTCAATTCCCAGCAACCACACGGTGGCTCACAACCATCTGTAATGAGGTCTGGTGCCCCTTCTGGCCTGCAGACATACAGACAGAATATTGTACGCATAATAAATAAATATTTTTTAAAAAAAAGTTGGAGCCCATGAAATAGCCCGGTGTATAAAGGTACTAGCTGTCAATCCTGATGGCCTGAGTTTGATCCCAAGGAACCATCTCGTGGACGGAGAAAACAGACTCCTCCTAGGTGTCCCTGAGCGCCACACAAACGCTGTGGCATGCCCATGTGCACATACATACACACATAAGCACACACAAATAAACAAAAATAAGTGTAATAAAAAGAAGAAATGCTTAAAAAGGCAGAGGGGAACAGAAAGGAGGAAGGGGAGTATGGGCGGGGATAACATGGCTGAAGTTTGATATTGAGTGAAAATGTCCTTATGAAGCTCGGGGCTGTTCACAGAAATGTGTGGTATTAAAAAGAGTCAAGAGAGTGGGGCTGGAGAGATGGCTCAGCGGTTAAGAGCATTGCCTGCTCTTCCAAAGGTCCTGAGTTCAATTCCCAGCAACCACATGGTGGCTCACAACCATCTGTAATGAGGTCTGGTGCCCTCTTCTGGCCTGCAGGCATACACACAGACAGACTATTGTATACATAATAAATAAATATTAAAAAAAAAGAGTCAAGAGAAAAAGGAGGAAGGAGAGGAAGAAGAAGAGTCGACAGTGAATCAATGAGCAGTCAACTTTGTCCTACCATTACGAGACGAGATCGTTGTGTACTGAATATTTGTGTCCCCACTCAGGTTCACATGTTGACTTTCTAATCCCTGATATGCTGCTTTTAGGACATGGACCCTTTGAGAGGTCATGAGGGTGGAGTTCTCACAAATGGCCTTAGTCCTCGTGTGGAGACCCTAGCAAGCTCCCTGTTCTCTGTCATAGGACAGAACAGGACATCCCTTTATGAACCAGGAACTGAAAACTCACCAGACATGGCCTCTACCAACACATTGAGTTTCCCAACCTCTAGAGCTTCAAGTATACCTGATTGCTGTTTAAATCAACCATTGTATAGTATGTTTGTTACAGTAACCCAAATAGACTCAGTTGAGAAGCCTGGAGGGGTGAGCTATGTAGTAAAATAAAGAGGAGAAAACCCAGGATGAAACCAGGTCTCTAACTTTATTATCCAAGCTGAAGATATCACTGAAATCACAGTGGCCTACCCCTGTTGGCTTCCTCACCTAAACCCTGCAAGGCTATAACCCAGTGCATCTAGGGAAAATCCATTTCACAAACCCCTATAAAGAAAGTGGTTTCCTCATTCATATCAATGTGGTTCAATACCTAGCTTAAGGAGGAAGGTTTATCTGGGCGTGTTGTTTCAGAGGTTTCAGTTCATAAATGTTGGGCAGGTGGGATAGAAGAAATGATCTCATCACGGCTAATCAGGGAGCAGAGTGTGAGATGGGAAACGGGCAAGGATAAGATTACCCCTAGGACTCCTCCCTACTCCTTGTCCACTGGACTGCTTCCACCAGCGAGGCTCCATCCCCTAAAGTTCCCACAACCTCCCAAAATAGCGCCACCTGCTGCATACCAAGTGAATAGCACATGAACCTGTGAAGGACATTCCACATTCAAACTCTTAGACTTCAGTCTATCACAGCGGAGGACATTGTCCCTGAAATGGCATTTCCATAGCATTTTCCCCTTCTCTGCTTGTGTTTCCACCTTAGGAAGCTGAAGACACTAGGTGAAGGGGTACTCATCTGTTCAGGAAACTGATCATCAATTTTGAAAAAATAACGACGGTCTGAGGGGATGACTCTGTCAGTAGAGTGCTTGCTTGCCAGCAGAAGGACCTGAAGTCCAGGCCAGAGGCCATGTGAAAAAGCCAGGTATGGGCCAGAAAAATGGCTTAGTGGTAAAACCACTTGCTGCATAGGCCTGACAACCTGGGCTCAGTCCCTGGAACCCAAATAAAAAGTGGAGGGAGAGGGGCCTGGAGGGATGGCTCGGTGGTTAAGAGAACTGGCTATTCTCCTAGAGGACCCAAATTCAATTCCCAGAACCCACATAGCAGCTCACAACTGTCTGTAACTTCAAGGTTTCACACAGGCATATGTGCACACCAATGCACATAAACTAAAAATATTTTTTTTTAAGCGGAGGGAGAGAAACAGTTCTATCAAATTTCTCTCTGAATTTTGTGGTGCACACACAACCAAGCGTGCACATGCGCAAACACACACACACACACACACAAATAAGGGAAGGGGAGAGGTCAGAGAGGCATGGGGGCACACACTTGTTATCCCAGAATGGAAAGGCAGAAACAGGTAGACCATTAGGACCCACTGACGGCCAGCCCAGCCTAATTGGGGAGCTCTAGGCATGCAAAAGAGCATGTCTCGGGTACAAGATAGATGGCACCCAAGAAATGACACCCTAGGTCATCTTCTGGCCTCCACATGCACACGCGTGCACATAGGCTTGCGTATGCGAAGAAACAGAGATGGGTCTTCAGTTACAGTAGAGGAAGTTGCAGTCCTGGAGCATCCAAAGCCACTTGGTCTGGAAACTACCCATTCCTTTTTCCACTCAGTGTCCTGACTTCTGTCCAGGGGTCTTTCTCCTTCCGCCAAGCTGCTCTGTGAAAGACACAGAAAGCAAATGGTTTTGTCCCCAAGGTTATGAGCCAATTGAGGCTAAAGGGATCTGTGAAAAAAAAATGTTAGAGACTAGGAACTCTGCCCAGGTCCCTTCAGTGGGGTCAGATTTCCTGTGCACTGCAGAAGAAACACAGGCATTAGCCCAGAGAACTGGCTGACTTCACTCAACAGCCTCCCCGGAGCTGGGAGCTTTGCCATAATCCAGCCTTGCCGAGAACAGCAGCCCTCTCTCTCTGCACCATCTAGGGCAGACGTGTCTTTGAACTGAGGGTAACTGCTCAGGGGAATAAGGGGTCCTTTGGAATCGGGGTCCTCTTGTAGCATAGCATCCGCTACCCTCTTGGCTCTGGCAGTCAGGATGAAGCCCTCAGCCGCTGAGAGGTCTCTGAGAGAAAGCACAGCCAATTGGCACACTTCCAAGCACAGCTGAAAGCAGTCTACAGGGGCCCATCTGGAGCCAATCAGTCACACTGGAGTGAAAAATAGCACATGTCAGAGTATGCCAGCCGCCCCGGGAAACCCCAGTCCTGCCACCCTCCACCATGGCCTCACAAATCATCCCAGTTCGCATTGCTCACTTGTGCCAGGTGGCCTCTTGGCTTCTGGCTTCCCCACTGCCCCAGAGACCCAGTTGTGGCTGAAAAACAGCTTTCAAGCTGGAGAAGGAGCCCGGATTCTCCACTAGGGAGGACTGAGGCAGCTCCCAAGTTCCACATACTCACAGGGACGCTTGGGAACATGCGGTCCACTGTGGCCTTTTCTTTCTTATGATTTATTTATCTATTTTTATGTGCATGAATGTTTTGCCTACGTGTATGTATGTGCACACATATGTGCCTGGTGTCCATGGAAATCAAACAAAGGGTCTTGGATGCTTTGGAACTGGAATGACAAACCTTTGTGAGCCACCTGGTGGGTAGCGGGAATCAAACGCAGGTCCTCTGAAAGAACAACAGATGCTCTTAAGCGCTGGCTAACTCTCCATCCCCAAACTCCGCTTTTTTACAGACGAGGAAACTGAGCCCTGACCAGTGACCTCTGAAGAGTGGTCAGTGACCACCTCCAGGACCACGTCGGGCAAACTCAGCTCTCCGTGAGGCTTGTCTTCATCCTAAATTCCCTCGATAGCAAGTCAGAGGCAAGTGGTTGGACAAGCAGATGCACAGATGAAGAGAGGGACAGTGGGTGGGTGGACGGAAAGATGACAGACAGATAAATGGATGACAGATAGAAATAAACACGTGCATGGGTGGGTGGGTGGATGGAGACAGGAAAAAAATGAGAGATGCTCGGGGGCTGGAGAGATGGCTCAGAGGTTAAGAGCACTGGCTGCTTTTCCAGAGGTCCTGAGTTCAATTCCCGGCCACCACATGGTGGCTCCCCAACCATCTGTAATGAGATCTGATGCCCTCTTCTGGTGTGCAGGAAAACATCCTGTATATAACCAATAAATAAATCTTTTTTTAAAATGAGAGATGCAAAAGATAGATGGAAAGAAATGGCAAAGGAAGAAGAAGGTCTCCAAAGGGGAGAATATATAAAGAAAAACAATATGCATACAGACATAGCACGGCACTTTCTTTCTCATCTTTGGCCATGAAGAGTATTGTCAAGGGCCTGGGTGACTTGTAATGTGTTTCCTTTCACCTGTCATCAGGCAAAGGTGTTAGAGAAACCCATATTGGTCTGCCACCACTGGCCACATCACTGAGCCACAGGGGACATTGAACAGGACTCTCACTGCACCTCACTATGCACAGGAATCGCCTGAGTAAGACCCATGAAAGAAGAGCTTCCCTACGGGTGCAGAGACCCACAGCCAAACACTAGGCTGCTCTCGAGGAACCCTGCTGAAGAGAGGGAGGAAGGATTATACTAGCCAGAGAAGTAGGAGACATCACAAGAAAACTCACAGAAACCACTAACCTGGGCTCAAAGTGGTTCATAGAGTCTAAAGAGACAAGCAAGAGCCTGCATGGGACCAACCTAGGCCCTCTACATATATGTAACAGTTGTGTAGCTTGGTCTACTTGTGGGACTCCTAAGAATGGGAGCACAGACTATTCCTAATGCTTTGGCCAGCTTTTGGGACCCCATTCCTCACGCAGGGATGTCTTGGCCAACCTTAAGGCAAGTGCTTAGTCTCTCTGTAACTGGATATGCCATACTCTGTTGATACCCATGGGAGGCCTGCTCCTTTCTGAGCAGAAACAGAGGAGGAGTGGATGGTGGGGAGGGATGGGAGGGAAGGTAGTAGAAGAGGGAAGGAAAACTTCAGTGGGGATGTAAAATAAAGTTTGTTTGTTTTTTTAAAAAACAATTTTCCTTGTCAATCTGCCCTCACTTTGGAGTTCATCATTCCAGCTACTTAAGAGTGCTGACACAGGAGGATCACGAGTTCAAGGCCTGCCAAGAGCAAATTCAAAGACAATCTGGGCAACTAAGTAAGGCCTGTCTCAAAATAAAAATAATAAAAAGAGAAGGGGAATATGGCTCAGTGTGTAAAGCACTTACCCTAGAATCCCCCAGTGAGGGGCTGGGGTGTGACTCAGTGGTAGAGCCCCTGCCTAGAATCCCCCAGTGAGGGGCTGGGGTATGGCTCAGTGGTAGAGCCCCTGCCTAGAATCCCCCAGTGAGGGGCTGGGGTGTGGCTCAGCTGTAGAGTGCTCTCTCTATAATCTCTTGATATTTATCACGGTAACTAAAGCTGCCAAGCACAGTTCTATCAGTTTTTCTTTTGTCTCTGTGACAAAATATCTGACAGAAACAGCTTGGGAAGAAAGATTTCTGTTAGCTCACAGCTTCAGTCCGACATGGTGGGAAGGTATGATAGAAGGCTCTTCACACACTACGGGACAGTGGGAGTGTCTGAGGGAGGAGGCTCTTCACACTCTGGGGGCAGTGAAAGTGAGGGAGGCGGCTCTTCACACATTGGTGGATCAGAAAGCAGGAAGAGGGACAGAAGTGGGGCTTGGCTGTAACTGCCAAGGTCCCTTGGTGACTTTCTTTCACCAGCCATGCCTCCTGTTGCAAAGTTTCCATTATCTTCCAAAGTAGAGTATCTGGCTGGAGACTAAGAGTTTAAGCACAGGAGCCCGTGAGGGACATTTCCCCATCAAGTCAAAAATGTTATGCATAGGAAAAGAACAGTGTAGAGGGCTCAGGAACATTCCAGACTTTGGGCAGTCACTGGGAGTCTTGAATCCTCTCCCTAGTGGTAAAGCAGGAACTAAAGTCAAGTATAAGACAGATCCTCTGTCCTGTGGGGTTCAAGTTTGCTTTCCGTTGCTGTCATAAAATGCACTAACCAAAAGCAACTTAGGGGAGGAAGGGGTCTAATTCATGTTATAATACGTCATTAATGGAGGTCAAGGAAGGGATCTGAAGCAGAAACCATGGAGGAAGGCTGCTTGTTGGCTGGCTCACAAGTACAATGGCTTTCTTCACAGCCCGGGACCTCTTACCCAGGGAATGGTGCCTCCCACAGTGACCTGAGCTTCCCCTTCATCAATCAACAATCCCTAAGAGGCATGTCCACAGGTTGATCTGATCTGAGAAACTCCTCAATTGAGACTCCCTTCACAGGTGACTCCTGAGTGCCTCACGTTAACAGTTATCGCTAATAGGACAGGTAGTATGAAGGCGAAGAAACACCTTTGCTCTCTCAATATTTTTTGCTGGCTTCAATTCAAAAAAACGCATATGTGCCAGGGCTGGGAGATAGCTCAGTTCATAATGTGCTTGCTGCTCAAACAGCAGGATCTGAGTTTGAGCCCCAGAACCTATATTTAAAAAGGAAAAAATAAAAGGTGAGGGGAGCAGAATGAGGGGAAGGAAGGAGAACTGGGATTGATAGGTAAAATTAAAAGAGAAAGTTAAAAAAGGAAGAAAGAAAGAAAGAAAGAAAGAAAGAAAGAAAGAAAGAAAGAAAGAGCTCTGGTGGTTTACAATCCCAGCACTAGCGGGCACAGAGACAGAAGCCTGATAGGTCCTTCTTTTCCTACTTGGTGAATTCTAGATTCTACTGAAAGACTCTGTCTCACATGACAAGGTGGGGCCAATGAGATGGCTCAATGGACAAAGGCCTTCTACCAAGCCTGAACTGAGTTTGATCCTCTGACACCACCACGGTGAACAGACAGAACTAACCTCTGAAAGTCCTTCCCTGGCTTCCCTAAGTATGTTGTGGTGGGCACATACAGTCAAATGTGTGCACAAAAAAAATGTTAAATATATTTTTATATATATTTATATATGAGACTGGAGAGATAGCTAAGAGCTCTTGCAGCTCTTGCAAAGAGCCTAAGTACAGTTCCCAGCACCCACACCGTCTGGCTCACAATGACCTGTAACCGTAGCTCCAGAGAATCTGGTATTTTCTTCTGGCCTCTGTAGACACCTGCCTTCACATTCTCTCTCTCTCTCTCTCTCTCTCTCTCTCTCTCTCTCTCTCTCTCACACACACACACACACACACACACACACACTTAAAAATAAAACAAAGGTTTTTAAATTATTTTTTTAAAATGTGGATGGCTCATGAGAAAAGACATCTAAGGGGTTGACCTCCACCTTTCAGAGTATACTAGCACACGCACACGGACACACACACACACACACACAGACACACACACACAGACACACACACACACAGACACACACACAGACACACACACACACACCCCTAGTTCCTTGGACAGACAGCCAAAGGCAGGGTTGAAACAAATATTCTTCCCCTCCTACTGATGGCTCAGGGCTGATCCCTAAATTCAACTCACCAAATCCAAGTGTGCCCACCCAGCCCCATCCTCTGCTGTGCTCAGAGCCTGACCTGCCTCATTGACATGCAGCAGTTGAAGCTGAGGCTCCCCGCTTCCAGATCACTGAAAACTAGGGCTGATTTGAAAATGTCAGGCTCTCGTTAGCAATTCCGATGGCCACGGCGGTAATTACGCCTTTTCATGTTCCGGCGTGTTACGCCGCATCAAAACTGACACAGAAGCCTGGTTTTATAATATCACAGCCTGGAAATAAATGTCTAGAATGATATGAAAATGTACTAGGAAGAGATTAATAACTGTTCTTCTAGGAAGAAAGATAGCCCTTTTCAACCACTAGATTATATATTTTTCCCCTCTCAAAAAAAAAGTCTCTCTGATAGTGACTCTCCTTGAGGGGCACTGAATTATGTTATCATTCACAGGCTGTAATCACCTCTGTCAGCAGCTGGGCTGAGCCACCAAAGGCAGCTGGAGGGGAATCCAGAAGCAAGAGAGGCAAGGAGTGCCAAGCCAAGGACTCTGGAATGGCTGCCTCTGAGCCCAGCCCAGCCCCAGCCCAGAGTTCTCCTTCCCAGAGGCACAGCCTGGGTCTCCTGATTTATGGGCATCTCCAACAAAGCGTGATGGTTGGCTAGGAATCAAGGAGGCACAGATTTGATGAGGATGATGGTGCACACCTATTATCCTAGCATGGGGGGGGGGGGAGTGTGAAGCAGGAGCATTGGGAGTTCAAGATCAATCTGGGTTCCATATCCAGATCTGGTAATAAAAAACTAATAGCCAACAAAAATAGCAGTTTACCCTGTGTCAGGGTTAGGATGAATGTCTCTCTATATAGAAAGGGGATTTTTTTTAGAATAATTTATAGGCTGTGGTCCAACCAGTCCAACAATGGCAGAATGTGAACAGAAAGTCCAAGATTCCAGTATTTGTTCAGTTCATGAGACTGGATGTCCTAGCTGCTCTTCAGTATATGATGGAGTCCCAATGCAGTAGACTCTAATGTTAGCAAAGAAATGGACTTGCTAGCCAGATGAAAGCAAACAAGCAAAGAACAAAACAACCTTCTTCCATGTCCTTATATAGGCTTCCAGCAGGTGTGGCCCAGGTTAAAAGTGTGTCTTCCTGACTCAAGATCCAGATTAAAGGCTTGTGTCTTCCTACCTCAAAGGTCTGGATTGGAAGTAGATCTACCTACTTCAAATTAAGTACAGGCGTGTCATTCATTTCTGGATTTTAGTTCATTCCAGATGTAGTCAAGTTGACATGCAAAAATAGACATCATACCCTGAAAGACAGCATTTGGCTGTGTAGGAGAGTTTTTGTTTTCTGTAGTCTCAGCAAGGACTGTACATCTGAAGGGCACATGCAAGAGGGGAAGCTGGGAGAGGAGAAGGAAAAGAAGAGGAGGAAAGATGAAACAGAGGAGGAGGAGGAGGAGGAGAGGAGAAGGGTAAAAAACAGGAGGAGGAGAGGGAATGGGGAGAATAATGAGAAGGAAGATGGAGGAGAGAAATAAGAGGAGAGGAAAAGGAGGTGGAAATGGGGAGTGATGAAAGAAGGGGAGGAGGGGTAAAAGACATAATGGGGGGAGGAGAAAAGAGTAGGGGTAGGGGGAAGAGGAGGAGAGGAGAATGGAGGGGCTGATTTGAATGAGAAATGGCCCCATAGGCTCCAGCATTTGAACACTTGGTCCCAGTATGGATGGTGGTATAGTCTGGTGAGGGTGCAGGGCAGGCTTCAAGTGCTGGTAGCCACTTCCTGCTTCTAGTTTGTTCCCTCTGCAGTTAAAGATGTGAACTCTCACCTTCTTGCTCCTGCCCATACACCTGCCTGCTGCCAAGCCTTTCCACCGTGATGGACTCTTATTCTTCTAGAGCCATAAGCCCCAATGACATCTTCCTTCTGCAAGTTCCTTTTGGCTGTGTGCTTTATCACAGCCATGGAAAAAGTAGCAATGCAATCACCATCAGAACCCAGCTTCTCCAAGAAGAATGAGACCATAGGTTCTACCCTAGCGATGCATAAACCGGAATGGGGCGGCAGAGGCAGGAGGATCAGAAGTTCAAAGTCTTCTTTGGCTACACAGCCAGTTCAAGTCCAGCCTGGGCTCATGAGAACTTGTCTCAAAAGCAATAAGAGCTTTCAAAGATGTTGAAAACACCATCCCTGAAGGATCACAGGACTCCTGAAGAACTGCCGGTCTTTGGTCCACATCAGAAGGCTGCAGAAGCCAGAGTGTCATGTCAGCAAAGGGTATATAGACTCACCAGGGCAAAGGCAGGTAGGCAACGCGGCCCTGCTTTTCCCTCAGAACCCCTTATACCTGTGGGCTGCCGGAAGTTGCTGCCTAATATGAAGGAGAATCTTCTCTTCTCAATTAATCCTTCTAGGAAATGACCTCACTGACCCATCTGGAGGCTTGGGAAGTCCAGATAACTCTGTATCCTCATCCCCAAGAACATAGCACCACAGAACACAGACATGGCTCTCCCAGCCTTCCATCAGACAGTGACCACTTTATCAGGCCATGGGCAAGGGGACAGGGGGAGAGTTCTGATAGACTCTGGGCCAAATATGTATCACAGGGCTGAGATATATGAGGGAGGGGTGGGAGAGGGGTATGCCTCATCTCTAAAGCAAACAGCAATCTTCAATAGGCAGGAATGGGCAAGATTAATGAGGCCAGCTACTGCCAACTGCTTATAGCGACTCAAAGGCTTTCAATGTCAGGATATAATGATGACAGGGTAATTAGAACTAATTAAGAGAAAATAAAGCTGAGAGTGGTCTGGTGGGTCCTTTATAGCTGAGCCAAGAAGTGCCTCCAGCCCTCTTGGAGACTGTGTTACCCAGGCTTCTTTTTACTATAATAGATATTTGAACTACAGGAGGAAAGGTTCTATGGAATCAGGGTTTCAGAGGGTTCAGTCTGGGGTTGGCTGGCTCTGTTCCATTGGGGCTACGGCAAAGTGAGTCATCATGACAGTGAAAACTGTTCATCTCACAGAGGCCGGGAGCAGAAAGAAAGCACACTTATACCAACAAGATACATCCTACATCCTCTTTTATTCTAGCTTGTGGGATGTTTTTGTCCATATTCAAAACTGGCCTTTCAAAAGTCTCCCAGGAATTGCCCTCAAAGACTTCCCCAGGAGTATGCTTTACAAATCTCCTAGGCGTCTCTCAAATCCACTCACGCTCACAATCAAAACACACCATAGACTCTGGGAAACCTCTACAGTGGACCTCTTGCGTCACTGTTCCGCTCTCTCTGTCCTTTGGAAATGCAGAAGCCAGGAACCAGGGAGATCTGTCAGTCAGTAAAGCGCTTGCTCTGTAAGCAGGAGGGCCTGGGTTTGAATCTTCAGCACCTACGCAGAACTTGGATATGTCTATGTGTGCCTATCCAGCACTATGGGAGCGTGGAGACCGGAGGAACACTGAGGCTCTGTTCTAATTTGCTTTCTGTTGCTGTGATAAACACCATGACCAAAAGCAACTTGGGGAAGCAAGAGTTTATTCTAGCTTACAGGTTACTGTCCATCATGAAGCCAAGGCAGGAGCTCAAGGAAAAACCACAGAGAGATGTTGCTTACTGGCTTGCTTGCTCTGGCTCATATCCAGCTACCTTTCTTATGTAGCCCAGGCCCACAATGGGCTGGGCCCTCATACAGCAATCAGATCAAGAAAATTCCCACACAAACATGCAATCTGATCAAAGCCATTCCTCAGTTGAGATTCCCTCTTTCCAGGGGTATCAATCTGACAACAATTAGTCCATCATACGCTCTATGAATTTGCCGGCTTAGCTCCAGATTCAGTGAGAGACCCTGTCTCAAAGGAATAAAGTGAAGAGTAACATAGTAGGATACTCAGCATTCTCCTCGGGCCACTGCACACAGTGAGCTCATGCACACATACATACATACACACATTACACATATACCACATGTACTCACATGCACACACATATACATATAAACAGACTGACATACAGACAGGTAGGTAAGTAGACAGAGAAAAACTCTTTCATTAAGCCAAGCATAAAGATGCACACTTGTAATCCCATCAGGGAAGGTGGACAGAGGCGGATCCCTAAGCTCACTGGCCGGCCAGCCTTGCCTAATTAGTGAGCTCCAGGTTCAATGAGAGACCTCGTCTCAGAAAATGAGGAGAAAGGTCAGTGAGATGGCTCCGCTGTTTAAGTACTTGCACAAATTTGGCAATCTAAGTTCTATCCCCAGAACCCACATAAAGGTAGAAGGAGGGAGAGACCCTACTCCATAAAGCTGCTGTCATGTAAGAGTACATGTGCAATGGTATACAAGTGCATGCATGCACACACACACACACACACACACACACACACACACACCTGCCATTTTAAAATTAAAATAAACAAGATAATGAAAAGGAGGGGCTGAGAGCTGGCTCAGTGGTTAAGAGCACTTGTTGCTCTTGCAGAGAACTCAAGCCTGGTTTCCAGCACCCATGATTGGTGACTCACAACTGCCTGAAACTTTAGTTCCAAGGGATCCAGCTCCCTCTTCTGGCCTGCATGGGCACCTGCACTCATGTGCACATAACCATACAGAGACAAACACATACATTACACTGGAAATAAATAAATGAAATATCCATATGCGAAAGGAAGAAACGAAAGCCTGTGGTAAAATTGTCAGGAATGAGCAGCTGGAGGCTGTGTGTATGTGTGATATCAGCCAGCTCTGTGCACTAAGACTAATTCTAAGCAGGAGTGGTGACAAGAGTCCCGTCATCCTAGCACTCAAAAGGCAGACGTAGGAAACTGATGAGCTCAAAATCTGCCTGGGCTGTACCGGGAGTAGCCAACAACTTACTGAAATCTTTTCTCACAATAAAAAGTAAAGAGTTCTGGGGTCTGGCTCAGTGGTAGAACACTTGCCTAGACTCTCCCAGTGAGAGGCTGGAGTGTGGCTCAGTGGTAGAGCACCTGCCTAGAATCCCCAAGTGAGGGGCTGGGGTGTGGCTCAGTGGTAGAGCTCCTGCCTAGAATCCCCCAGTGAGGTGCTGGGCTGTGGCTCAGTGGTAGAGCCCCTGCCTAGAATCCCCCAGTGAGGGGCTGGGGTGTGGCTCAGTGGTAGAGCCCCTGCCTAGATTCCCCCAGTGAGGGGCTGGGTGTGGCTCAGTGGTAGAGCCCCTGCCTAGAATCCCCCAGTGAGGGGCTGGGGTGTGGCTCAGTGGTAGAGCTCCTGCCTAGAATCCCCCAGTGAGGGGCTGGGGTGTGGCTCAGTGGTAGAGCCCCTGCCTAGATTCCCCCAGTGAGGGGCTGGGTGTGGCTCAGTGGTAGAGCCCCTGCCTAGAATCCCCCAGTGAGGGGCTGGGTGTGGCTCAGTGGTAGAGCACCTGCCTAGAATCCCCCAGTGAGGGGCTGGGGTGTGGCTCAGTGGTAGAGCCCCTGCCTAGATTCCCCCAGTGAGGGGCTGGGTGTGGCTCAGTGGTAGAGCCCCTGCCTAGAATCCCCCAGTGAGGGGCTGGGTGTGGCTCAGTGGTAGAGCACCTGCCTAGAATCCCCCAGTGAGGGGCTGGGTGAGTGGTTCAACAGTAAAGTGCCTGTTTAGACTGTCCTAGTGAGGGGTTGAAGGGCTACTGAACCCCAAAGCTAGCACATCATAGAAATGTGTTCTTAAAGTCAGGGTTGTTGGGAAACCCAAAATCAAGCCTCTGGAAGATCCCATGTCACCCAGACTTGCTTCACAAATATATCCAAATGCTAATGTTACATCATGGTGGCTCATGCCTATCACCACAGTACTTGGGATGCTGAGGTGGGAAGATTATAATCTCAAGGTCAGTCTAGGCTATATAATGAGATCTCGATCTCAAAAAACCTAGTAATCTGGACATGGAGGCACATACCTGTAATCCCAGAACTCAAGGGGAGGATGGAAGAAAATCAACCACTGAAGGGCAACCCCAGAGGCCCAGCAAGTTCAAAACAAGTCTGGGCTACACAAAACTATGTCTCCATAAACCAAAATGAGAAGCTATGGAGATGACTCAGTCAGTAAAATGTTCACCTTGCAAGCATGAGGATCTGAGTTCAATCCCCAGAACTCACACTAACAAAAATAAATAAATAGAAATTCCAGGCACAGTGGCATATGCTTATAACCCCAGCACCAGAGAAGCAGATACTGGATTCCTGGAGATGGGGGTGAATCACTGTCTAACCAGTCTCACCTACTTGATGAGCTCCAGGTTCAGGGAAGAGAGCCTGTCTCCAAAATACCAAAAAACGAAACAAAACAAGGTAGATAAGCAACCGAGCAGTAGCAACCAAAGTTGTCCCGTAGCCTCCACAGGCATGTCACACACACAAGCACACACATACCACACATATGCACATCAAGTCACATATATGCACATGCACGCACACGCATGCACCCAAACAAAAGTAGCATGCAGGCACATGCGCACAACACACACACACACACACACACACACACGTGCTCGACAAAAGAACAGAGACCCACAACTCAATAAAGCACAACACAAACAAAAAGCCTGCACCGTCACCTTCCCCCTTCCTGTTCAGCCTAAGAAGTCTAAAGCCTCAGAAAGAAGAAAAAAAAAAATCTTTAACCCAATTATGTCAAACCCCACTGGATCCATTTGATCTGGGAAAAATATCATGGCTGGCAATCACGGAGAATATTAAGGTATTAGCAGCCACGGTTTTAGAATTGCCTTGGAAGGGAGCTGGGAATAATCGCACATCAATTGCTCAAAAAAATCAGCAGTAAAAGAAATTTACATTAGTGTATAAATTACCCTCCCAGCAATATAAATTAGGATTTTATACCTCCTAATGACAACAGTACAGGCCCCGGCTGTGCTAGGCAGAGCTCCTGGAGGAGGGAGCCGCCGAGCCCTCCATCCATCAGGCACCTGGGTCCAAGCGTTAAAATGAGAAGCAGAAGTGACTTGGATCCAACCCGCCTGCCTGGAAGGCAGCCCAGCTGGAAGGTTCTCCAGCTCAGCCAAGCACCGCCAGGGAAGGCAGACAAGCTCTTCAAAGCTCAGACTGGGTTCTGCGGAGTGCAAAAACAATTTGCCTCCTGTGGTCCTCCCCAGACCTTCTAGGGAGACAAAGGCTCTGGATTCTCCCGCAAAGCTGTTGTGTTAAAAGCTCTTTTGTAACGAACACACTGGGGGTCCAGTTTTGCTCTGTGCTACTGTAACAGAAAACCTCAGAATGGAATCAGAGGTTTAAACGGGAATCCTAGTGTTCTGGAGGTGCAAATAGGATGGCCAGGGGTTCAAGGTCATCCCTGGCTACATAGCGTATTTGAAGCCAGCCTGAGATGCTAAGAAATGGACACTGGGCCAGCTGGATGACTCAGCAGGCAAAGGCACTTGCTGCCAAGCCCAATGAACTGAGTTTGAGCCCCACAAGCCAAACAGTAGCAAGAAAGAACACACTCCTGCAAGCTGTCCTCTGACCTCCACATGCACACTGTGGCACACACACCACAGATACACTCAGAGAGAAAGACATGGATATACACACCACAGACAGACAGACAGACACACGCACATACCACATGAAAATGAAAAAAAAAAAAAGGATGATTAGGAGTAAGGGAGGGAAGGGGGAAATAGAGAAAGAAATATAAGCCTGGTCTACCAGAGCTAGTTCCAGGACAGGAACCAAAAGCTACGGAGAAACCCTGTCTCGAAAATCAAAAAAAAAAAAAAAAAAAAAAAAGAGAGAGAGAGAAAGAGATATAGAGAAAGAGAACAGGGGGCTGGAGAGATGGCTCAGTGGTTAAGAGCACTGGCTGCTCTTCCAGAGGTCCTGAGTTCAATTCCCAGAAACCACGTAGTGGCCCACAGCCATCTATAATGAGATCTGGTAGCCTCTTCTGGCCTGAAAGCAGACATGCAGGCAGAACATTGTATACATAATAAATAAATAAATAAATAAATGTTTAAAAAAAAGAAAGAAAAAGAATAGATATTTAATTCTTACGGTGTGGATGCTAGAAAATTCAAAGTCAAAGGTCTTGTCCGGTCATCCCTGTCAGACGGCAGAAGGACAAGGCATAGGGCACTGCCATCTCAATACCTGACAGAAAGCAGAGAGGAAAGATTGGTTTTATTTATTTGTGGTTTTGGAGGGGTTCAGTCTATCCTGGCAGGGAAGACCCAGTGGGTGGCTTAACTGATGGCAGCAGGAGGTGCGGTAGACTCTCTTCATATCACAGTGGACTGGGACAGAAATGCACAGGGGAAGGGGGGCTGCATACAAGCCTTTGAATCACACAGCCTGGACCCATCACTACTGGTCATTGCCATGTCGGGGTCTGTATTATTTACTTTTCTTGTCATAGTGGCCAAATACCTGACAGAAGCAACATGAAGAAGAAAGGATTTATTTAAGATCACTGTTTCAGCAGTCCACAGGGGCATGGAAGGCACAGAAACCGCTGAAACTCCAACAGGCTGCGGCTCCATCATAGCGGTGGGCGCTCATAGTACAACTCGGCTCAAATCTTGGCATATCAGAAAAATCGTCAATTCCAACCCCAGGGGATCCAATTCCCTCTCCTAGTTTCTTCAGGAATCTGCATTCATGTGCCCATGCCCACACACACATATCCACATACATACTGTTAAAATAAACTAAACCTTTAAAAAGAAAAAAAGACAAAGTCTAGACTAGACGAGACCCAGGCTATATATTCTTCAATGCCCCCATCCCCAGCTAGCATCTATTTCTAGCTAGGCTACAACCTCTGAACACAGCGTCACCGGATGGGACCAAGTGTTCAAACAAGATCCTGTGGGGAACCTCCCAGATTTGAACCGTAACAGAATCTGACATCCCAGATTAGACTGGGAATTGTTTATGGGTTCCACAGTGGGGCTGTGGGAAAAGTGGGGGTAGTACCCATGTCGTGGTTTACAAGTTGTATAAGATCATTCTAGTGGCTGGGGTCGCTAGAATCTTAGTTGTTCTGGGAAAATACATGAGAGAATTTAACTGACTTCAGGAAAGAGGGGTTCATTGTGATTCACAGATGGAGCTTGGGGTCTGTCGTGGTGGAGATGGCCTGGTGGCAGGAGCGTGAGGCAGCTGGTCACGTGGTATCCACAGTCAGGAGGCAGAGAGAGACGGATGCTGGTTCTCGGCTTGCTTTCTCCATTTTATTCATTCTGGGACCCCAAACCATAGGAGGTGCCACCCACACCAGAGTGGGCCTTCCAAATTCAGTTAGACCTCTGTATAAATGCTTCACACACACCCAGAGAAGCGCCCCCAAGTGACTTAGATCCATTCCAGTTAACAATGAAGATTAACCATCACACTTAGGGTAGTTGGAATGGATGGCCCCTCCCAGGATGGAAGATGAAAAGCAAAGACATAAAAACACAGAAGACACCAGCAACCTAAAAGAGAAGCAGGAGCCAAGGCTGCCTCCTCTCCTGGAGGTCAAGGTCAGTCCTTGACCTCAGTGAGCTCCCCCACAGGCTGATTCTCAGGCCCCAGATTGACTTGCTCAATTAATTAAGATGGGAACCTGGTCTCCATGAGAACATTTTCTAATAAAAAATAAAAAATCCCTGCAGAATAAAATGTTATGTGTCACTTGTCAACAAACCTCCATGCATTTGGGTGAAATAAACATCTGATTCTGGAGAGAGAAAAAAAACTTAATTAAAACTGCTGTTGGCGCTCAAGTGATTTACGAGATCACTTCCAGCCTTCGCCTCAATGATTCCCCAGAGAGACACCAATTATCTCCCAGGGATGTTGGGAAATTCTCAAAATACTCTTCTCAACAACATGAATCTTTAATACATTTCAACTTTCAAAAAAACAGATCACATAGCACTTTTTTCCAGGAAAATAATGCTCCAAAGTTTGGAGGGAAGTGAAACAAACAAAAAAAAAAAAGATAAAGAAAAGAAAAAAAGACTTGTCAACAAATCTTGGAAAACAAAAGTTTGTGTTAACTCCATCACTGTGTTAAAATGCCCAAGACAGACCATCTCAGGTGAGGAGACATTTTCTGCCCATGGTCATTGACTCCATGTTATGGCCCGATGTGAGGCAGAGTATCACGGTGGACAAGGCAGTAGTGGAACCTAACCTATCACCTCATGGTAGCCAGGAAAAAAATGGGAAAGAGAAGGAGAAACTACAAACAAAATATACCTTTCCACTGGGTGGTGGTGGCACACACCTTTTAGTCCCAGTGCTTGGGAGGCAGAGAAGGGTAGATCTCTGTGAGTTCAAGACCAGCCTAGTCTACAGAGTGAGTTCGAGGACTCACTCTGTGACTGTGTAGCCAGGGCTACACAGACAAACCCTGTCTCAAAAAACCAACATAAGTATATACACCCTTCAAGACCTCAGCCTCGGAGACCCAAATCCACCAACCAGACTACACATCTCAGTAGGCACTAAGTTATGATTCCATCAATAGTTGAATCCACTGATGAGGTCGGAGCCCTTATGAGGTCTAAGGCCCCAACTCCAAACACTGCTACATTGGGGGACAAGACTTCAACACATAAGATTCTGTGGGGGTGACATTTCATATTTGAGTGATAACAGGGATAACAAGTTTTTACCCCAGAACTTCACGGGATGCTAACTGAAGCACCACTGGGTACCAGTCACTATGTTAAAAAAAAAAATAAATCCCAGACCCATTCTTCTCACCCTTTAAGCTTGAGAGTAATGAGCTTTACAAGCAGAGGTTGAGAGGTCAGACTCCTGGTTCCTTTGCTCCCAGAGGCAAAGCCTGGGTTGGCAGCTGATGTGGGATGTCCTTCTGTATACTGCGAATGTGTTGCTCTTATTGGTTGATGGATAAAGCTGCTTTAACCTATGAAAGGGCAGAATATAGTTGGAGAGAAAGGCTAACTGAATACAGGAAGAAAGAAGGTAGAATTGAGAGCAATGTAAGAAGCCGCCAGAGAAGCAAGATGTGAGGTAACAAATCATAAGCCTTGTTGTAAAATATAAACTATTAAAAATGGGTCAATTTAGATGCAAGAGCTAGCTAGTAATAAGCCTGAGCCATTGACCAAGCAATTCTTATTAATATTAAGCCTCTGAGTGATTATTTCATAAGCGGCTATAGGACCAGGTAGGACACAGAAAAGCTTCCAGCTCTAGGTAGCCTCTTACATAGTGTGAATTAGTCCAGAGTCCAGAGGGATTTTTTTTCCGGTGCTTTAGTAGTACTAAAACTGGAACCCAGGCCTGACATGTGTAAGGCAGTTGCTCTACCAATGAGTAACCCTCAGCCCTTTAAGACTGTAACCCAGACTAACCTGGAACCATAATCTTCCTGCTTCAGTCCACCAAGTACTGAGATTCCAGACATGTACCACCATGCCCAAGTAACATGTGCAGGCGTGTGTGTGTGTGTGTGTGTGTGTGTGTGTGTGTGTGTGTGTAGTCAACCTCTGGTGTCTTCCTCAGTCTCTATACTGGCTGCCCAGTGAACCCCAGGGATGCTCCATGCTCCTGCCTCCACACCCCCAGCACTAGGATCACAGGTTCTCACTGGTGCCCTTGGCTTTTTTATGTGGGTTCTGGGCTCAACCTCAGGTCCTCATGCACACACAGCAAGCACTGTACTAAGCTGCTCATTAGAACCCATCACCACTGGCAACCCTTAGGATTTCTTGAGCCACAGAACAGTCTTTTACTATTCAGAAATGAATCTTTGCAAACCCACGGTGGGAGAGCCCCTAGGAAGCTTCAGGGTTGTGATTCCAGAAACTAGACTGCAGTCTAGAACTTTCCACCTCATGCTTAGGCTCCAGAGAGGGTAGAGAAACCAGGGGATGTGTTTAACCATACAGTCTACCATGGAAGTAATCACTTGGCCCTGTGTAAAATCTTGGACCCCAGATTTTAAAATTCTGCCAGCACAAATCTCAAGGAGCTTCCAAAAGTTGGTAATTATGTGCTTAAGAGAGGACTGTGACACCCCAGAAGAGGACAGTAATGTGGCTGCCTGACACACATCATCCCATGCATCTCCTAAGCTATTTTCCTTATGATAAAACTGTAATTATACATAGATTCCTGGTCTAGGGCGTGACTCAGTGGTAGAGCCCCTGCCTAGAATCCCCCAGTGAGGGACTGGGGTGTGGCTCAGTGGTAGAGCCCCTGCCTAGAATCCCCCAGTGAGGGGCTGGGGTATGGCTCAGTGGTAGAGTCCCTGCCTAGATTCCCCCAGTTGAGGGGCTGGGGTGTGACTCAGTGATTGAGCCCCTGCCTAGAATCCCCCAGTTGAGGGGCTGGAGTGTAGCTCAGTGGTAGAACTCCTGCCTAGAATCCCCCAGTAAGGGGCTGGGGTGTGGCTTAGTGGTAGAGCTCCTGCCCAGAATCCCCATGAAGAACTGGAGGTATGGTTCCATAAAGAATACCTCCCTAGAATGAATGAGGTCCTGGGTTCATTCTCCACTATTGCAAAAATAAATTTAAAAATTAAACACTTGTCTCTAGCTGTTGGCACTGTTTTTAGAAGGTTATGAACTCTTCAGACAATAGGATCCACCTAGAGGAGATCTGAGGGCCCCATTTCCTGTCTGCTCTCTGTTTCCGGGTCCACTGAAAGGTAAGGAGTCCAAGCCACACACTGACTGACTGCCACCATGCCTTATCTGCTGGGATGGGTTGTGTCCCCTTAAACCATCAAACTGTAAGATCAAATAAGCCCTTCTTCCCTTAAGTAGCTTCATGTCGGGTATGTGGTCACAACGATGAGACCATAGGGAATGTGGGTGAGTTGAAAGAGCCGTAACTAGGACAGGCATCATCTAAAAGGAGTATCTCATGCCCTGGGCTGGTTGGTTTTAAAGGTCAATTTGTCATAGAACCATTGGAAAATAGAGCCTCAACTGAGGAATTATCTAGATGAGGTTGGCCTATGGTCTTGTCTATGGGAAATTGTCTAGACTGTTGACTGACTCAGACCACTTTGGGTAGAACAACTCCCCCAGCAGGGGGTCCTACACAGTTTAAGGGAGTAAAGAAAGGTAAGCACTAAGTAAACAAGAATAATTCATTTCTCTCTTCTTGCTCTTGACAGCGGATGTGATATGAGTAGTGGCTTCAGTTCCTGCCTTAATTTCCCCTCAAAGATAGACAGTAACTGGCTAACATAAGCCAAACACACACTCTCTTCTTCTGAGTTGCTTTTTGTCATGGTATTTTACCACAATAGAAAGAGAGAGGCTGGAGGAGGAGGAGGAGGAGGAGGAGGAGGAGGAGGAGGAGGAGGAGGAGGAGGAGGAGGAACAGAAGAAGAGGAGAGAAGGGGAGAGGAGAGGGGAGAGAAGAGAGGAGAGGAGAGGAGAGGAGAGGAGAGGAGAGGAGAGGAGAGGAGAGGAGAGGAGAGGAGAGGAACAAGTCCCTTTAACCATCCCAGTCAGAGACACTCTGATTCATTTTTTTATACTGTCATCAGCTGTCTTATGTTTGAACTGCAGACTTGGGACTCCATGGAAAAGGGTACAGGGCCCCAGACAGATGAGGACAGCTGAGCCAAGGAAAGAAAAATGCCAAAGGAGTGACAAGCACCCACCCAGGACTGTGACAGCGTTCAGCAAGATCTGTTCCAAGAAAGATCTGTTCCCTGACAAATCCCTCCCCAGAGGAAACTCCCAGTAAGTGCTAATAGCAGAATCCATAAGAAAAAAGGCTCCCATGCACAGAGCATATTCCTGAGGGGCCACTTTGCTTCTCACTGTGTGTAGTTACGGCCCTCTGAGGAGGGCTGTCTTCCCACCGATTGCTTGTTTCAACAGAGCAGAGGGCCTGAGTTTAACAGAACCTGACGAGCATCTTTCAGCCAGGCAAGCGATGGGGGAAAAGGGAAATGGATGACAGGAGCTGACGGAAAGCAATGCAAAATGGATGTGAGAGCCCCGGATTCAAGACCATCAACTAGGACTGAGGAGATAGCTCAGCTGGCATGATGCTTGCCAGCAGAACCTGTGGACCTGAGTTCAATCCCTAAACACCACATAAAAAGAAAAGAAATACAAAGCAGGTTGTTGAAAGTACAGTTGGAATCCCAGAACAAAAACCTCCTGAGCTCACACTGCCAGCCAGCCTGGCATGATTGGTAAGTTCCAAACCAACAAAGAGATTCTGTCTAAAATAATGCTTGACTATGTCGTGTGAGGAATAACACCTGAGATTGACCCCTGGCTTCCAGGTACATGTGCGCACCCTATGTACACAAACCTACGGAAAAACAAAAGAACCCTAACCTGTTCTCTATCAGTTATTATGATTTTTAAAATGAGGAGGAGGGTTATTGGAGGGTAAATAAAATGATGCATATTGAAATTCCTGTGTTGGCTTACATAGAGGATCCAGCCCCAGGGCCTCACTAGGGGATTCTAGGCAGGGGCTCTACCACTGAGCCACACCCCAGCCCCTCACCGGGGGATTCTAGGCAGGGGCTCTACCACTGAGCCACACCCCAGCCCCTCACTGGGGGATTCTAGGCAGGGGCTCTACCACTGAGCCACACCCCAGCCCCTCACTGCGGATTCTAGGCAGAGACTCTACCACTGAGCCACACCCCAGCCCCTCACTGGGGATTCTAGGCAGGGGCTCTACCACTGAGCCACACCCCAGCCCCTCACTGGGGGATTCTAGGCAGAGACTCTACCTCTGAGCCACACCCCAGCCCCTCACTGGGGATTCTAGGCACGGGCTCTACCACTGAGTCACACCCCAGCCCCTCACTGGGGGATTCTAGGCAGGGGCTCTACCACTGAGCCAAACCCCAGCCTCTCACTGGGGCATTCTAGGCAGGGGCTCTACCACTGAGCCACACCCCAGCCCCTCACTGGGGGACTCTAGGCAGAGACTCTACCACTGAGCCACACCCCAGCCCCTCACTGGGGGATTCTAGGCAGGGGCTCTACCACTGAGCCATACCCCAGCCCCTCACTGGGGGATTCTAGGCAGAGACTCTACCTCTGAGCCACACCCCAGCCCCTCACTGGAGGATTCTAGGCAGAGACTCTACCTCTGAGCCACAGCCCAGCCCCTCACTGGGGGATTCTAGGCAGAGACTCTACCTCTGAGTCACACCCCAGCCCCTCACTGGGGAATCTAGGCAGGGGCTCTACAACTGAGCTAGCACTTTAATATTAGACTCCTCCATCTTGAGAGTTGCAAAAAACATAATTTATATTTTTTTCCTTCCTCCCTTTCTTTTTTTTTGTGGTCCTAGGGTGTTGAATCCAAAACTTTGTTCATGTTAGGTAAGGACTCTATCACATCCCAAGATCCATCATCAACTGAAAACATGATTCCTAACCAACCTTACAAGACCAGCAACAATAAAAGTAACTAACATACTTGGATATTGAACTGGGGTTTTTTAAGTTTTCTAAATGCTTACAATCCTTAATAAAATGAAGCAGACGTAATTCTGCTATTGTACAAACTGAATACAGCCACTAAGTTTTTTTGTTGCTTGTTTTAAGAAAAATAGACTAGGAGAGGGGTACATGGGTAGACTGTTTGCTGAACAAGTGTGAGGACCAATGTCTGGATTCCCATAATCCACATAAATGCTGCAACAGTGTTGTGGCCCAACTGTCCTGAATCCCAGCACTCGGGAAGCAGAAATGGGATCCCTGGAGCAAGCTGGCTAGGTAGGCTCACTGTGTAGTCCAGCTGTCCACTCAGTGGGGAGCCTCACCCCTCAATTAATAAAGTGGAGAGTAGCCAGGAGGTGGTGGCTCACACCTTTAATCCTAGCACTTGAGAGGCACAGACATGCAGATCTCTCTGAGTTTGAGGCTAGGCTGGTCTACAGAGCAAGTTCCAGGACAGGCTCCAAAGCCACATAAAGAAACCCTGTCTCAAAAAATCATAGATAGATAGACAGATAGATAATAAATAAATAAAATAGTGGGTAATGATCTAGGAAGACTCTGGACATCAACCTGAGACCCCCACACACAAGCACACATATGCCCGTGTACCTGCACAGATACACGATAACACATATGTGCATATATATGTATAATATGTATATATATATGTATATATTAAACCAATCCTGAGGTAAAAATCCTTAATGGAGGAAGGTTATTGGTTAAATAAAAAGAAACTGCTTGGCCCTCATTGGTTAGAAGATAGGTGGGAGGGGTAAACAGAACAGAATACTGGGAGGAAGAGGAAGTGAGCTCAGACTCCACGCCTCTCCTCTCGGGAGCAGACGCCTCAGAGAGACACCATGCTCCCAGCTCCCAGGCAGACACACGCGATGAAGCTCTGACCCAGGATGGACATAGGCTAGAATCATCCCGGTAAGACCGGTGCTCACAGATTATTAGAGATGGGTTGATCGGGATATCAGAATTAGCCAGTAAGGGCTAGAGCTAAAGGGCCAAGCAGTGTTTAAATGAATACAGTTTGTGTGTTGTTATTTCGGGCATAAGCTAGCCAGGCAACCGGGGTGCTGGGGACGCAGCCCCGCCGCTCTTATTACTACAAATCCTTAATGAAAAAGTAATGAATAGAAATTAGTAACATACAAAATGAGGTATAGAGATGGAGACAGAAGCATCATGAGTTCTAGGGCACCCTGGGGCTCTATAGCAAGGAGCCATCTCCAAAACAAACAAATGAGGGCCAGTGATGGCTCAACTAGTAATGGGGCTTGCTGCCAAGCCTGGCAACCTGAGTTCGAATCCCAAGATCCACATGTGGATGAAAAGTACTGGTTCCCACAGGTTATCCTCTGTTCTACATACATGCACCATGAAATCTTCAGAGAGAGAGAGAGAGAACAAGTAAGTGAATATGTTATCTGTTTGTTTGTTTGTTTGTTAAATTAAAACAAACACAGCAACCAACAACAAAAAGGGGAGGGGGGCTATGGGTGGGCCCAAGGTTGACATCTTGGATTCTCTGAACAGTATGTGGAGAGGTTGTCCTTCTATCTCAGCTCCCCACAAGAGAAGAGAGATGGAAAAGTGGTCTCTGATCCCAGGTCAGCGGCAGTAAGATGCTGACGACACTGTTGCCATGGGTAGCCAGGCAGATTATTTACTGCTGAACACCACCCATCTGAGCAGGCAAGTCGGGGGCAGGGGTCAACAGCCAGCCTGTGTTCAGCTTCCGACCTCATGCCCCTGAGCACAGGGCTGCGTCTGTCTGAAAAGGGGTGCCTTTTTCTCTTCCTCTCAGATGACTGAGAGGATCCCGCTTCAAGCAGGTTTTATTCTCCCTGGTCGCTCTGAATCTTCCACTCCATTGTACTAAGACGACCCTGAGGCCCCTTGGAGCCGAGCAGTTCTATGGCTCAACAAGGAACTACTCTGTGAGCTCAATAGGGTTCTATTCTGAGCCCTCTTAGCTGAGGGCTCCTTTTGAAAGAATTAGAGCCGGCTTTCTTGGAGAAAACCCTCCGTGATCCCCTGCCTCTCGATGCCGAGAGCTCTGGTTAGAGCTGTGAGTTTTCATCACACGGCTTTCTCCTGGCATCTCCCCTGTCTTTCATTATTCTGCTCATGGCAGTGACAGAAAGGCTCCCACTGGCAGGGAGCAGACGCATCTGCTGGCATCCACGCGCAGCTGCTGGCAGTGCCAGATGATGGACGTGTTGTCCTGAATCAACGCCGTCTCAGATCCAAGCACAGGTCTGCGAGCAATAAGCGGTCTGTGTTGGGTGGCTGCATGCGTGAGAGGAGGGTTGCCTGGCCTTCGGGGAACCATGTGGGAAAACACAGGAAGGTGGGCTGGGAGGTGGCTGTCTTGGTAGAGTGTTTGTTGTGCAAGCGTTAAGGACATGAGTTCAATCCTCAGAACTCACGCTGAAGAGAGAGAGAGAGAGAGAGAGAGAGAGAGAGAGAGAGAGAGAAAGACCAGAGTGATGGTAAACACTTATAATCTCAGCACCGGGGAGGTGGAAACAAGAGGAGTCCTGGGCCCCACTGACCAGACAGCCTTGCTTACTTGGTGAACTACAGACTTATCTTAAGAGGGGGCGGGGAAAGGTAGGCACAAGCCAGATGGCTCAGCAGATAAAGACAGTTGTCATTAAGCCTGGCAGCCAGAATTCGATCTCCAGGACCTACCTGGTAGCAAGAGAAAAAGGACCTCAGAAAGTCGTCACCTGACCTATACACACACACCAAGGCACGCATACACCCGCACACATGCACACAAAATAAATAACAAAACTGTAAGAAAAAGCTTTTTTATTGATTCTTTGTGGATTTCACTTCATGCATTGCCATCCCACTCACCTCCCCGTCCCTTTGCATCTGCCCTTGCAACGCCCCACCCCAAGACAAAACAAAAGAAAATTTAAGATAAAAGAGAAGTCTTATCATGGAAGCTGCAGTGTGATGCAGTGAGTCACACAGTAAACCTTTGTCCATGCTTCTTACTTGCAAGCGCTCATTGCAATGAGTCACGGGTCTGGTTCGAGGCATCTGCACCCTATCGGTACTGGGTCCTCACTACAACACCTCTTGAATATCCTGTTGTTGTCCTTTGTTGTGGAGATCCTGCAACTTTGAGCTGCAGGCTTGCCCCTTCATATTCTCCAGCAGACCGCAGACTGGGTAAATGTTGGGATGAGCCAACGCATAGCCCTGGTTCTGGGCCTGGGCAGTTGCTGGGTTGGTCAGTCCACCAGCTCTTCCCTCAGCCCCATCACCAGGGCAAGCTCTCCAGACTGCCCTGTCTAACTCACCCTAGGCAGTAAACAGCGAGGCATGGGGCCAGTTCTCCTGCTCTCGTGCCCTCAGCTCACCCACACCTCCAAAACCAAGGCCAGCTCTACTGTGTTGCCCAGACTAGGTGCGGGTATCACTATTCGATTGAATGCTGCGACTGGTGAGAGGCAGCATTGGCCCTCTTGCTCTTGTGACCTCAAGGACAGTTCTCCCACCTGCCATAGGTGGGGGAAGGGAGCTTCTCTCCACCACCCCTGCTACCATCCAGATCTCCCAGGCCAGCTTACCCATGCCCCTATCAACGGGGCTGCCCAGGCAAGGCGCATGACCTGCTCTCCCGAGTGCTGCATTTGGCGAGGGGCACGGTTAGCTCCCTCCTCTGCCAGGTGGCAAAGGAAGAGGGGAGGAGGGCATCTCGCCCTCGGCATGACGTGGCAGATGAGGGTTGCAGGGCCAGCTCTCCCATTCTCACAACTTCAGGGCAGGCTCACCCGCTCACCAACCAGCAGGGTCAGCACCACCGTGCTACCCGGGCGACGCCCTGCTCTCACGAGAGCTGCTGCCGCTGAGGTCCTGGGGCGGCTCACCGATTCTCATGATCTCGGGGCCAGCTTTCACACCTGCCACCGGTGGTGAGGGCTGGGGGAGTTGGTCTTTTCTCCTTCACTCAGGACACCATATAATGGTTGAGGGACAGGACCATGCTTACATTCTCGGGGCCCCTTACCTGAGCACCTGTTAACAAAGGGAAGTGCAGGGCCTCCTCTCCCTAGTGCGGCAGCAGGGGAGGGACCACAAGTGGCAAGCAGGAATGGGGAGAGGGTATCTTTCCCTCGCCCCCACCACGACATGGCAGACTAGGCGGTGGGGACGGGACCAGTCCTCCGACTCTGATGCTTGGTTGTCAACTTGACTACATCAGAGTCATCTAAAAACCAAAGAGCTGGGCGCTCCTGTGAGAGATTTTCTTGGCTGGATCCTTTGAGGTGGAAAGATTTGCCTTAAATCCGGATCGTTTGATGTCCAAAGACTTGCAGTAAATCCGGGCCACACCAACCCGTGGCAGCTTACGTGAAAGGCTGTGAAGAAGGGAGATTTTGTGTTTCGCCCGCTCGCCTCCCTCTTGCTGCCAAGTTCAGCTGTTCCTTTGTCTGAGTTAGAACCAGCGTCCTGGAGATTCCAGCCCAGACCAATGACGAGTAGTCTCCCACAAATCCTCTGGAACTCCAGCACCAGATTGGGACTGCAGAAACATCCAGTCTCAGGGGCTGAACAATGACTGGACCTTTGGCCTTTGCATCAGGAGACAGTCATTGTTGGACTAACTGGATCGTAGCCTGTAAGCTGCTCTAAAAAATCCCTTTTAGAAATGTATACAAATTCATTAAAGCCATTCTGTTCCTCTAGAGAACTGCTTCCAACTAGCTCATCCTGAGAGCCTTCTCTCCAGCAAAGTCAAGAATCGGGCTTTCCCTGAGTCCTAAGAGACTAAAGGAGATCCTCAGGCAGATGCCAAAGACTGGAACTGTGCATCTGCCCTTTGCCACTGACGGAAGGACCCCAGGAAGAATTACAGTTAATATTCTGCTCACAGACTAATGCCCCAGGGTTCCACCTACCGTGGTCTGTTCCAGCTATCCCCTTCTTTCCTTTTATTCTCTTACAAACATTACCAAACGCCTCTTCCATGCCAGGTTCTACGCCAGCTTCCATATTCCACAAATAACCCAAGTGTGGTCGACTCAAAGGGAAGGGTCCTGTAGGTTCATAAATTTGAATTCTTGGTTCCCAGTTTGGTGGACTGTTTAGGAAACACTGGGAGGTGTGGCCTTGTTGGAGATGGTGTGTCACTAAGGGTGGCCTTTGGGGTTCCAGAAGCTCACACCAGGTCCATTCTCTCACGTATAACGTACTGACCAGGTGTGAGCCCTCAGTTTCTGCTCCAGTGCCGCGCCTGCCTTCCTGCCGCCATGCATCCCATGATGATAACAGACTAATTCTCTAAAACTGTAATCGAGCTCCCGGTTAAATGCTTTTCTCTATTAGCTGCCGTGGCCACGGGGTTTTGTCGCAGCAATAGAACCAAGTCCTGCTGTGGAGGCTCCCACACAGTAGATGTGTAGCATGATTTGTAAAAACCCAGAGACAGATATTGAGGTTCAACCTGAAGTTCAAGAAAGCAAAGCGGCCAGCCACTGGCTTTTACCTCTACCTCAGTCTGAAAATGGGTGATCCTGCCTCCATGAATCTCTCAATGAGACTGACTGAGAGCTGTCTCCTCCTGTCTTATATTCCTCTCCAGTGCTGGGACTAAAGGCATGTACCACTACTGCCTGGTATCTATGGCTAATTAGTATGGCTACTGGGATTGAAGGTGTGTGTCACCACTGCCTGGTCTGTAAGGCTGACCAGTGGTTCTGTTTTACTCTCTGTTCTCCAGGCAAGCTTTGTTTACTAAATACAAATGAAATGCCACCTTAAGATGACCTGAAAGTTACACTATCAGATCGCTGCCATATGGGGGAAAATAGGCTAAGCTACCCCAGGGCTGAGCACACTCCTCTGTAGGAGGCTGGATGACAGAACAGAAAGGAGGAAAACATTATCATAAACCTCATCAAGGGACTAGAGAGGTGTCTCAGCATTTAAGAGCACTTGCTATTCTTGCATAGTACCAGAGCTCAATTCCCAGCACACACACACACGCTGGCAACTCAAAACTCTCCTTTCTCTTCCTCCTCTCTCTTTTACTCTTTCCCTTCTTTTTTTGTTTTTTTTGTTTTTTGTTTGTTTGTTTGTTTTTTGTTTTTTCTTTTTTTTTCTTTTTTTTTTTTTTGGTTTTTCGAGACAGGGTTTCTCTGTGGCTTTGGAGCCTGTCCTGGAACTAGCTCTGTAGACCAGGCTGGTCTTGAACTCACAGAGATCCAGCTGCCTCTGCCTCCCGAGTGCTGGGATTAAAGGCGTGCGCCACCATCGCCCAGCACTCTTTCCCTTCTTTCTCTTCTCTCTCTCTCTGTCTTTGTCTCTCTCTGTCTCTGTCTGTTTCTCTCTCTCTCCTCTGCCTCTGTGTGTGTCTCTCTCTTCCCCTTCTCTTTTTCTGCCCTCTCCGCCTCCCTTCTCTCCTCCCCCCTCTTCTGCTCTCTCCATCTCTCCCAGGACATCTGCACACCTTTGAAACAGAAGATGAGGGACAGCTCACTAGGAAACCTCCTGAGGTTCTCTAAATGTTGGTGCAGTCGCAGCTCGGCCGTGATCTTGAATGCTGATTTACTGCCATTTTAATATCTCGGCAAGTGAAGGGCACCCTCATCAAGCATCACAGCAGCCCTCAAATGGAGAGAGATGGCTTCCTTTGTGCCAGGCTATGAAACTCCGTCCTTGAGATCTGCAATCCAAGAGGGAATCTTCAGAGAAAGACAAGAGCATTAATACCCATCCAGGCAGGTCTCAAGGAGAGAATAACTGTACCGCTATGAATGTGGAGATGTTCAAACAGACTCAGTGGTGCCTCTAGAGGGCGGCTGCTCATCACAAGTGTGTGCAATGACTTCTTGAATCAGGTGGTAGCGATGCCCAGCTGCCCAGTGTGGGTGATGCAGGATCCTAGATGCCATTGCATTCTTCCTTCTGCCTAATAACATTTCCATCCTCTTTGCTTCCATAACTGTGATCACCTCATAAATGATACTAAATAGGATGGTGGGTCGTATTTCTCCATCAATTAGGGAAATAAAAGGCGGGAAAACAGTGCAGAGCAAAGTGAGAGTGGAATCTATTAACAATAGTTACAGACTTCTTGTAGCTGGAGAGATGGCTCGGCAGCTAAGAACTGATGCAGAGGACCCATGTGTAGTACCAGCCCCAGCATCCACATTAGGATGCTCTAATGCCAGCTCCAGGGGACCTGATGCCCTCTTCTGGCCTCTGTGGATATTGCAGTCACCTGTGCATACACACACACACACACACACACACACACACACACAATTAGAACTGCAGATATCTCAGGCAGAGTAGAGGCCACAGCACTGGGAAACTACTTATTCTAAAGGGGCCTGTGTTTATCTTAGGTTCAAATACTCCCTCCTGATAACCCCTTTCTCTCCTCTATTGGTTCTAAGGGACCAATAGAGGCACAAGGATTGGGCCCTCTGCTTCCATCCACAAACATGGAAGCAGGTACCGATTGGGTCTTCCCTCCTGGGGCGCAAGCATAGAAATCATTGCTGATTGGTTGGAGTCTATCACAAATTAGCAGACTCTGGTGTCTTAATGGCAAAGGGGAAACTGACTTCTCTCAGAGAAACAGAAACGTATGTCCCTTCCCCCCCCCACCGGGGGGGAGGTCACAGCTTCCTAAACATCTCCACTGAAGAGGATTTTTGTGGTGTCTATGTGTGTTCAGGTATACACAGGCATGGTGTCCATGCGGAGGCCAGAGAACAAACTCGGGGTTAGTCTTCAGGGGCCTTGCACTTTGTTTGAGACCGTCTGCCAATGGCCTGAAACTTCACCAAGAAGCCAAGCTTGTCTGCTTGCAAAGCTTCCAGCAAGCTGCCTGTCCCCGCCTACCCCTTGCCATTACACAGGTAGTCCATGCCACCGTGTCTGGAACACATCTTGGCTCAGTGTTTCAGGAAATTTTAGCCCACCGTGGCAGGGAAGACATGGTGGCTCAAATGGGTCAGTCCCTGGGGGTAAGACCTTACAGGAATGCCTCCTCCCATGAGATTACCCAGAAAACACCGAGACAATGAGACCAGAAGCGGTGGCCACCCTTGAATATCTGGAACCCAGTAACTCACCTCTATAAACCAGATCCTACAATCGACCAAAGGTACCAATAGGTAGAGACTGGCTGTTCAAATGCTATGCCCAATGTCTCAGATCCAACCCACCCTAGTCCCCAGGAGATCATTGTCCAGAAGTGAGGTCTTGTGGGGAAGGGTGATTGGGTCGTGAAGTATCTGATCAGATCAGTGAATTTACCCATTGATAGCACTGTAGTTTAATGGAATCTCAGGAGTGTGGTGATTAACTCCCAACTTGACACAACCGAGACTCACCCAGGGAGAATCTCAGTGCGAGATGGTCTATGCTGCGTTGGCCTGTAGACTTCTCTGTGGGGGACTGCTGGGCTTCTCTTCCACCATGAGGATAAAATTCTCTCACCAAAGCAGTTTAAGGGACAAAGGGCTTGTTTTGGCTTAAACCTCCAGAGAGATTAGGGAAGGCATGGCAGCTGGCAGGGAAGGCATATGGCTGAGGCCGGAGACCAGATTGTCACATGGTACCCCAAAATTAGGAAGCAGAGATTGAACAAGACATGAGGACAAGGTGTAAAACCTCCAAGCACACCCCAGTGTCAAACTTCCTCCGGCAAGGCTCCACTTCCTAAAGGCTCAATGTCCTTCCTAAACAGATTCACCTACTGGGAACCCAGCGTTCAAAACGCTTGAGCAGATGGAAAACGTTTTACATTCAAACTATAACGGGCCCCATCTTAAAGGGGGTGGCTGGAGAGATGGCTCAGCTGTTGAGAGAGCATACCGCTCTTCCAGAGAACCCCAGTTTGGCTCCCAGAAACCCCATCAGCACTCACACTGCCCTTAACTCCAGTTCCAAGGGAGATACTCTCTGGCCTCTGCAGGCACACACACATACACAATACACAGTCACACAGACAAATGAACATATACATAAATAAAAATAAATCTTAATATATATGTGTGTGCATATATTATATACACATATATACTGATTTTAAAATAACATATATATTTGTGATATATATGTATATATACATATACATATATACATATATATATATATATATATATATACACACACACACACACACACACACACACACACACACATATATCTCATCCCAGGGTGCAAGCATCCAGAGCTTTGCCCTATGATCAAGCAAGATTGTCTGAGCTGCCCCACGGTGCTGATCCTAACACGGGACCCCAGACTACACATGCAGCCAGTCAGCCAAAGAGAGCTGCATTTAATAAACCGAACCCATCCCAGGTAGCCTGTGACTCCCGATTAACCCTGCACACCCAGAAGTGACCTTTCACCCAGGAACAGGAAGGAGCCCTGCCTGCCTGCACAGGTTCCTGTTATCTTCACAGCTTTCCCAGCGCTAAATCACCCAACAATGGCTGCAGGACTAACAGGCTTGTAACAGATTTGTTCACGGATCAAAGTCATCTGACAGAGCCTCTGTAAGCTGACCCCCCGGCGTGGTGTGCGCAGCTGGAGGTCTCTGCACTGAGGCTGAACCAGGCAGATGGATTCGCAGTGAGAAAGTGCCTCTGAGTGAGTCCCCTGGAACCTGCTCACCCCAAGACCCCAAAGCACGTCCCTCACATTTCTCTTGAGGCCCTCATCAAGCGTTGTCCCGGATAATAAAGAGACAGGCGTGAGATTTATTAATAGGTGAGTTGTTTTTTTCTTTTTTTTTTTTCTGCCTCTCTCACCTCACTGCCTCTCGCTTATCCTGCTTAAAAGAACATGGTGGTAAATCTCTTTGTAAGAGACTTGATGGGGTCAAATGAAGTCTAAGATGTTGAGGAGAGAAACCTTACAGACAGGAGTTAAAGTCTTCCAAACACGAAGCTCCGAGAGAGCCAGTGAGATGGCTCAGTGGGTAAAGACCATTTTTTAATTGACTTCTTCTTTTCAATTTTGGAGGAGGCCAGTATATGCACATGTGAGTGCAGTGCCCACAGAGGTCAGAAGAGGGTGCCAACAATCCCTGGAGCTGGAGCTACGGGCAGTTGTGAGCCACAAGACGAGGGTGATCTAGGAGCACTGCAGACATTCCTCACCGATAGGAAAGAGATGAGCTTAGATGGGGTGCATTCAAGGTACTGTCAAAGAGCATGTGAGGAGAGCTGAGGGAGGGCAGCACACGGGTTGGGAGCTTTCCTGGGAATCTGTCCTGGAAGGGCAGTTCTTGTCCACATCGACACAGGCTCAGGAACCCCCGAAGTGCTTGGGTGGAAAAGCAAGTAGGTCAGTAGGCACAGGAAAAGCCTTCAGGCCTCTACCACCACAGCTTTTTTCTCAACCCAGGAACAGGCGTGCAGATGAAACTTCCTCTTGGTTTACGTTGCTCTCTGGGTTTCAGAGAGTATAGTTATGTGTCCTGGTGGAAAGCCTCACTATCTGCTTTTATTGACGCACATAGCACCGTTGACAAGTCATGCCCTTTAGAAGTGAACTGAAATGTTTATTAACAAGGACCTTAGCCAAGTGTGGTGGCTCCAACCTGTAATCCCAGCATTTTAGAGGTAGAAGCAGGAGGATCAGGGATTCAAAGTCATGCTCAGTTACATAGTGAATTCTAAGCTAGCCTGGAATTCGTGAGTTCCTGTTGGGGAGTGACGGTGGTGGTGAAAAATAAAAACAAATCTAACTTCCCCAAGTTCCCTAGAGTTAGGAATCTGTTGTTTTCAGTCCCGCCTAGGAGTCGCTGCAACCGTGAAGACGAGCGGCCGCCTGCACCTTAGAGTCCAGTGATTGAGGCTTTGGTTTCACTGTCTTTGTTCGTGCTCAAGAAATAACACTTCCAGTCCTTTCCCAGTGTTTGTTGTTTTGCCTTGCATTTTAGATAGTTTCTCAGTAGGCAGCCCTGACTGTTCTTGGAACTCACTATGTAGACCAGGCTGTGCTCAAGCTCACAGACAACTGCCAGCCTCTTCCTCCCAAGTGCCGGGATTAAAGATGTGCACCGCTGTGCCTGGCTACTCACAGATATTTTAAGAGGGTTTAGACAGGGGTTATCTTCAGCAACAAAACAAAATACTTTATTCTTACTCTCTTTCATCACTCGGTGTACATGAGACCCTGTGTGCTGGAACACACCTGAAATCCCAGCACCAAAAGGTCAGGGTCATCTTTAGTTCAAGGCTGACCTAGGACAGTTAAGACCCTCTCACACATAGGCCTAGGAGTTTAGTGATAGAGTCCAAAGGGATCCCCAGTTCTCCAGAAGGTTGTGGGTGACCCCAAAATGACAGTCATGGTCATACAGTCTGCTTAAGCTGGACTGTAGAAGGAGTGCTGTCAGAGATGAAGGCTCCCATGTGCAGCATTCCTGCCTAGCAGAAAGAGCCGCTTCCTTTGGCTATGTCTGTGGTTACATAGCAAGCCCAAAACTAACCTCCAGGCTCCTCCAGTCCCTAGTAACTTGTATGTGTTATGAATATCTGAGCCCCCTGCTAATCTCACTATTCCCTCTCCCCTGCACTATGCTTCCAGACTGGGGACCACTCTCTTGGAATGGCAAACAAGGCCCTCTCAATATTCATTCTTTTCAGCTTCTCTTTATCATCATGTCTCCACTGACCCCTGCCCTCCAACACACCTGAGAAGTATCCACAGCCAGTCTGCTTTCTCTCTCTGCTCTGGACCCTTCCAGGTGCATCTGGCTGCTCTCTCTCTCCTATCCAACAATGTAAAAACTTCCCCCAGCCATCCAACCACGGAGCAGCCATCTTGGTTTCTTTACTGTGCCCCCACCTGTGCTTGCCTCACCTGTCAGGCCCTTAGTTTGATCCCAGCAGCGCTACAACTTGTTTAAAATCACAAAAGGCTCCTCATCACCACGCGTTCTTTTGTAATTGAGCGAATCTATCTATCTTTAGGCCAAAATGATGATGTCTTCTTGAAGCAAAGCAGAAAATTGATTGTTCTTTATTGCAGAGCTGATTGTCAACTAACCCTGACAACTGAAAGCTGAAGTATCTCACAGGCCCCTTACCTTTAGCTTGTCCTCGGCTCAGGTCTTCATGCATTGTCACCACGGTTTATTGTGGATCTGTTCTAGAAAATGTAGGAATCAGTTGAAATTATTTTTTGTAGAACTAGACTGCATGAAAAAAGTTGTTTTATAATCCCACTGATAATTCCAGAGATGCTTATTGTTTTATCCATCTTCAGTTGACGGGACCTGACTTCTGTGTATCCAACCTTGTTTAAAGTGGCTATTTTCTTATTTCATTATAGCCCAGCTTCTCTCAGTGAGGGGTGCTGTTTGCTCATGTTGAACTCTCTTGTAACCATAGGTTCCTGCTACACTTAGCGGACAAAACTGGGGGCATAATTGTAACAAATGATAACTTCAGAGAGTTCGTGACTGAGTCGGTGTCCTGGAGAGAAATTATTACAAAAAGGTAATCTTGTTTTACTTTGCTGTGATCTGCATTTTGGTGTTTGCTTCTTGTTTGTAGTTTGTCTGATGTGCTGCTTGCCGGGTGGTAGGCCCAGGAGAGGGTGAAGGGGGCTCCTAAGAGCACCTGGAAGACGGGGCCTCAGCCATCTCAAGTGTCTGGATGCTGTGACTCCAGCAGACACGTAGCACAAAAACAATATGCCAAGGGAGGGGGCACCTGACTGCGGGCTCGGGCAAGTCTAGTTTCGATGGCTGGTGTTTTCCAGGAGTTTAGCATGCAGCTTTCCTTGTTGCTGCCGCTGTGAACGTGTCAGTCATGAACTGCTGACGAGCGGTGAATGCTGGCTTCCATGAGCCCACCGAAGACTTGACACTCGAGCGGCCGCTACCCACAAGAAGCGAGAGTGCTGTGCTGTGCTCAGGGAGAAGGCAGATCTGCCGTAGATCTGAAGCAAATAGGGAATGTGCAGGGGCAGTGTGGGTAAGCAACACATCTAGACACGCGTGTCTCTCGGATTTCACAGTCGGCTCTTGTCTCAGACTTACAGCTTGCTACGTCCGAACAGGGTTTCTGAAAGCTTGGGCTGATGAGATGTGCCAAGCCTGAGGACCTGGAAGTCTCCAGAACCACACAGGAAAGAGAGAACCAAAGTTGTGGGCACACAAATAACGAGACAATGTAACTTAAAAATTTTAGAAGAAAGACAAGCCTTGGCTACAGACTCTTGGATGAAAGTAAATTACTTGAGACATTTGAGCTCTATGTCGCTAAGAAGGTCTTGGTAATGGGTGGAGGAAAGTTTGACCTGGTGGGCACAGTTGATGAGTTGTTGAACTTCTCAGGTGCTGGTGTGCTAGACACCAGTCTGCACACAAGGAGGCTCCCACCAACCCACTACTTTTAGACCTCACCTCACAGAAGCAACTTGGATACCAAAATATACATCACAGACATAGATGCTAGAATTTCTTAAGTTTAATTTAATTTTATTTACTCATTTATTCGAGAGAAGAGCTTACTAAATAGCTGTCCCAGGCTCCATCTCTCCTGCCTCTGGAGTGCGGGATTAAAAGCATGTACCACCATGCCCAGTCAGTTCTTTATTTCTAGACCCCACAGTGTTCCGTGTTTCTGGCAAGACTTTCCTGCTGAGCAGGCCCAGGTCCCTGTCCTGGATGAGTAATACTAGGTCAACCTTGGCTTTCTCTGCTGAGGACATTTTCTCTTCGAAATCAGAGGTGTGCTTATGAACATGTCCTTTATTTGCGGTTTCACTTTGGCACACCTGCTGAGTCCCAAGCTGATAGTCTCTAATCGTATTTTCTCATCTGGTAGAAAACAGAATACCTGGCTGGCGTCCGGATGAGACTTGCAGGCAGCTGAGAGGAGCTTCTCGCAGGACTGTGTCCACAACAGAAGTTAGAACGCTTTCACTTGTGTGTGGGGTTGCTTCCTCTCCAGGCAGATAGCACTGGGAATGTTCAGGCTGACCATTGTCCCAAAACGGGGTGTCTCCTGTGAGGAATGTTCCATTTCCTCAGCAGTGAAGGGGACTGATGGTCAGCACTGTGACTTTCTGTGTTGTAGGCTGCTTCAGTACACGTTCGTGGGGGGACATATTTATGGTTCCTGATGACCCTCTGGAAAGAAACGGACCTCGGCTAGATGAATTTCTTCGAAAGGAGGGCTTTCTTAGATATTTCTGTGTATCCCCTTGTATGTCAAAGGGTTTTTTATTTTAACTAAATGTTGTGCTTTGCAACAAATGCTGTCCTTGAAAACTAGATATGGCATTTGAATGTCTTCTAGGCCGTAATTAGACTTAGCGATGTGTGACCCGTATAGAAGCCAGTCACGGAAGCAGCCCAAGGCTAATCTTCACTGTGGTCTTTTTCAGTGCTGTTTTACCTGCCTGGCTGCCTGCCTGCCTGCCTGCCTGCCTACCTTAGACTGTTTCCTCTGAGCCAGCAGGCTAAGCTCAAACTCTGATCTTCTGCCTCTGCCTCATGCACCAGGGTCTAGGCCTGGCCTGTGTGGGGATCCTTTTCATTTTACTCTGAGAGCACACAGACATTCATGAGGGTCTCAGAAGAAGCAGGTTTTCAAGCTGGTGCTAACTTGTAGGTCACTGCTCCCCGGGATCTCTATGGGATGCTTTCCCATGCACTTTGTGCAGCCGTTTCTTTTGAGTGTCCAGTGCTGCCGTGAACTTGTGTCCTGCTCAGGAACCGCTGTGGGGGTGGGGTGAGGGCCCACAGCTACTGTTTACCATCTCTGCATGGGAAAGCCTGCTTGCTTTATTGTCTACGCTAAGAATTCTCAGTTGACTTTGTTAACCACAGCCTCCTTCATGCTAACCTAGTGGCAGACCTTCTTTGTTTTAAAACAAAAGTGAGCTATATTTCTGTGCATCTCCTGGCAGGTTTTTGCATGGGGTTGGTCTAGGTACCTAAAAGGAGAACATAGACTCTGTCCCATCTTTCAAGGCTGCTAGTTGGTCATTTGTAGCCTGAGCCTTTGGGATCATCAGTTTGAACTTGGTGGTGCACCGCAGTGGATTGATTTTCACCCAGGGATCTTCTTCAGTGGAGACTGACACACTTGGAAAGTCGTGGCCTTGTTATCATTTCTCTGGGAGCCATTGAGTTTTATCACACTGTTTGAGGCGTTGACTCGGGCCAAGGACATGGCAGCCTGCTGTAGGCTTTTCCAGTCCAACCCCTCAACCCCACATCTTCTATGGGAAATTCTCATAGGATTTTTGGCCTCAAGGCCTGTGTTTGAGGCTGTGTGGGGGCCCCATGCTAAGATGAGGTCCAGGTCAAACTAGAGGTAAATTCTTTGCTACCTGTTCCACTCCTTCAGTAGCCTGGTGGCAGGATCCGCCCTGCTGGACCTTTCCCCTCTCACCTAGTGTCATCTTCAAATTGCATGGTGGCTACTGGCTGTCACTCCTTCCTGAGGGGATGCCGCTAATGTTAATGGAGCTTTTGCAGGCTGTCAAGCTTCTGACATTGATGGCACTGTTAGCCCCAGGTCTCAGCTACAGATGAAATTGGTGGGAGTTTTTAAGCAGGACAGGTGTCCCACGTGCACAGACATTCAGAGCACACTTGCCCCACCCAGACCTCACTGGAGACAGGGATTCCAGGAGCCTCTTGGAGTTGCCTCTGCCCAGAGGGATTCCTCTCCCGAGTCAGCTGACACTGCCTAGAATAAAACCCTCCAGATGAGCAGGAACCTTGTAGAAGCAACAACCTTGGCCCACCCTCAGATAGCAGACTGGGAGGGGCTGTCCGTCCCAGAGGTGCTTGTTCTCTCATTGGGCTGGAAATGGTGCCGGGTGCCCTGTCAGCCACTCTGTGGGGGCTGATTTCACATCCCCTTGGCTCTGTGGCCTTCAGAAAACATGGAACTAGCTAGCATCTAGATCCTCTGTGTCAGCCTTAGGTGCTTTCCGGGGTTTCTCACTGCCGCTCTCCCCATGGTCACTTTATCCACAGAGACATGCAGCCGCTACTCAATGCCCTGCCAGATGTGGGCATGTTCGATCCTGGCTTCCGGAGCCCCAACACCCAAGTAGCCAATACCAGCCACCAGCCTCCATCCAGGAGCCAGGGAGCCTCTTCAGGACCTTGGCTTCCTCAGCAGCCCCACTTTACACCCCTGGCCACTGTTCCCAGTATGCAGCAGAACCTTCTCGCACCAGCACAGAGATCTTCTGCAGACACCAGAGAGCTGAGGGCGGCCCTGCTGAAGATCTTCCCTGACTCTGAGCAGAAACTGAAGATCAACCAGATCCTGGTAGCTCATCCATACATGAAAGACCTGAATGCCCTTTCTGCCCTGGTACTGGACTGAAGGCTGGGCTGAGAGCCACTGCTGATGGGGACCAGCGGGAGCTGCCTACTGTGGAGTCCCATACTGGGGAGAAGCTTTCCAGAGTGCACAGTGCTGCTCTCGGTAGGAGAAGGAAGGGATGTGTTTTATATATACAAAAGTCTGGATTTTCAAAGCCAGCTTTTTTCTATATATAAATTATGCTGCTATTACAGATTGAACATTTTCTGTAAAAGAAAAGTACGTTTTCTGCCTGTTCAGAACTGTTTAATAGCAGTTACTCTTGAGTGTATTTACAACTTTATGTTTTTTTAAACTATTTTCCCTAAAGCTGAAGAAAAATTGACAAATGAATATGGTTAGCCTTTCTAAATAAAATTTAAAAAATAAAAAAAAAGGAATTGCTTCCTTAAGGAAAGCAAGCCCTCTTAAAGTATATTTTCTTGAGGTGATCTGTTCTGTCCACTCACATGGTGTGTGCTCCCCTGCCTCCCTCCTTGGAGCTGGCCTGCTCCACTCTTCCAGGTCTTCTCAGCAGGCCGTCGCGAGAGTGGAGAAGTGGAGCCACTAGATGGCACTTGGTGCCTGGCTGTAGTCAGCCACAAGACAAAGTCAGACTCAGAAGAGCAGGGCGACAATTCAGTCCATTCAGCCCCATCCTTCTTCCTCTCCGCTGGACAGAGAAGGGAAACGAGTCCCAGCATGCTCCCTGATTGGCCCAGCTCCCTAATGCCCTCCCCAGGTGAGGCCGCCATGTTCCTGATCTGATTCCACAGCTACTGTCACCTCAGAAGGTGAGGTAGGATTGGAGAGTCTGCTGAGGAACTCCCTTCTGTGGCCAGCATGAGTCCACAGCCCACAAGTATGGGGAAGAATCCCGTGTGGAGTTTGTACAGCTTTGCCAAAAAGTTTTCTATTCTCAAGGATGACCCAAGCCAATAAATAGCATTAGTAGTTTCAGAAGGGGTCTCAAAGCCCTGCTGTTTCCCTCTTCTGTCATTTAGTGGTCTCTTAGGCGCTCTTCCTGAGTCTTTCAGAACCAGTTATCTCAGTATCGTCTCTTCTGAGTGTAGCTTGAATTCTGTCTATGAAACATTTCCTGGTCATTCTTAGCATCTTGACTCTCACCTAGACCTTTTAAGGGCTCTGTGTTTTCCATCCGTGCTGTGTCCCAGCCCTCACGGTCAATTCCACTGCTCTGTGGATTGTGTCTTTCTCCTGGTCTCACAGTTAGTGGCTGAGGATGTAGTGCTGGTTGGTTCTCTGTGGTGCAGGGACTATGTAGATCCCAGGATGCTGTCACTATGCATATACTTGGTTTCATTTGACCCCTGCATCCCTCAGGAGATGAATACAGAGTTTTCTAGGTGGTCACGGTTGTACTTCAGTCATGTTCTCCTGAATTCATTGACGATGTAACCTGCTGGGGAGTCGTTTGTCATCTGTCACTTGGGCTTTTGAGACCTGCAGGCAGTGAAAGTAGAAAACAGACTTTGCAAGGTCCAGGAGTAGACTCACTACAGCCTTGGGCCCCAGCTTCTGAGCACAGTAAAGGTGCCAAGGTGGAGCTGTCCCCAGGACCTCCTGGTCTACTCAGTCCCAGTCCAGCATTCCCGGGAACCAGGAGAGTCAGGGTGCTCTGTAGAGCACAGGGGCCACATCCTGATGCTGGCAGGGAGCAAGGAGCACGAGCTTTCCCAGACTCTCCAGGCAGATTGACTTTGTTGTGTAGCCTGTGTTCTTAGTATTGTTTCTGAAATTCCTGCCCGTGTCCCCTTCCCCATATAGGAGGGAAGAAAAGTTGGAGGAAATCGAGAGGCATTAATTACTGTGTAGATTATAATGTGAAATATAATTCTAGACTCTCTGTGAAATTCATCACCTTTAGGGGTAGCATCCAAATCCCACTTATCCAGTCACCGAAGGAAGGTCACGACCTGCTTCTCTGCCTCATCCCAAGCTCTGTTGCTGTTAGGTGCTTGTAGATGCTCAGCCTCCACCCCTCAGTGCCTCCACAGTGAACTGTGGAGTGTCTTGGCATTCCTCTGTATGTGGAGTGCCTCTGCCTCCTGCGTATCCTGACATTTGGGTGAGGTGGTCAACGTGGCCGAGGCTGATCATTTTGGTCATTGGTCAAGTATCTGATGCTTATAGAGGTTGAAAGGATAAGTAACTAGTGTAGCTGATGGACTTCCAGCCGCTGTGCGCATGCGTGCATGTGTCGCAGGAGCTGTCCTGGTCCAGTGTGGTGGCACCATGGTTGGCAGGCTCAGCTTTGAGACAGGATGGAGTTGTGTTTACACAGGCTTGCAAATGTGTAAAGCAAGAAAGAAGACTCCACCCTTTCTTGCCACTGCCAAGTATTGAGTCCCTCCCCGTGTAGGGGCAATGGCTGCAGACCCCGTGGCCTCTGCACCATGCTCACCCTGGTCCTAGCCTGCCTCTCGCATCTCTTCCAATGCGTCCCCATCCTCGGCACTCTGAGCCATCTCAGCTGGGTCCATTAGTTGCACTCTTTGCTGGCATTACCACCTTCCTGTTCCCTTTGATCCCTGAGGTTAAAACGCCCTGCATTTTGTTGCTGATGCTTTACTCCACCTTCCCACGTTTTCACTCCCCAGTTTGCAAACTTGGCTTCTGCTCACCTCATGGGAGGAGCCTGGGCAATCACTGGTTTCCTTTTCATTGTTAATGTAACAGCTACAGACAGGGAGGCCATTGGCCTTATTTCTTCCATCTTCCTTCTGGATGCTCTGCATTCCTTTCTTCTCCTTGAAGGCAATCCTTAATGCAGTTTCTCCACAGGCGGCTCTAAAACTGGGCAACCCTTAGGACGCCACACCCTGAGGTGTGGGCTCTGCGGTAGAGGAAAGCCTGGAGGCTTGTTCCTTCCACACATCCTGAGTGGCTCCCAGTTGGTGGCCTGGAACTGCACTTTGAGAAGCTGCACTTATTGTAGGAGGTCACCGCTCCTTCCTAATGTCACCTTCAGTGGTGGTGACACTAATCCTGTCACTAAGCCTATGGGATCGTGACTCCCAGAACCTCAGGAGCTCGGCCTCTGTTCTGTCATCTTCTATCACGTATTCCCCTGTATCCTTCTTGGCCCTTGGCTTGCTACAGCCCCCCACTTCCAACAATCCCCCGTGACACTGTTCTCTCATGGGTCCCTCAACACTAGGCCACTTTACAACGCCCCTCTCCCAGACTCCAGGGAGCTCATTCAGGTTCATCTAGAAGACCGTTCTTGTGTCCTCCTTCTCCTCTTCAGTGACCTACAGCTGCCACCAGAGCATTGAGTTCCTGTCCTCTGAGCCGAGCACCCATGTCTGTTGCCCCATGGCCGTACTTCACTATCCACTGTCTATCCCTGCCACAATGCTCACCCGCCACCCAGATCTGGGTTCCCAGGGGCCCTATCCATGCTTATTTCTCTTCTAGAAATGGCCCTCTGCCCTATAGCCCTCCTCCTCAAAGGCCCAGCCCTGAGTCTTGTGCCCTGAACAGAAGCAGCCCTGTGGTATTCTGTGACCCCCACAGCACTTGGTGTCTCGCTTCTGGCTCTTGCCTCTCCAGCAGGTGTAGCTGCAGCCAACTGTGTACTGTGTTGCCTCCCTCTAGACTGTGAGCTCCTCTCGGGCAGGGACCCTATGGTCACTCTGTATCTCTTGTGGCACCTAACAGTGCCTTGCACTTGGTAGGTGCTCAATAAATGTCTGTTCAAGTGAACTGGTGGATGGTGGCTTCTTGACTGGGGGAATTTTGGTGATCATGTTCCAGAGATGGGACCCACCTCTGTCAGGTGTAGGGGAGGCTTAGCTTGCCTGCTTCACTCTGACCCCCTTCCCTAGGGCCTTCAGCACATGCCATCCTGGCCAACTTTCCCAGACCTGGAATCCTGACCAGATGGATCCGTCCAAAGCACATAGTTGGCTTAGATAGACCTCACCTGCCAGTCTTCCTCGGAGATTTTGCCCATTGTGCTGGGAGCCATGTGGGATGCACCCACAACCATTAGCGCCATTTTCTGCCATGGGGAAGAAACATGAGCAAGAGGCCGGCCCTGAGTTCTGAGCTCACTTTGTCAAGGAGACCTTCCTCAGGTGTCAGGAGGCCCAGGATTCGCAAAGTGCGAATCTTAGGCTGAAGCAGTTTCATGTTAGTTCATCCCATGAGATCAGGTGTCTACGCAGAGTGAAGCGCCTCCCTGTCCTTAGCAGAGCCTGGCAGGTTGGAGAGCAGGCGTCCAGCTTGATGTTCAGGAAGGTCCCAAAGACTTATGCTAATAGCCCACCAGGATGAGCACCTAGTCTGGGTGTCAGCATGCCACTCTGTCCTGCAGTCAGGCTGTCCTTGAATTCACAGCAGTCCTCCTGCCTCAGCCTTCCAAGTGTTGGAGTTACAGGTGAGACCCATCATGCTTTGCTCCACTGGTTTGAGAACCAAAAGCAACTCAGCTTTCCATTGTCCAGATACGTGGTCCTGTCAGGACCAGGGGTGACTTCTGGGGAAGCAGCTGAGCCAGAGTCCTTCAGGGAGTGTGGAGATGCATCCCAGTGGCTGGACTTGCTCCTCCTGACTCCTCCTGTTTGGTGGCTTTTGCCGCAAATCACAGGGCTCTATGCTGCAGACTGTAGCTTCTAGGGTTTTGCTTGCCATCTCTCTCCAGATCCCCAGCTAGCCCCGCTCAACCGCACAGTCTGGTACCCAGACCTGGGTCAGACCCCTCCTCTGTCACTGCTCCCAGCAGAGGAACCAGACCTGTACTGCTCTGCCACATGTCTGGCTCCTGGATCAGGCTCAAGTTGCACCCTCCCAAACAGGCAGCAGGAAGAAGGGTCCTTCTGAGTGGCCCGCAGGAGCTGAAAAGGTTCTGTGTTCCCAGCTTCCCCATCTACAGGGGCTATACCAGCAAGTCACTTGGACCCTCTGAAAAGGGTTGGACACCCACGGAAAACAACCCCAATACCACCCCCACCCCCCATGGATACTTCTGCTTTATCTGTCCCCTGAGACCCTTCTACCCAAAAGAAAACACAAGGACGGTCCTGGAGGAAGGAAGGAGGTGGTCAGAATGACCCTCAGGTGAGTGTGTGGGCCCTGCACTGACACACCCAGTGCTGTGTGTCCTGGAGAAAGAAACCCAGGCTCTGGAAGGCTTGATGCTGATGTCTGTAGGGGGTCGCATGATGCTGCTGTGTGTGGAAGGCTCGCTGCCCTCCCCAGGCTCAGCCAGCACTGCCTGTCTACCATGGTGACCCTGTTCTGCAGTAAGCAGAAGAGTAAGCTGAGCAGAAAGTTCTCAGGGCAGGTGAGTATCAACTGTTTACTGGAGTCCGAGGAGAGGAGACTACCACCTTCCTGCAGGCCTTTCCCCTTTCACAGAGAAGCAGAAATAGCATCTTGGGACAGAGCTGAGAAGAAATGGATCCCTCTGCTGAGATACTCCCTTAGGGGAGCAGAACAGAAGAAATGGATACCTCTCTGTAGTGATACTCAGTTTCTGTTTGGACCAATAAAGCTGGCCTGAAAATCAGAGTGCAGAGCTAAACCACTAGAGGTCAGGCAGTGGTGGCACACACCTTTAATCCCAGAACTAGTTGAGGCGAAGGTAGCGGGATCTCTGTTAGTTCAAGGCCACTCTGGGCTAGAGGAGATTGAATCTGTCTAAAAGAGAAACAGCTCACACAAATGTGATCCTGGTTCTTATGATCCCATGCCTTTAATCCCTGCACAGGGAGGTGGAGACAATAGGAATGTGGCTGGGAGGAGAGAGGAATATAAGATGGGAAGAGACAGTCTGAGGACAGGATCGCCCCTTCGGTTTGAACATTGGTCAAGGTAAAGGGTCTCTTTAGTGGCTGGCACACTGCTCTGACCCTTCAGCCTTCACCCCCTAGTATCTGACTCTGGGTTTTTTTGTTTTTTTTTTTAAGAATAATTGGAATTTGTGCTATATACCTCTACTGGGAAGCTCCCTTGGGAGGGTGGAGCAGAGCTCAGCTGCACCAGTGCTGAGAGAGCCCCAGGATTGGTGCATCTGGCGGAGAGACCACCCCTCCCCATACCACAGCTTCAGGTAGGGTAGAGCCTGACTTCCCAACAAGTCAGGATACCTTTCCCTAGTTGCCCGTGTCTTCCTTTCTGGGTGTACTTCTTGGATCCAGAATTCAACTTCATGATTCTCTTCTTGTTGGCCTTCCAGTGCGAATTTAGAGAAACAGTCTCCCAGGAGTTCTGGAGCTCATCGGTTCTCCTAAACTCCATCCTGAGACTCCCAAGAGTAGGGATTACCACTGTGTGCTAGTGCTGCCGACATTACACGCGGGTGCTGGGACACAGACGTAGGTCCCACTGTTGTTTGACAAGTACTCTGCCAACCGAGGAATCCCCCCAGCACAATCCCTAGTTCTGGTTTCTTAGTCCCTATGTTTGCCATGATTGTCACTCTGTGTGGCTCTCATGACCTGGGTGTTCCTCAGAATGTGGAAGTCCATATCCCATTCCCCGTGGTGTCTGTCTATCCATGTTGACGTGACTTTGGTCTGTGCTCTGAAAACAATGATGACCCAACATGAAGAACAAAGTAGTTTTCTGCCTGTTGGTCAGAACTGTCACCAAAATGCTAGAGGTTTGGTTGCATGGAGTCAGCCCGTCTCCTAGCCTTCTCATTTCTGCCAGGGACTGTCTCTTCTGAGGCCCTCAGGGCCTCTGTCGCTAGTCTCTCTGAGCTTTGGGAATTGAAAGTGGCCATGGTGTGCATTGACACTTCTCCTCCTGTGATACTGTTTCTCCCGTTTCTGACGCCTCTCTAGGTGTGAATATCTGCTAAGAGGGACCCAAGCTACACCACGTAAGTGGCAAGCATCCACAGTAATTTTCAGTCCAGAGGAGATCCTTCTTTCACTTCCTGACACCAGGTCTTGCTGTGGGATAACCCTTCTGTATGCTATTGGCCAATGAAAAAGCTGATTTGGCCTTTAACAAGGCAGAATAAGTCTAGGTGGGAAAGCCAAACAGGGAGAAAGAAGGGCAGAATCATGTGAGACAGGAGTCAGAAACCAAGACACAAGACACAAGCAGACAGGTAGAGCCATGGCCATGGCAACACATAGATCAAACGAAATGGGTTAATTTAACTGTAAGAGATATTTAGTAATAAGCCTTAGCAACAGGACAAAATTTGTAATCAATATAACCTGAGTGATTATTATTATTATCGATTGTCTTTCAAGACAAGGATTCTCTGTGTAACAGTCCATCTTAACTGTCCTGGAAGTAACTCTTGTAGACCAGGCTGGCCTCTAACTCACAGAGATCTGCCTCCCTCTGCCTCCTGAGTGCTGGGATTAAAGTCTTGCACCCCCACCGCCCAGCCTAGGGATTATTTCAAAGCTGCTACTGCACGGTGCAGTTCAGAGAAACCTCCGTTTCCAACCCCTCCATGAAATTTGTAAAATGGTTTCAGGATCACCTTAGTCAGGGAGTGTTGCTCCAGCATGCTTTAGTATCTGATACAGATTTGTAGCACTGGACAGATGAAGAGGGAGGCCAATACCTGTCATGTCAGCCCTTGGCAGTAGAGCAGAACGGGATGTTTGAGGTCACCATTAGACACGTAGGGCCCTCATTGAGCTTCGGAATGGGTCACTAGCCCTGTCTCGAAGAATCAAAAATCAAAATACTTTGAGACATACCAGTCCACAAAAGTTGAATTCATTCTTTATGATTCTCCATTCTCTGTCCTGTCTTCCTCTCTCTCCCCACCCCCACCCCAGACTGTGCCTGTGTGTATCTGCGGCTCTTCTTACATGTACATGGATATAATTGTGTCTCTGTGTACACATACATTCCTTTAGTGTATATGTATGCAGAAGCCATAGGAAAACCTCAGTGTTTGTTCCTAAGACACACTCACCTTGTTTATTGATACAGGTCACTCATTTATATCGGGTCTCGGTGATTCTGCTAGGCTGGTAGCATTGACAGTGAGAGCCGGTAATCAGCAGATGGCTGCCTTGCCAGTGGTGGGATTCCAAGCATATGTCACCATTCCTGTTTGCCAACAGAGAGGAGGAAGACAGGAAGTCAGAAATCATGCTTGCCTAGCAAGCAGTGGATGGACATGTCTTTCTCAAGCTTCCTTTGCTTTTTCAGGGGAGGGTTTCTCTGTAAACAGCCCTTGCTATCCTGGAACTCCCTTTTTGAACACAGCTGATCTTGAACTCACAAAGATCCTTCTGCCTCTGTCTCCTGAGTGTGCTTCCTTTGCTTTGGTTTTTTTTGTTTTCCCCAGTTGCTCTGATGTCCTTTTGTGTCTCTGAATTTCCCGAGGCAGGTCTGTGCTGATGGCTGGACAACTGAAGCGGGGACATCTAAGCTGAAAGGGGGACATGTAAGCTGAAGCGGGGACATGTAAGCTGAAGGGGGGACATCTAAGCTGAAGGGGGGACATGTAAGCTGAAGTGGGGACATCTAAGCTGAAGGGGGGACATCTAAGCTGAAGGGGGGACATGTAAGCTGAAGTGGGGACATCTAAGCTGAAGGGGGGACATGTAAGCTGAAGCGGGGACATGTAAGCTGAAGGGGGGACATGTAAGCTGAAGCGGGGACATCTAAGCTGAAGGCACCTTCCCAGGCCTCTTTGTTTGTTGCTGCTGTTGTTTTTTGTTTTCTTGAGCTATAAAGGTTTTTCAATATGGTTGGGCTTTACATTCCTTTAGGCCTCCTTTTCATTTGGCCATCCCAGAAACTGGTTTCTTCCCTCCAGTGAGAGCCCTGGGACCATGTGACCTTGAGCACAGAACACTTTCCTAGCTCACATCAAGGCAGTCAAGAAGCATCGGGTGTGGCCATGTTGCAGACGTGACGTGTCTGTGTGCTTCAGACACAGCTACCAATGAGACATAGGTGCCCTGAAGCACGAGCTGCTACCAGAGTCAATGCCAAAGCTTTGTGGGAAATAGTTCTGAAAACGACCAGCCACGGTGAAATCAAACAGGATTAGAAAATCCTGGCTGAGAAATTGAGCTGCTATATTTCAATTCACTTGGGATTGGATATCACAGGTTTATATCAACGTGAAGAGGTGGGTCAGTGTGGGGGTCCAGCCCCAACATAAATTATCTCCCTGGGCCAGTGAGGAGGGGTAGGAATAGTTGAGACAGTTCACAGGGCAATATCAGGAGGGAGTCTCAGGATTCACTCAAATCCTAAAGATCACCCATGTTTATTTTCCAAACAGTTTTTATATCAAAAGGTAAACTGAGGGGGAAGTTGTTTTGGGGTAGGGGGACTAAAGTCACTTCCACAAGTATGGTTGCTCTGTCAGGCAGCCTGGATTAACACTTCCCAGGTGATCTCCATAATGGCAAAGAAAGAATCAGAAAAATATTAGCATATCCTAATCTTTTTTTTATATTTGAAAAGTAATTGTTGTTTTTAGCACCTAAGAATCCCTTTACATTGTATCTAAGACAAGAAAAGGAAAACACATGTCATTATTGTGCTTAATCAGAATGTAAAAAATAGTTTTCTTAAAACTCTGGCCCCTTAAAATGATTATTTTAATTATTCTTTTTTTTTTTTTTTAGGATGGCGACATCCTGTCTGGAAGTCATGTGACCACCTTCTGTGTGGCCAGGTATGAGCTGGCCTGTAAGTTTGGCTGCCATACAATGTAGGGCCTGTATAATATTGCCCCACGGGTCAGGATAAAAATCAAGTCAACATTTAATAAAGTAAATAATAGAGGAATTTATTTATTGAATAATGAGATAATAAACAGAAATTTCTCTTTCAGGCCTGGGATTAGTTCTTTTGAGAGTAGAACATAGTCTTGATGTGCCAACATCAAATGAAAGTAGCAGTGGGTTCCATACGACTGTGGTGCCGTTGAAAATGCTGCCACACCAAAGCTATGGGCTGCCAATTCTGTTTATAGGTTCGAGCGGCCTGTGATTTTCAGCAGAGTCATCTGAGGAGACAAAAATGAAGTTGAAACCACAGTCATGCAGGAGCTTTTCGCTAGAATGCTGTGGACAAAATCACAGTTATCGCAGGTTGAGAAATAGATCCCGCACATAAGAACAATCATTTATGAAAGATGAAGCCTTCACCCATGTTCTTTCTATTCCCTTTTCTTCATGCCTCCCAACTTGTGCGTGTGTCTGGGTTCATATGTGTCTTCTGGAGCACTGCCTGTGCCCACTCCTGTGTGAGTAGGAGGGGGTCTCAAGTGTCATACTTACCTTGCTTCCTGAGACACTCTCCTTAAACCCATAACTTGTCAGTAACTCTAGACCACCTGTACAAGGATGAAAAGGGGACTTCTCTCTTCCACCTCCATAGAGGTAGGATGATATGCTCACACTGGCCTTCAAGGTTTTTATGTGGCAGCTGATTCTGAGCCCACGCCCTCACATTTGAAGACCGAGCACTTGGTGGAGTGAGTTACTCCTGTCACTAAGAGAGCAATTTCATGGCTACATTCTCATCTTATGATATCTCTCAGGAGCCTAATGTTGTCAACAGAACAAATGAATAATTGACCCTGTATGTAGTCAATCCCCTGTTGGAGCTCTGGATGGGAAGCAAGAAAAGCTTGTGGCTGAATGTGTTCATGAGTGCCTGCAAGCTAAGGAAGACCAAAGGTTATTATCCATTTCCTGCCACGGTGAGCAGCCTGGGGATCAGGAAGTTTGGCCAAAAAACAAAACAAAACCACATGGTTTCTTGACTTGTGTGAAGATGAGCAGTGTGGATTTGCTGTCTGAAAGGGGCAGAGAAGCGACCACATTCAAGTCTTTGAAAGGAAGTGGCCTGGCTTTACTGGATGGTGTCCCTAATGGATTCTGTAACCTTGTCTGTCAGAGACAGATTTCTTTCACATTGTCCCTGGCTAGACAGCCTTTGCTTGGGGAGAGCTGACCAGACATGTGTATCCCATTCTAACCTTCCATGGTGCTCAGCCTGAATTCTCTGGCCACCTGCCCACCTGCCTCCCATTCAGCTTCACCATGACAGGAGACAGATCATGATGTCAGAGTCACACAGAGTTTACTAATCCCCCTGCTTTCCAAAGTCTCATGATAAAACTGAGAAAAATCGCCCTTTGCTTGCTTAGATGGCTTTCCCAATACAAGGAGCTGATTGGCAGGGCACTCCCTAAACTCCATGGTGCCCTGCGCTGGTCCAGGACTTATGTTCACATTGACTACTGTGTCTGATAGTCAGGGGCAGGAAGACACTAACACTGAATGCCCCACCTCTTTCAGCAAGTTGGCAGAGAGGCTGTGGCATGGGTTGGTTGACGGGCTGCCACTGTGGTCAGGCTTCCATTGTCACATAAGGCAGACCACTGATGGTTTTGTATGTTGTGTCTCCCAATGAGGATTGAGGGGTGTGCCTGTTATTTGTTCTTTTTCTAAGACTATCTAGCCCATTCTGACCATGTGAGGTGGTCACAAACATCCAATTGGGTACAGAGAGGCAAAAAGGGCTCCTCTAGGTGAGGAGTTCCACAAAAGAAACTTCGTTGTGGATAAAACTGAGTGTAAGGGTCTCTTCTGTCTTCCAGGCATCTTTTTTTTTTTTGGTTTTTTTTTTTAAATATTTATTTATTTATTTATTTATTTATTTATTATGTTTACAATATTCTGTCTGGATGCCCAAAGGCCAGAAGAGGGCACAAGACCTCATTACAGATGGTTGTGAGCCACCATGTGGTTGCTGGGAATTGAACTCAGGACCTTTGGAAGAGCAGGCAATGCTCTTAACCTCTGAGCCATCTCTCCAGCCCCCAGACATCTTTATGGAAGTACAGGTTTGCAAGTTTCAAGAGAGACAGTGGTATCATCTGCTCTCTGAGAGTGCAAGGAGAGCGGAAGGGTGGGGACAGTGGCAGTCAAAGCTCAGGGCGCTGCTAACCAAGAGTTTCCTCTCCCCATCCTGGTTAGTATGTGGCTTAGTTTGAATGAGAATGGCCCCCATGGATGAACATGTTTGGATATGAAACAGGAGGTATGGCCTGGAAGGAGGAAGTGTCAGTAGGGGGTCACAGAGCTTGAAGGATTCTAGAGCCAATCCCATTCCAAATAACTCTCTCTCCCTCTCTTTCTTTCCATATATATGTATATATATGTGTGTGTGTGTTTATGTGTATATACATATATATCCCTCTCTCTAATCTCTCTCCCTCTACTCCACATATATTCTCTCTAATCTCTCTCTCTCTCTCTCTCTCTCTCTCTCTCTCTCTCTTTCTCTCTCCCTGTTGCTTGAGAATCAGTGTCAGCTATCACCTCCAGCTCCAATGCCATGACTGTCTGCCTATTGCTAGATTCCCATCAGGATGGTCATGTGCTGTCCTCCTCTGCAACTGTGGACCCCTAAGTAACATGCTTTCTCACTTAAGTGGCCGTGGCTACAGTGTTTTGTCAGCAGAATGGGCAAATTCAGTAAGTGAATGCTAGAATAGGTATCTGTCTGCACCAAGTTCCTATCTCAAAGGCCCTAGGGTATCTGGCAAATGATTCATGACACAGGGAGACAAGTGTCAAGCCCTCCTCAGGATGACCTGCTGACCCATTGTACCATCAATACCAGTAGAGTTCGGCACTGTAGGCTGCCACAGAGACTTGTGTGTGCAAGCTGTGCTCAGCAGTGGCCGAGGGAGTAGACTGCTATTTGCTAAGCTGACACAACGCCCATATTCAGAAAGACCAATGCCAGCATTCTCAGCAGTCATAAGAAAGCCCGATTCATTGGTGGACTCCGTCAAGACCAGGCTTCAGAAACTCATCTTCCACACAGAGACACTCAGAGGACTCAAATAATTCATCACTTCAGTGCTTCTCAACCTGTGGGTCTCAACCTCTTTGGGGATCGAATGAACCTTTCACAGGCTCACCTAAGATCAGAAACAGGAGCAAAGGTAACTGTTTTTTTTTGGGGGGGGGGGGGGGTCTCCACAACATGAGGAACTGTATTAAAAGGTTGCAGCATTAGGAATATTGAGAACCACTGATCCAAAAAATCCCCTCAGACAAGAACCCTGGATTCCCTGACAGCTGGGAAGCTCTCGCTGACACAGAGAGCTGTTCACAACCTGCATGGTAACCATGAGGATTCTGCAGACACCTCACTCAGCAAGAATGTACACAATAACACTGGCTGACACCTTGTAGCTCCATGACAGTGACTGTTCCCCCAATCTAGACCCCGGATGTCACCACTGGACACAAAGCCGTCCAAGGAGGCTGGCCTTGTCCAGCGGTGATGCTCCACAGCCCTCTCAAGTCCTAGTTACCTTTTCACAGTAGCCAGAGAAGTCCTGGAATTTTAGTCAAAGGGAAAGAATCATTCACTGGGATAAAAATACTACCACGGTTTCTGAACTGCTGGAACATGGGAAGGGCAGTGTGGACCCTGGTGGCAGGAGGCTGTGAAGAAAAGGACGCAGATTCTTCCAGATCAGCCTGAGGTTGGTTAGAGCAGAAAGAGGAGGAGGATCCTGGGAAGGGGTTGGTTTGAACCCCCTAGGGAGGCATGGTCTTCTGTTCCCGGGAACCCATGCCCTGAACCCTATATATCTCTTCTCCAGGGAGTTTCTCCGGATCAGTCCGCCCAAGGTCCCTGTCCCTGCCCTACATGCTCATCTCTTTCTTCTCAGCTGCCTGGCTGGAACTGTAATTTCCTATGGGCAGACTCCTCTCCTTCCCTAGTGTCTTACTGATTTTTCTTCTCTCTTGCCTTGTCCCACACACCCCCCTCCTCCCCTCTGCCCTGTACATGGACTTCTTTACAGCTGGTCATCGATAAGGATCTTCAAAAATTAGGGGACGACTTGGTGAAGACCCCATGTTGTGTGGAACATGAAGTTGCATAACGTGGATTGCAGAAGTTGGAAGGCTGGCTCTTTAAAATGGGGTGGCCGTGTGTCCGACTTTTCTGTCCAGCCATAGTGCTGGGACAAGTATCAGCTTACCTTATGGGAGCTAACAGCTCCCACTGCAGGGAGAGGAGGGGTATAGAGCTTGTCCTCATGTGTCACAGCGTGTGTCACAGGGCATGATGATTTCGGGTACAAATAGCTCTATAATGTTCTGGCCTGGCCCCCTCTTGTGGCTGGTAGGCCACACCAGGCCGAACGAGACCCATGGTTTAATAACCATGGCCCCAGGCCTGTTCTTCAGACCTTGAAAGGAGACACAAGCAAAGGACTCTGTTAGTGACTCTGACATAGGCAGGACTCAGCACTGGGCTAGCCTCTTGTCCCACAGCGCTCTATGTGATTCCTCTTGCCTAACCTGATCTCCCTTCCCCAAGTCCAAACCCCTCTCCTTCCCTCCACTGCCCCTGGTTGCATCCTCTGCTTGTCTGCTTCAGGCTCAACTTTCCCAGAATCCATATAAAGGGGCAGAATGGGAAAGCTCCTTCTAGGGTCACAGACATTAGGGTTCGTGTCCTCTAAATGGTGCCGCGTATCCGTGGCAAAAGCAAAGATGAAATACACAAGAAGTCACTGGGCTTGTCTACCTGGTCTCACTGGGACTCCATTTCCCACATCTCCCTGTCCCTACCTGGGGGTTGGGGCTTCTTCCGTTGGGGTGAGGAGGCAACAGAAGAAACAGCAGAAGAGACGATGGATTTGCCTCCTCAGCCCTTTAAGGCGCCATCTCTTCTTCCTCCTGTCGGGGTTCTCGTTATTCTCGCTACGCAAGTTGTCTTCAATCGGGCTGAGTAGAATGCCCTCGGATTCTTCACGTTCTACACTCCAGATCGGGGGAACGTTCAGGGACTCCTCACTCGCCCACGGTGGGCCAGAGATAATGATGACTTCGGGGTACAAACAAGGAGGCACAGGACCACCAAAGCTTACATCACATTCTGTGTCCTGGCTTGGGGCATCACCGATGGTACCCTCAATCTCCCTGCGGGGGCCAGGGCCCGTGCTGACACCAGGGACTCCATTCTGGCTCTCGGGAGCACAAGAGGCTTCATCAATTTCTATATCGTGGCCTGGGCCATGGATTATGCTGGGCTCAGTATCCCTGCTGGGGCCAGAGCCCATGCTAACAACAGGGACTGTATTCTGGCTCTCAGGAGAACAAGAGGCTTCATCAATTTCGATGTCCTGGACTGGGCCACGGACTATGGTGGTCTCAATATCCCTGCTGGGGCCAGAGCCCGTGCTGACACCAGGGACTGTATTCTGGCTCTCGGGAGCACAAGAGGCTTTATCAATTTCTATGTCGTGGCCTGGGCCATGGCCTATGGTGGAATCAGTATCCCTGCTGGGGCCAGAGCCCGTGCTGACACCAGGGACTGTATTCTGGCTCTCGGGAGCACAAGAGGCTTTATCAATTTCTATGTCGTGGCCTGGGCCATGGCCTAAGGTGGTGTCAGTATCCCAGTTGGGGCCAGTGTCCGTGCTGACACCAGGGACTGTATTCTGGCTCTCGGGAGCACAAGAGGCTTCATCAATTTCTATATCGTGGCCTGGGCCATGGCCGATGGTGGTCACAGTATCCCTGCTGGGGCCAGTGCCCGAGCTGACACCAGGGACTCTATTCTGGCTCTCGGAAGCACAAGAGGCTTCATCAATTTCGATGTTGTTCCCTGGGCGATGGCCTATGGTGGAATCAGTATCCCTGCTGGGGCTAGTGCCCGAGCTGACACCAGGGACTGTATTCTGGCTCTCGGGAGCACAAGAGGCTTCATCAATTTCTATGTTGTGGCCTGGGCCATGGCCTATGGTGGAATCAGTATCCCTGCTGTGGCCAGAGCCCGTGCTGACACCAGGGACTCTATTCTGGCTCTCGGGAGCACAAGAGGCTTCATCAATTTCTATGTCGTGGCCTGGGCCATGGCCTATGGTGGAATCAGTATCCATGCTGGGGCCAGTGCCCGAGCTGACACCAGGGACTGTATTCTGGCTCTCGGGAGCACAAGAGGCTTCATCAATTTCTCTGTTGTGGCCTGGGCCATGGCCTATGGTGGAATCAGTATCCCTGCTGGGGCTAGTGCCCGAGCTGACACCAGGGACTGTCTTCTGGCTCTCGGGTGCACAAGAGGCTTCATCAATTTCTATGTTGTTCCCTGGGCCATGGCCTATGGTGGAATCAGTATCCCTGCTGGGGCCAGTGCCCGAGCTGACACCAGGGACTGTATTCTGGCTCTCGGGAGCACAAGAGGCTTCATCAATTTCTATGTCGTGGCCTGGGCCATGGCCTATGGTGGTCACAGTATCCCTGCTGGGGCCAGTGCCCGAGTTGACACCAGGGACTCTATTCTGGCTCTCGGGAGCACAAGAGGCTTCATCAATTTCTCTGTTGTGGCCTGGGCCATGGCCTATGGTGGAATCAATATCCCTGCTGGGGCCAGTGCCCGAGCTGACACCAAGGACTGTATTCTGGCTCTCGGGAGCACAAGAGGCTTCATCAATTTCTCTGTTGTGGCCTGGGCCATGGCCTATGGTGATCTCAGTATAACAGTTGGGGCTAGTGCCCGAGCTGACACCAGGGACTCTATTCTGGCTCTCGGGAGCACAAGAGGCTTCATCAATTTCTATATCGTGGCCTGGGCCATGGCCTATGGTGGTCTCAGTATCCCTGCTGGGGCCAGAGCCCGTCCTGACACCAGGGACTCTATTCTGGCTCTCGGGAGCACAAGAGGCTTCACCAATTTCTATGTCGTGGCCTGGGCCATGGCCTATGGTGGAATCAGTATCCCTGCTGGGGCCAGTGCCCGAGCTGACACCAGGGACTGTATTCTGGCTCTCGGGGGCACAAGAGGCTTCATCAATTTCTCTGTTGTGGCCTGGGCCATGGCCAAAGGTGGTCTCAGTATCCCAGTTGGGGCCAGTGTCCGTGCTGACACCAGGGACTGTATTCTGGCTCTCGGGAGCACAAGAGGCTTCATCAATTTCTATGTCGTGGCCTGGGCCATGGCCTATGGTGGTCACAGTATCCTTGCTGGGGCCAGTGCCCGAGGAGACACCAGGGACTGTATTCTGGCTCTCGGGAGCACAAGAGGCTTCAGCAATTTCTATGTTGTTCCCTGGGCCATGGCCTATGGTGGAATCAGTATCCCTGCTGGGGCCAGTGCCCGAGCTGACACCACGGACTGTATTCTGGCTCTCGGGAGCACAAGAGGCTTCATCAATTTCTATGTCGTGGCCTGTGCCATAGCCTAAGGTGGACTCAGTATCCCTTCTGGGGCTAGTGCCCGAGCTGACACCAGGGACTGTATTCTGGCTCTCGGGAGCACAAGAGGCTTCATCAATTTCTATGTCGTGGCCTGGGCCATGGCCTATGGTGGTCTCAGTATCACTGCTGAGGCCAGTTCCAGTGCTGACAGCAGGGACTGTATTCTGGCTCTCGGGAGCACAAGAGGCTTCATCAATTTCTCTGTTGTGGCCTGGGCCATGGCCTATGGTGGTCTCAGTATCCCTGCTGGGGCCAGAGCCCGTTCTGACACCAGACACTGTGTTCTGTCTCTCGGGAGCCCAAGAGGCTTCATCAATTTCTATGTCGTGGCCTGGGCCATGGCCTAAGGTGGTATCAGTATCCCAGTTGGGGCCAGTGTCCGTGCTGACACCAGGGACTGTATTCTGGCTCTCGGGAGCACAAGAGGCTTCATCAATTTCTATATCGTGGCCTGGGCCATGGCCGATGGTGGTCACAGTATCCTTGCTGGGGCCAGTGCCCGAGCTGACACCAGGGACTGTATTCTGGGTCTCGGGAGCACAAGAGGCTTCATCAATTTCGATGTTGTTCCCTGGGCCATGGCCTATGGTGGAATCAGTATCCCTGCTGGGGCTAGTGCCCGAGCTGACACCAGGGACTGTATTCTGGCTCTCGGGAGCACAAGAGGCTTCATCAATTTCTCTGTTGTGGCCTGGGCCATGGCCTATGGTGGACTCAGTATCCCTTCTGTGGCCAGAGCCCGTGCTGACACCAGGGACTCTATTCTGGCTCTCGGGAGCACAAGTGGCTTCATCAATTTCTATGTTGTTCCCTGGGCCATGGCCTATGGTGGAATCAGTATCCCTGCTGGGGCCAGTGCCCGAGCTGACACCAGGGACTGTATTCTGGCTCTCGGGAGCACAAGAGGCTTCATCAATTTCTCTGTTGTGGCCTGGGCCATGGCCTATGGTGGAATCAGTATCCCTGCTGGGGCCAGTGCCCGAGCTGACACCAAGGACTGTATTCCAGCTCTCGGGAGCACAAGAGGCTTCATCAATTTCTCTGTTGTGGCCTGGGCCATGGCCTATGGTGGTCTCAGTATCCCAGTTGGGGCTAGTGCCCGAGCTGACACCAGGGACTCTATTCTGGCTCTCGGGAGCACAAGAGGCTTTATCAATTTCTATGTCGTGGCCTGGGCCATGGCCTAAGGTGGTGTCAGTATCCCAGTTGGGGCCAGTGTCCGTGCTGACACCAGGGACTGTATTCTGGCTCTCGGGAGCACAAGAGGCTTCATCAATTTCTATATCGTGGCCTGGGCCATGGCCGATGGTGGTCACAGTATCCCTGCTGGGGCCAGTGCCCGAGCTGACACCAGGGACTCTATTCTGGCTCTCGGAAGCACAAGAGGCTTCATCAATTTCGATGTTGTTCCCTGGGCGATGGCCTATGGTGGAATCAGTATCCCTGCTGGGGCTAGTGCCCGAGCTGACACCAGGGACTGTATTCTGGCTCTCGGGAGCACAAGAGGCTTCATCAATTTCTATGTTGTGGCCTGGGCCATGGCCTATGGTGGAATCAGTATCCCTGCTGTGGCCAGAGCCCGTGCTGACACCAGGGACTCTATTCTGGCTCTCGGGAGCACAAGAGGCTTCATCAATTTCTATGTCGTGGCCTGGGCCATGGCCTATGGTGGAATCAGTATCCATGCTGGGGCCAGTGCCCGAGCTGACACCAGGGACTGTATTCTGGCTCTCGGGAGCACAAGAGGCTTCATCAATTTCTCTGTTGTGGCCTGGGCCATGGCCTATGGTGGAATCAGTATCCCTGCTGGGGCTAGTGCCCGAGCTGACACCAGGGACTGTCTTCTGGCTCTCGGGTGCACAAGAGGCTTCATCAATTTCTATGTTGTTCCCTGGGCCATGGCCTATGGTGGAATCAGTATCCCTGCTGGGGCCAGTGCCCGAGCTGACACCAGGGACTGTATTCTGGCTCTCGGGAGCACAAGAGGCTTCATCAATTTCTATGTCGTGGCCTGGGCCATGGCCTATGGTGGTCACAGTATCCCTGCTGGGGCCAGTGCCCGAGTTGACACCAGGGACTCTATTCTGGCTCTCGGGAGCACAAGAGGCTTCATCAATTTCTCTGTTGTGGCCTGGGCCATGGCCTATGGTGGAATCAATATCCCTGCTGGGGCCAGTGCCCGAGCTGACACCAAGGACTGTATTCTGGCTCTCGGGAGCACAAGAGGCTTCATCAATTTCTCTGTTGTGGCCTGGGCCATGGCCTATGGTGATCTCAGTATAACAGTTGGGGCTAGTGCCCGAGCTGACACCAGGGACTCTATTCTGGCTCTCGGGAGCACAAGAGGCTTCATCAATTTCTATATCGTGGCCTGGGCCATGGCCTATGGTGGTCTCAGTATCCCTGCTGGGGCCAGAGCCCGTCCTGACACCAGGGACTCTATTCTGGCTCTCGGGAGCACAAGAGGCTTCACCAATTTCTATGTCGTGGCCTGGGCCATGGCCTATGGTGGAATCAGTATCCCTGCTGGGGCCAGTGCCCGAGCTGACACCAGGGACTGTATTCTGGCTCTCGGGGGCACAAGAGGCTTCATCAATTTCTCTGTTGTGGCCTGGGCCATGGCCAAAGGTGGTCTCAGTATCCCAGTTGGGGCCAGTGTCCGTGCTGACACCAGGGACTGTATTCTGGCTCTCGGGAGCACAAGAGGCTTCATCAATTTCTATGTCGTGGCCTGGGCCATGGCCTATGGTGGTCACAGTATCCTTGCTGGGGCCAGTGCCCGAGGAGACACCAGGGACTGTATTCTGGCTCTCGGGAGCACAAGAGGCTTCAGCAATTTCTATGTTGTTCCCTGGGCCATGGCCTATGGTGGAATCAGTATCCCTGCTGGGGCCAGTGCCCGAGCTGACACCACGGACTGTATTCTGGCTCTCGGGAGCACAAGAGGCTTCATCAATTTCTATGTCGTGGCCTGTGCCATAGCCTAAGGTGGACTCAGTATCCCTTCTGGGGCTAGTGCCCGAGCTGACACCAGGGACTGTATTCTGGCTCTCGGGAGCACAAGAGGCTTCATCAATTTCTATGTCGTGGCCTGGGCCATGGCCTATGGTGGTCTCAGTATCACTGCTGAGGCCAGTTCCAGTGCTGACAGCAGGGACTGTATTCTGGCTCTCGGGAGCACAAGAGGCTTCATCAATTTCTCTGTTGTGGCCTGGGCCATGGCCTATGGTGGTCTCAGTATCCCTGCTGGGGCCAGAGCCCGTTCTGACACCAGACACTGTGTTCTGTCTCTCGGGAGCCCAAGAGGCTTCATCAATTTCTATGTCGTGGCCTGGGCCATGGCCTAAGGTGGTATCAGTATCCCAGTTGGGGCCAGTGTCCGTGCTGACACCAGGGACTGTATTCTGGCTCTCGGGAGCACAAGAGGCTTCATCAATTTCTATATCGTGGCCTGGGCCATGGCCGATGGTGGTCACAGTATCCTTGCTGGGGCCAGTGCCCGAGCTGACACCAGGGACTGTATTCTGGGTCTCGGGAGCACAAGAGGCTTCATCAATTTCGATGTTGTTCCCTGGGCCATGGCCTATGGTGGAATCAGTATCCCTGCTGGGGCTAGTGCCCGAGCTGACACCAGGGACTGTATTCTGGCTCTCGGGAGCACAAGAGGCTTCATCAATTTCTCTGTTGTGGCCTGGGCCATGGCCTATGGTGGACTCAGTATCCCTTCTGTGGCCAGAGCCCGTGCTGACACCAGGGACTCTATTCTGGCTCTCGGGAGCACAAGTGGCTTCATCAATTTCTATGTTGTTCCCTGGGCCATGGCCTATGGTGGAATCAGTATCCCTGCTGGGGCCAGTGCCCGAGCTGACACCAGGGACTGTATTCTGGCTCTCGGGAGCACAAGAGGCTTCATCAATTTCTCTGTTGTGGCCTGGGCCATGGCCTATGGTGGAATCAGTATCCCTGCTGGGGCCCGTGCCCGAGCTGACACCAAGGACTGTATTCCAGCTCTCGGGAGCACAAGAGGCTTCATCAATTTCTCTGTTGTGGCCTGGGCCATGGCCTATGGTGGTCTCAGTATCCCAGTTGGGGCTAGTGCCCGAGCTGACACCAGGGACTCTATTCTGGCTCTCGGGAGCACAAGAGGCTTCATCAATTTCTATATCGTGGCCTGGGCCATGGCCTATGGTGGTCTCAGTATCCCTGCTGGGGCCAGAGCCCGAGCTGACACCAGGGACTGTATTCTGGCACTCGGGAGCACAAGAGGCTTCACCAATTTCTATGTCGTGTCCTGGGCCATGGCCTATGGTGGAATCAATATCCCTGCTGGGGCCAGTGCCCGAGCTGACACCAGGGACTGTATTCTGGCTCTCGGGAGCACAAGAGGCTTCATCAATTTCTATATCGTGGCCTGGGCCATGGCCTATGGTGGAATCAGTATCCCAGTTGGGGCTAGTGCCCGAGCTGACACCAGGGACTGTATTCTGGCTCTCGGGAGCACAAGAGGCTTCATCAATTTCTATGTCGTGGCCTGGGCCATGGCCTATGGGGGAATCAGTATCCCTGCTGGGGCCAGTGCCCGAGCTAACACCAGGGACTATATTCTGGCTCTCGGGAGCACAAGAGGCTTCATCAATTTCTATGTTGTGGCCTGGGCCATGGCCTATGGTGGACTCAGTATCCCTTCTGGGGCTAGTTCCCGTGCTGACACCAGGGACTCTATTCTGGCTCTCAGGAGCACAAGACCCTTCATCAATTTCTCTGTTGTGGCCTGGGCCATGGACTATGGTGGTCTCAGTATCCCTGCTGGGGCCAGAGCCCGTGCTGACACCAGGGACTGTGTTCTGGCTCTCGGGAGCACAAGAGGCTTCATCAATTTCTATGTCGTGGCCTGGGCCATGGCCGATGGTGGACTCAGTAACCCAGTTGGGGCTAGTGCCCGAGCTGACACCAGGGACTGTATTCTGGCTCTCGGGAGCACAAGAGGCTTCATCAATTTCTCTGTTGTGGCCTGGGCCATGGCCAAAGGTGGTCTCAGTATCCCAGTTGGGGCCAGTGTCCGTGCTGACACCAGGGACTCTATTCTGGCTCTCGGGAGCACAAGAGGCTTCATCAATTTCTATGTCGTGGCCTGGCCCATGGCCTATGGTGGAATCAGTATCCGAGCTGGGGCCAGTTCCCGTGCTGACACCAGGGAGTGTATTCTGGCTCTCGGGAGCACAAGAGGCTTCATCAATTTCTATATCGTGGCCTGGGCCATGGCCTATGGTGGTCTCAGTATCCCTGCTGGGGCCAGAGCCCGTGCTGACACCAGGGACTTTATTCTGGCTCTCGGGAGCACAAGAGGCTTCATCAATTTCTATGTCGTGGCCTGGGCCATGGCCTATGGTGGTATCAGTATCCCTGCTGGGGCCAGTGTCCGTGCTGACACCAGGGACTGTATTCTGGCTCTCGGGAGCACAAGAGGCTTCATCAATTTCTATGTCGTGGCCTGGGCCATGGCCTAAGGTGGACTCAGTATCCCTGCTGGGGCCAGTGCCCGAGCTGACACCAGGGACTGTATTCTGGCTCTCGGGAGCACAAGAGGCTTCATCAATTTCTATGTCGTGGCCTGGCCCATGGCCTATGGTGGTCACAGTATCCCTGCTGGGGCCAGTGCCCGAGCTGACACCAGGGACTGTATTCTGGCTCTCGGGAGCACAAGAGGCTTCATCAATTTCTCTGTTGTGGCCTGGGCCATGGCCTATGGTGGAATCAGTATCCCTGCTGGGGCCAGTGCCCGAGCTGACACCAGGGACTGTATTCTGGCTCTCGGGAGCACAAGAGGCTTCATCAATTTCTCTGTTGTGGCCTGGGCCATGGCCTATGGTGGAATCAGTATCCCTGCTGGGGCCAGTGCCCGAGCTGACACCAGGGACTGTATTCTGGCTCTCGGGAACACAAGAGGCTTCATCAATTTCTATGTTGTTGCCTGGGCCATGGCCTATGGTGAACTCAGTATCCGTGCTGGGGACAGTGCCCGTGCTGACACCAGGGACTGCATTCTGGCTGAGGGGAGCACCAATGGTGTCTTCAAAGCCTGTGCTTTTGCTTGGGCTCAGGTCACACAGTAGATGGAGGCCTGACTGGATGGTGATGTTGCCCTTCTCCTGGATCTCAGCCTCTCCGCTGTCATCCTCCATATCTAAATTCTCTATGCAGGAGAAATAGTCCTCTGAATCACTGTCAAGTACAGTTTCATATGATGAATTACTCTCCGTCTCCTCAGAATAAATCTGTGGGGCCGAAAAACCTGGCCAGCTCTTATGCCACAGGTTTTCCGTTTTCTCCTCCATGGCCCCCACCCTGACAGGTGGGGGATGGGATTACCACAAGAATCTAGAAGGTAAAAGACAAAACCAGGTCTAGAGAAGAAGTTTGTGGCTCTCAATGTCTACATCATGAAAATCATCAAAAAAAATTAGCTATCTCAAACCTCCTTAAGATACATATTGGGGTCAGAGGTTAAAAGGAAAATAAATGCCAACCCAAACCCCAAAGCAGTTATGAGAAAGCATAAGAAATATTAGAGATGAAATAAGTGGTTCCTTTGAGTTTGAATCAAAGACCAAAGAAACCAAGATCTGGTGATTTGAAAGGATGAAGTCTGACAAACCCTTGACCTGCGTCACCCAGAGAGAGGATTCAAATTCTTGAAATGTGAGACAAGACATGAAGTATGAAAGGACAAGTAGGACCTAGGGAGCCCTGCGTGTGTGTGGTGTGAACTGACTCCAGAGTTGATACCCCTGTAAGCAAGAGATTTCTTGAGTCATAAAGGAGACACTCACATTGATAAGATGTTATTAAACCTACATAGCACTTGCTGCCTTCTAGATACTCCACCCTGGGCATGAGGATCAATTCTGGATGTTACAAAACATACAATGTGATCAATTTAGGGATGATATGGAAAGAGAAACACAACTTCTGCTAGCAAGGACATCCCAGGACCAGCAGAGTGCATGATGGGTCTTTCTGCATAGCGGAGACCAGTGTTCCTCAGAAGCTTCAAAAAGATACTAGGAAAGATCATTGCAAACACAGTCTTGAAAACCAGTATAACCCTGAGGCTTAACCCATAACAACAACAACAACCACAAGACACACACACACACAGGCTTGAGTATACTCCGATGTTCTTGAGCAATATCCACTTGTACATCTGTTATCAGATTCCTTGCTTCTTCACACAAGTTCAAACAATACATGACAGCTAGGATGTTTCCTGTTCACAGAGAGTTCAACAGGGAATCCTAGGACAATTCTATGGGGAAACTAACAAGCATGTAAGGAGATCAAGTGAAGAGGTCCACACTTGGCCACAAAAACATCAACTTTTGTCATTCTCTGAAGAAGAAATAGACATGAGCTTCGTACTGCAATGCCCTCCCCCCTCCCAGTTCCAGAGAGATGGTGACTAGAGCTATGGATCAGTAGCTTAAGCTTTAATTGAAATGGGGGACTTTGGGGCACACACAAGGGGCAGCTGTAATGTCACAGAGCAGATGAAAATGATCCCAGGTTGCTGTTCACATCTATAGAAGTGTGACAAAGGATTTTTTATTTCATACAGATATGGTTTAAAATAAGAAAAATGAAACCAAAGTAAAACATGGCAAAAAAATTTAAATGGAACAATTAAATAAAATGAACACATAAGCAGAAATCTGTGCCTCAACAAAAAGCATTGAGTGTATGTATCAAAAAGAACAACTGAACACAAAATCCAGCCAACAAAGAGGAAATCTCCCAATGTCAAGGTCCAAGAGATTAGGAGATTCCAGTTTATCAGGTCAAGTGTAGAAGTCCGGTGCTCTCTACCCAACAAGAGTTTCTCTGCAGCATCAAGACAAACTGCAGTCGGCTGCGGGGCCTTATAGGAAGAGATTTCAATAACTTCTCACAAAGGCTTTTTGTGATGTCACAGTAAGGAATGGACCAGTAACAGCAAAGAGCCCAAAAGATGATTCTCTACCCTGCTCCAGGGACTGCATAACTTTTGTCAAGGCTGTGAGCAAATCCCCAACAAGATATAGCTTAAACAGCAAAGAGTAACTCTCCTCTCAGGCTCTCAGGGGACAGGGAGGGATGGCAGATGAGGAGCTGGGGACTTGGGAAGATAAGTCTGAAGCAGTTGGGTGCATGCCTTTGGCAGGTCCGTGGTGCATCCGGTCACCCAATTTCTCCTGAGGCCCTGGACTTTTATGATTTCCCCAAACTGCACCTCCTGCTAGACCAGGCATTCAGACATACAAGAAGGTGTGAGACCATTCCTATCGAACCTGAGCAGGACACTTTGACTTTAAGAACATAGTAAGCAGGTAACATGGTAACAAGGTAACAAGTGCCATAGTAACAAGGTGGACAGACTCAGCAACTCTGTGCTGACCTTTGCTAGGGACACGGGTATGGACTAGTTAGAGAATGAACCCATGGTCTGTCCCAGTGCCCTTTGCACTAGGATGCTAAAGTTCTCTAAGTATTCTGATGGCTACAGACATTGTCTCCACACTTCGCATATTCCATTCCTTTATCTAAAACTCATATAGATGGTCATCTAAAGGATGCTAGCCCTCCCTGACACTGGGATGCTGTAATGAAATGGACTGTACCTCATGGTACACATGACAGTTTTTGGTCTTTTTTGCAGGGCGTTGGGGTGCAACATAGCAAGTGTGGATTTCTCCTAAAACTGCATTGGTTTTCTCACTGTCACGACCAATTCCCTGAGAAACAGCAACATTTGTTCCATGGGTTGTGCTATGTCTCAGACTCTCAGAGGACAGGGAATCCACGTCTGGGGACTTGGGAAGATGGGTCTGAAGCAGCTGTTTATATGGCTTTGTCATGTCCTGTTGCCTCTAATGACTCAATTCCCCCTGCTGGGTTCCACCACCACGGGGCATTACAATGTCCTGAACAGCACCCCCAGTTAGAGACCGGAAATCCGGAGAATTGAGACGCTGTGAAACCTCTCTCTCACAACCCTGAGGACATTTGGACTTTAATAACAGCAGCAGTAACAACAAGAGTGGACTCAGCCAGCTTTGGACTAGCCTGGATTAGAGACAGGCTATGGACTAGATAGTGAACACACAAGTTTCTTCAAAGTCCTTTTCACTCAGACCCTCAAATTCTGTGATGACTCCAACTACTGCAGCCATCTTCCTCTCCACCCTCAGGACACTCAGCTCCTTTCCCTTAAACTCGTAGTTATGGGCACCGAAAGGATGATGGCCTGTCTCTGACACTGCGAGGCCACGAGGAAACTGTCGTCCCTCAAGACTTTCCAGAGCGTGGTCTGTTTAGTGAGTGGCGTGGTGGGCAGGAGAAGAGTCTCTACATGGTAAGGGGATTTATAACCACAGGGAAATGCCAGGGGAAGTAACAAGCGTATGCTCCAAGTGCACAACCAAATCAAATCCCTTATCTTTTACAGCTAACTTAACAAAAGTTAAGGTAAAGAAATAAACCGATGTATGAAATGTCAAAGATGAATGTGTAGAGAATAACAGAAAACGGTTGATGATGAAATAAACTGAAGCAAGGCATAAACTAAATCTAAGCCAAGTCAGTCAAAATTCAGGCACAAACCCGACCCCACTGGGAAGCACACTCACGATATTCAGGTCAGTTGTGATCACAGGTGTTAAGACGCACACTAAAAATCAAAATCTATAAAAATCACAGTCTACAGCAAGTTCTTCGCAGCTAACCAATGGTTTCACCGCAGCCTAAGAACAAGGTCTAGGCCCAGCTGGGGCCTAATATAGGCGGGCCTCTCTCATTCATCACAATGGTTCCTTGTGAGGTCATGGAGCCGTGCACCAATCACAGATGACCAGAAGCCAGCATAGCTTTAGAGTTCTTTGCTCATGGCTCCTCCCACATAGGTGCCGAGACTCAGTGTAAGGGAGACAGAGGTTATTTTGCTCAGGTCATCCCTAGACATATATTAAGAACAACACGAGCTACATGAGACCCTTTCTAAAAAAGGAAATGAAAACATTTTAATACATTTTCACAGCTTTGGATTCAGCAATGCTTTCTTATCCCAGCAGCATAAGCACACACCAGGTGAGAGAAGGCTGTTAAGGGAGAACCCGGAACAGACAGACCTGGGCGCTCACAGGGGAAGAAGAGCAGCTTATGTCCAAAAACTCAGAAGGTGGAAGATAGACCCCTTGTTGCAATTTGAGTCATGGAAAAAGGTCAACATCGACTCTGCTCCCCACAAAATGGGAGGGTTCTGGGTTTTATGTAGCCCAGGCTGGTGTCAGATTTACTATGTAGACAAAAATAGCCTGGAACCTTTGATCCTCCTGCCTTTGTCTCCCAACTCCTTGAACTGTAGGCATGATTCCATGCCTGGCACTGCCTTCAAAATTCTCTTAATTATTATTTTTAGCTCTTTTTGCATATGTTCCTAGTGTATGTATGTTCCTATGTGTATGTGTGTTCCTATGTGCACGGGTGTTTGTTCCTATGTGTGTGTGTGTTCCTATGTGTATGTGTGTGTGAGTTCCTATGTGTGTATGTATTTGCAGCATGTGGCTATCAGAAGTACTTGCTATATATCATATCCAAAGCAGGCACTAAACTCATAGGAATCCTCCTGCCACTACCTCCTGTGTGCTGTTGGTATTCCAGGTGTATTCCCCCATACCTGCTTTAATTTACTTTGCATTATGAAAAAATAGTTTACTTAGTTTGTGTGAACAAAACTGTCTGAAAAGAAGCTGTCTGGCTGTGAACAACAACATAACAAAGCTCCTGGAAGGAGTCTGTGTTATGCCTAGAGAGACAGACAGACTAGGCAGAATTTCAATACTGTGCAGAGGTTTGAATTTGATAGGTCCAGCGGCTAATTACTTTACCTTGTGTGCAAGTTCTAGCTCCTTGCCGCACTCAGTATCTGAATTTCTTCCTGTCTTCCTTCCCTCTTTTTTTTTTTTTTGACATTTCAACACACACAGGGTTTGGTTGTCTAGTTTGGGCTGTCATGGAATTCACTCTGTAGACCAGGTTGGACTGGAACTCTGTAGATCCACCTTCCTCTACTTCCTGGATGCTCGGATTAAAGGCGTCTGCCGCCACCACCCAGCTGTCACTCTATCGAAACTAGCACCTCATGATAATAAATAAAAACCTCCTGAAGCTATTAACTTAGCAGAACGTTAGATTCTGCAAACCGAGAGCTCTAAGAATGTCATCAGATCGCCTGTTCGCCTGTAGAATAGCACTCCCCACTTCTCGATGTACCTGCTGCTCTGGTGTGCCCACAAATGTACGGTAAAGCTGCCTTGCCTTACAATTGTCTTTGTTGTGTAAAACTGTGCAAATCCTGTGAAAGGCTTCCACATTGCAACATGGAATTTTGGGGTAACCTAAATTTGTGTTCCTGGGCCGTGCTCACTCTAAATGACTCCAGAATAAACCATCTCTTATTCCCTTTAGGATGAGAGCTGAGGTGCTAATGTTGGCATTTCTTTATACCTGGGAGATCGATAACACAAGGCGTTGTCCTCAGCCACCAAATCTTCAGAAACATCGGAAACTTTGTGTTCAACACAGTAATGTGGTGCATTGGTTTTTTCCTGTTGCTGAGACACCAGTGACTTGAGGAGGTTGGAGGGTAGAGTCTGCTGTCGCCATGGGAGCTGAAGGCGGCCTCTCACATGGCATCCACAGTCAGAAGCAGAGAGTCTCTCCAGATGGAGCTTTAGCCCCAGCTCCTATATTTTGGTTTGGAAACAAGGTCTCATGTAGCTTCACTGGCTTCACACTGTTAGTAGCCACGCAGAGCTGCACCTTCAAGGGTAGTCGCTGTGTTAATGACAGGTGATCTTTTATTTCCAGATAAAGCTTTGCAGCACACACTGGGCTTGTGCAGGAATGCGCCCTCCCCATAGGAACAAGTGTGGCCTTCCTATAAATTCATACCTGTTCTTTGGTTTGGGAGAGCCCGGCTGTAGAGACGATGCCCCGCTTCTCCTTCCTGCTGCAGCCGATAGGTCCTTCTTCCCTCGCTACCCTCTAGGTGCTTTCATTTTGGCTTTGCACTGGCCAAGAGGAGAATCCACTGAGATCCATCAGCCACTGGCCTGTAACCTCTCACAGAAGAATATGCTCACATCTTTCCTCCATGTCGGAATGTATTGAGTAACACTAAAGCTGTAAGGCTGAGCAGTTTTTTTTTTTATTTTTTAAATTTATTTATTTATTAAGGATTTCTGTCTCGTCCCCACAACCGCTTCCCATTTCCCTCCCCCTCCCCTGATCAAGTCCACCCCCCCCTCATCTGCTCGAAGAGCAATCAGGGTTCCCTGACCTGTGGGAAGCCCAAGGACTGCCCACCTCTATCCAGGTCTCGACAGAAATCTCAAGGCTGAGCAGTTTTAATGATCGCAGTTAGTCTAAGTCTGCCTATCTTAGCAGTTTGGCCAAGGCAAATTTTGGTTCTTGATTCCAATCCTTTTTGTTTCTTTTTATTTATTTACTTTGAGACAGAGTCTCTCTATGCAGCCCTGGCTATTGTGGAACTAGCTATGTGGACCAGGCTGGACTCAAACTCACAGAGTTCTGCCTGCCACTGGCACCCAAGTGCTAGGATTAAAGGTGTGCACCCCACTACCTGGCTTTATTTCCATTTGAAATGCTAATATTAATTCACATCAGACATCACACTGTAAATGTGGCTGCATATCTCTCCACATACAGGCAGGTTAAGGAAAGAAAGCCATTGCAGAGTGCAAGGGTTTCAACAGTGTGCTGGGAACGTGATCCACAGAGATAAAGAACGAGGCCCATATCAGGAAGGAATATGGTGTTACTGCTCCTGGAATCAGGTTTCAGAATGATGATGCAGAATTCATCTGTGAGATGAAAAGTCTGAACCAAGTCCACAGCAAGAAATGGGTCAGGAGCATGGAACAGTAGTGGGTCAGGTCCAGGTCCGTCAAGTAAGCTCTATCAGTAGTGAGGGAAAGAGCAGAACAGGGGTCCTCAGTCCTTGCACACACAGCATCAGATGGTAGGGTGGTGTGCAGTCATGCCATGGCAGCGTTTTTGTTTGCTGTCAAAGGGTTTTACTGTTTTGGATCATGAGGAATCCATCCCAAGTTCTCACACATGCCAGGCGAGGGCTCCACCACTAAGCTGTGCCCCCTCCTGCCACTGCAGTGTGAGGGGACAGCATTTTATGAAGCCCATGTGAGGGAGTTGTGCCCTTTCCACAACCTGGAGTGTCTGGTATGTCCTTGGGCCTGATCTACCTGATATGATTTAAATGCAGCCATGTTGTGTGGGTCTCTGCAAACACCACAGGCAGCAGGGTAACAGTCCAATGGTGGTTCAAACTTCAAGCCTGATGCCAAGTAGTTTATTTGAGGCATTTTTAAGCACAGCACAATTTGGTGAAGTTTCCTGATAATTCACTCAATCTCATGTGCACAGCAAAGCTAAAGACATGACCACATCAAAACTCTGTGTTAAGTATAAATGCCATCTTCTATAAAGATGGATTCTATAGATTAACTGAGAAAACAAGTTCGAGATGAGGGTCTGGGTGTAGTCTCGGCCACATAGGTAGCCCAAAGGTCACCAGGCTGTTAAACACATCTGTTCTCACCTTTCTGGGCAGAAAACCAGTTATAGCCTGTTGTTTTAAGGTCAGTAGAAGTCCATAGTGACCGGGGAAATCCTGATCTTCCAGTTCAATTGAAGGTTTGCTGTGGCTCCTGGCAGGAGTGCTCCCCAATATCATGACAACACTTTCAGGCCAGTGGGAACAGGAAGGAAACGTTTTCCTAGGGAGTCACTGGGGTGTAATGATTGTACATATTGCCTTTTCCATCCTGCCTTGACTCCTGGACCCACTGATCCTGGCTATGGGAGAAACTGTACCATATACTGGGTGCTGATTCAAAGCCTATAGCACCTTCTGGAGAACCCTGCCCCTGCCCTCCATGCTGCTGCCATCTAATGGACACTGGAACTATGTCTTCAGAAGACCATCCCATCTTTCATCAGGTCAGCTCCTTCGGGATAGTGGAGAACAGGGTGAGACCAGTGGATTCCGTGATCATGGGCCCACTGCCATGAACTACACTTTCTACCTCCCCTTACCAGCCTACTGTGCCTTAAGTCTGGTTATAGGTCTAGAGGCAGCTATTGGTGGCCCTGAGGGGCATCAGTATTGTGTTGCCTGACATTTCCTTCACAGCTGGTTTAGAAGACAATGAAGAATGAACTTCCTCAGTCACAGGTGACAATGATAGACAACATTTCAGGGGGGGGGGAAGAGAGTGGAGTGATTACCCCTACCCCCCCCCAGGTGAGATTAACCCTTAAGAACCTGAGAGTTCACAGTTCTCAGCCCTAATAGAGTCTTCCCACACATCCGCATCTCAAGTCCCAGGATCCCACACTTTACCAATTAATGCCCTTGTCTAACTGCAGACACTGTCTGAGGCTGGGGCTTGAGTATTTGCTGTAGTTCAGCCAACCTTGTCATGTGGGCTGCTCTTTGATTTTCTGTCGCTTGAGGTCTATGGCTGCTGGAAAGATTCTCTTCCGGGGCATACTTAGAAACTTTTATCCTGTTTCCTTTTATACTGGAGCCTGTCAATCTTATCACTAAATTCATTGTTGTACTCAGCACGTGCTGAGAAGCTAGAACTTGGTTAACACAAAGCTCGTTCCTATCCTTTGTTAGATGCTGAGAGCAACTGACCAGCGCCATCACTTTCCTTATTTTGCAACTGTCCAAAGTTTCCTATATAGAACCACCAGACGCATTCCTGCTCATAATTGGTGAATCGGGATAATGGATGGCATTCTTCTCCTTAATTTGCAAAGTGTCCTCACCCACCATGGGCTCTCAGTTCTCTCTGAGCTCCCAGGAGAGGCTTTATTAGATGTAGCTGTTGGCAAATGGGAAAGCCTATGCCAGATACTTGAAAAAGTCACCCTTATCCTTCTGCTGCTCTGGATTCACTTCTGGTGCCAAAATCTGCAGTAGTCAGGGTTCTTCACAGTTACAGAACTTATAGAAGGAATATATATATATATATGTATATATATATATATATATACACACACACACACACACACAAGCAAACACACACACACACAGAAACCCACATAATAAATCCCCATTTATTATACACATATATACAAACATATATGTGTATATACGTGTGTGTGTGTGTGTGTGTGTGTGTAAAACCCTAGAAAGGCAGGAATTTTAAGGAATGGGAGAATCACAAGTTACAGCTGCAGAGACTGAAAGTTCCACTACAAGACAAGCTCCAGAAGGAAGAAGACAGGGAGGGGGCGGCAAAGTTTCACAGAGAGGAAACTATTCCCTCCTCCTAAATCCAGGGTTTGTATAGATTCTTCTGTTGTTGTCTTACATTTGGTCTAACTGATCATGTCACCTGATCTCTGCTCTAAAGCCTAGAACCTGGCCTGCATCTGTCCCTGCATGCAGACAAGACTGTGATATCTGCAGGAAGATCAAAGGAGTGACATGTATTCATTACAACTCTGCCAAAAGTAAGTGACAGAATGGGTAGAAAAGGAGTGATCGTTGGGCATCTTTCAAACTAGCTGAGGCCTGCTTCTCACAAAGCAAATGACAGCAATGAAGGAAATGCCCAAGTGACTTCATGAGCGAGCAAGTGGACCACATTGCTGACCTTGGAATTTGTTTTGTCCAGATATTAATATGTATATGTAACAAGTATATATGTAACAATATATACATATGCATGAGGGTGCTAGGAACGAAACTCGGGGGGGGGGTTGTTTTGTTTTGTGTTGTTTTGCTCTGCAGAAACTTTATTGTGCAGGAAAGTATTGAGCCCTCCAAGACTACACTGTGTGGCTCTCATGGTGAAAATGGAGCCAAGATTATCACCCCCATACACATCACACCCCTTCCCTTCCTGTGACACTTGACGCCTGCTGACAAAGCCAGTTGCAGAGGCTGTAGGAAACCACCAGCTCCAGGGGATTCTATACTCTCTTCTGGCCTCCGTGGACATCCAGATCCGTGTGCACTTATCCACACACAGATCCACACAGAAATAGTAGCATTTAAAAACTGAACTATGTGTCTCCGAATGTTCTAAGAAATAACAGACTGAAAGGCTAAAATCAGGTGAAAAAAATATATCTAGATAGATTCTTGAGACAGAAAGATACAAACAAAAAACTATGTGTCTGCTACGGGAGACATCTGTCCTACATTCATCTGAAGAAGTTGTTTGGTGTTGGTGTTCAACTGAAGGTCGTCCTGCTTTCCAGCGTCCAGTCTTCTACTACAGGATGACCTAGACAGCTCATTCAGCCTTGTTCCCATCTCTGTGTGCAGAGCCTGAATTTATACACAAGGAAACGGCCAGACATGGGGTTGTTTGACTCCCTCTTTCCACGCTCTGGGAGAACTCTCAGGAGCATCGTTTTTATTGGAAACTCAGGTCTTCTGCAAGAACAGAAAATGCCATTAACCTCTGAGCGGTCTCTCCAGCCCAAAGGAGCACCAATCTTCGTTACGAACAGCCCCACTCCCTGGACAAGGCATCCTGAACTATACGAACAGTGAAAGTGAGTGGACCCCAAACATGCATGCATTCATTGCTATCCTGGCTTGGTATGCCATGAGGCCAGTGCTTTATGCTCCTCCTGCTGCTTGGACTTCCCTGACATGGTGGGTGGCACCTGGACCTAGGAGCTAAGTGAACTCTTCCTTTCTGGAGGAGCTTTTGTCACAATGTAGTTCTAGTAGGCCTGGAACTAAAGAGATCATCTGCTTCTGCTTCCGTCTCTCAAGGCCTGAATCAAAGGCAGGCACCACCACATACAGCTCAGCAATCTCTCTTCTAAGAACAAGACTAGATGAGCTGGATGTGGAGGCACACAGCTTTAGTACCAGAACTTGGGGGGCAGAGACAGGAGGATCTCTGAGTTCAAGACCAGCCTGGTCTACAAAGGGAGTTCCAGGACAGCCAGAGATACATAGAGAAATCGTGTGTGTGTTTGTGTGTGTGTGTGTGTGTGTGTGTGTGTGTGTGTGTGTGTGTGTGTGTGTTAGAGAAAGAGAGAGAGAGAGAGAGAGAGAGAGAGAGAGAGAGAGAGAGGAGACTAGATAGCTAACAGGCATGAGGCGCTAGTCTCCACCCTCACCACACAAGCCAAGCATGGTGGTACATGCTTATAACCCCAGAGCTCAGGAGACAAAGACAGGAGGATTGGTTTAAGTTCATCCCTGGCCTTGGCTACGTAGTGACTGTGAGAATAGTTTCCTATCTTTGGGCATAGGAAACCTTGACTCAAGAAGGAGGAAGGAAAGAGAGAAAGGAGTGGAAAGAAGAGAAAATGAAGAGGTAAGGAAGAGGAAGGAGAGGAGGAGGAGGAGAAGAGGAGGAGAGAGGAGGGGAAGACAAAAGAAGGAGGAGATGAAGGAGGAGAAAGCTAATGAGAAAGAAAATGAATAACACTGACATTTGACGTGTTAATGACATGGTAGCTCCTCAGATAAGCTTGTTTAGAAATTTTGCCTTTTTTTTTTCCCTTCCTGGCTATTACCGATTAAATTAAAATGAGCCCTGAATAAAACCGCTCAGGAACTCCAGAAAGAGAAGATATCACCAGGACCCTCCAGCTCCTGTCCCCTTCTCAATGGAAGCCAGATCAATGTCGCTGTCGGGGCTCACATGTCATGGGCACTGGCAGGCACCACTGAGAGCAAGCTGAGAGGCAGTTATCCTGCTGACAGCGTCAGCTGTTACTCTGTGTCTTCAGTGAGATGTCACATCAGACAGAAGGAGCCAGCAGGGAAGAGCCTGAAAGCAGCCAGGAGGCCACCGTGGAGAATCAGCCCAGACCATCTCACAGCCTCGCACCTCTTATTTACAGCGGAGATGAACACCTTCCTTGTCATCCTTAGCACACTGATCGCTGCTCCAGCTCTGGCTCCAAGCCACCCTCAGACCTGGGATTGCAGCAAGTGCCACGGTGCCACCACACCTGGATTTTTTTTTACCAGGGATGCAGAGATCAAACTCGGGTCCCCACGCTCACAAGGTGTAATGATTGGCTCTGTCAACTTGACTCAACCTTGAGTCACCTGGGATGAGCAACAAGCTGGGGTGAGGGATTGGCTATGTTGGGTTGGCCTGTGGGGGATTCGTCTGAACACTTCATCGATGTGGGGAGATCCAGCACACTGTGGGCAACACCATTCCCTTGACAGAGAGTCCTGAACCTAAGAGTAGAGAGACCAAGCTGAGCACCGCCCTTGACAGCCAAGCCTAATGAAGAAATGGTCTATAAATATGGAGACAGGAAAGATGTGCTGTGCAAAAAACTGGGTGACATCATCCAGCTTTCGTAGAGCCAGAAAGGACAATGCGGACTTCTGGGGAGAAGAGCCATCAAAGGTCTTAGCGTGCTGCACTATCAACCCACCAGAAAAGATGTGTCCACTGGTAAAATAATTGGCATGATTGTTATGGGGTGACTAACCACATTCTGATTGGATTTGAGGCCTGACCCACAGGATGGAATTCCATGACTGGTACTGTAATCCTAATCAAAAAAAAGAAAGAAAGGAAGGAAGGAAGGAAGGAGAGAAAAAAGAAAGAAAGAAAGAAAGAAAGAAAGAAAGAAAGAAAGAAAGAAAGAAGAGAAAACCATGACTGGAGAAGTTATAGGCCCTCCTGATTTATTTTGCTAAGTTGCCAAACTTTCAATGTGCCTTCTAAATATGTAAGTGTATACCCATAGACTCAGGCCGCTTCCAGCCTTGGTCTTTAACAATGTGCCTCACCCTACACCCCAGGGGAGAGGAGGGGGGAGGAATGTAAGAGCGAGAGGATGGAGTCGAGCGATACAAAATGCAAACTTCTAGGCTTGGCACGGCTACTGAATTCATGAACTCAGAACAACTACGGTCACATGCACAAGACCCACACAAGATAGAGGCAGTCAAAACTCTGGCATAGACAGGAGAGGTGGTTTCCAGGCCCCACCCCTTGCTGAGGGGCTCTCGGCAATTGATCATTGGGGGTAGGGGGAAAACTGTAGACAACCATTCTTTCTTAATGTATATCACCTACCTTTCTACTGCTGGGATAAAATGCTGTGACCAAAGCAACTGAAGGAAGAAGGGCTACTTATAGCCTATGGTGGCAGAAGGAGAGAGTCCATTGTTGCAGCAAGAGTGGGAAACTGGCTGGTCATATACTCATCCACACACAGGTACCATTCTCTGTTAGGAGATCCTGAACTGAGTAGGATGGGGTACGGGGAGAGAGTTGAGCACAAGCATATATCCATTTTATCTCAGCTTTCTCAGATTCCGTGTTTCTTTTTTTTTTAAATATTTATTTATTATGTATAATTTATTTACTTATTATGTATACAACATTCTGTCTGTATGCCTGAAGGCCAGAAGAGGGGGCCAGACCTCTTTACAGATGGTTGTGAGCCACCATGTGGTTGCTGGGAATTGAACTCAGGACCTTTGGAAGAGTAGGCATTGCTCTTAACCACTGAGCCATCTCTCCAGCCCCCCCCCCCGTGTTTCTATTGCATGTATTCTGGAAGGAGTGGGTCCCTGGCACACCTATGGAGGTCAGAAGACAACTTTCAGGAGTCTGTTTTCTCCTTCCATCATTGAAGGACCGGGGATTGAACTCAGGTCGTCAAGCTTGGCAGCAAGCTCCTTTATGCTCTGAGCCATCTCACCTCCCACTCCCAGCTCTTTACTACGGCCATAACTGGCTGCTTCGAGTGCCCACTGCCTTGACTTCTCCACAATGACAGACTATAACCTGGAAAAAGAGGCCAAATAAACCTCTTTTCCCCTAAGGCCACTTTTGTTGGTGTGTGTTATCACAGCAACAGAAATAAAATTAAGACAGTCCATCAGTGGATGGAGTATTCGATTCAAGGCGATGCACTTGCATGGTGGGATATGATTCAGGCTTTGAAAGGATGAGATTCTGATGTGTGCCACGAAATAAGTGAATCTTGACATAAATACTATCCTCAAGGAGATACATTAGACACAAAAGCCACATATTGTGCATCTCCACGCCTATAAGATGTCCCCACGTTAAGAGCGAATGAAGGTGAGCGGCTGTGGAGAGAGGAGAGAATGGGAACTGGGGATTGAAGGTGAGAGCAGAGGGGTGGAGGGCTATTTTGGGCGGATGGTGGGTCTCTGTTAAAACTGACTGGAGTGCTGTGTTTGTCTGGACACACACACAACTGAGTGCTCCTACGAGAGTGGGGGGTGGTTCTCACCCCCCTAACGCTGCGACCTTAACACAGTTTCTCATGTCGGGGAGACCCCAACCATAGCATTATTTTGTTGCTACTTCATAACTGTAATTTTGCTGTTGTTATGAATCAGAATGTAAATCTCTGTGATTCCCTATGGTCTTAGGTGACCCCTGTGAAAAGGGGTCAACCATCAGGGGTCACAACCCATGGCTTGAGAACCAGTCTTCTTGATGCTTCTCTGAGTCTGAGAGAAACAAGCACGTCTTCATAGGGTAACCTTCAGTTAAACACCCTACTAATAACCAGGAGTAATAACACACCCGTCATCTCATCACTTAGAAGGTGTAGGCAGGATGATTAAGAGTTCAAGGTCATCCTCAGCTAAGATAGCAAGTTACAGAACAGTCTTACAAAAAAGAAGAAAAATTAAAGGTTACCTGATGACTCAGCAGGTAAACACCCCAGGCCACCCAGCAGGGTGACAGGAGTTCTCTCCCTGGTATCCACACAATAAGGGAAAACAAGCCCCTCCACTTTGTCCTTTGACTACTACCTGAAGGCTGTGACACATCGCACATACACACACATGCACACGCACACATGAACATACACACACACACACTCGCACTATTAAATAAATGCAATTTTTATTGACTCTTAAGAAAATATTTTTCTTTCTCCTCCAGAAAAATAAATGACCTGTGAAGGTGTGGGCTAGACATGGTGGTGTACATCTGTGACCCTGGAGGCTGAAACAGGAAGATCCCAAGGTTGAGGCCAGCCAGGCTACCTAGTGAGATAGTATCAGAGACAGAGAGACAGACAGACAGAGAGAGAGAGAGAGAGAGAGAGAGAGAGAGAGAGAGAGAGAGAGAGGAGAAAGAGAAGAGACAGAAGAGGGAGAAAAAGAACTGGATGTGTGAGCCACCAGTGTAGTTCCTGCCTAGAATCCCCCAGTAATGGTCTGGGGTGTGGCTCAGGGGTAGAGCACTAGCCTGGGCCTAGCACACATAAGGCCTGAGGTTCCTTTCCTAGCAATGAAAAAACATAAATAAATGCAAATTGGACAATTAGTCATTTCAAGACTCGAAGGTCATTTCCTATTGAGTGCCTGTCCCTCTTGCACCATCCTGAAGTCATAACCACATGGCAGGCTGCTTCTGTCACATCCCTGTGTATATGTCACCCTTCCTACTTCACTTCGATTTCCCCCATCTTCAGCCACCTCCCTGCCCTGCACGCCCATCGCCCTTTCTCTCTTGGTGTGTTGTTTTAGCATAAGCAGCTATTTGAGGAGTGTGTTGCAGAATAAATATACCGGGAAGCTATTATTCATAGCTAATTATAAGAGCAAGGCTTCACAGAACCTTTTCTGCATGAATGGGAACGCACCCAGCCCTTTCATGAAGGAACTCATCCGGTTGTCACAAGTCACAGACAGCAGACACTGCATCGACCTGTGAGTAAATCGATTTCATAGATCAAGGCACTAGCATAGGGGCTGGAGAGGTGGCTAGGAAGTTAAGCGCCCTTGCTGCTCTTGCAGAGGACCTGAGTTCAGTTACCAATACCCACATCAGATGGCTCACAACCACCTGTAACTCCAACTCCAGGGGATCTGACACCCGCTTCTGGCCTCCACGGACAACACACACACACACACACACACACACCAAATCTTTTTTAAAAAAGAAAAAGAGCTAGTGGAGTAAGGCCATTGAATATTATGATCCGGAACAGGTCAGTACACACAGATAGTCCCTAATCAACTCCCAGTCACCACAATCATTCCCAGAACACAGTAGTGTGGATGGCATTCCTTAAGTTCCTGTCCCTTGAATCTAAGTGTGTGTGTGTGTGTGTGTGTGTGTGCGTGCATGCGTGTGTGCATGGTGTGTGTGTGTGTGTGTGTGTGTGTGTGTGTGTGTGTGTGTGTATACACAGGTTCTCACATAACACAGGCTGGCTTTGAACTTCCCATGCAGGTATTCAAGGCTGACTTTGAACTGATCTTTCTGCCTCTGTTTCCCGAGTGCTAAGATTACAGCTATGAGCCTCTGTGCAGTGCTGGGGATGGAAGCTAGGGCATCACACATGCTAGGCAAGCCTCTGCCATGCTCAACCCTCCAACGCTCCTTTAGATGGCTCGGGAGAAACTCTGCCAGGCTGGACATGGCAGCACACCTTTATAATCTCAGCACTTGGAAACTGAGGCAGAAAGCTCAAGAATTTGAACACAGATCATGTTACATAATGACACACCCTATACCAAAAAGAGAGGAAAGGGGAGGGGAGAGGAAGGAAAGCAGAGGATGTTTGCATTCACCTGTAATCCCAGCATTCAAGAAGTTAAGACAAGAGGGTTGCCTCCTGCTTGAAGCTAGCCTGGGCTCCATAGTGTCAGGTCTTCCATGGCTACAACGCAGGAAAAGGGAGGGAGACAGAGAAGGAAGAATAAAAGGAGGAGGAAGAGGGGGAGGGGATGAGGAGAAGGAGGAAGATGGAGAGGAGGAGGAGGAGGAAAAAGAGAAGAGAAGGAAGAGGAGAGGGAGGAAGCAAGGAAGGAAGAGAAGACGGGGAGAAGGAGGAGGAGCAGGCATCCTCTGCTAAATTAGGAGAGCAGGTCTTGGGATGAGCAGTTACTGATGAAGGCTGGTCATGGTCCGAATTACATTAGCTAGCAGGAAATACGTGTGCAACACTCAAGTTGCAGGATGAACTGCCTTGACTGCATGCTAGCATTTGCTCTCACAAGTGGACTGAGAGTCAAGTCTGCAGAAAAGTACTTTAGTGGTATCTGATTTCCATAAGGTCTTGTCTACACTCTGTGGCAGCCCGAAGTTCAGCCCCAGGCAGCAAAGAGCTTGTCTCCAGCTGTGGAGTGACACTTAGCTACCCCCACATTCCAGTCACCTCTGTCCTAAGGCCCCTGTCCGCCACTGTGCCATCTAGAGCCTTCTAGGACAGCCTGCATAGCAGATGTCAGAAAAGAGCTGGGATCCTGGACTGGAGTGCTTCTGGAAACAAGACCATCAGTCCCATTTTGCTGTCTACCCAGCATGCTCCTCGGCAGATGCTCCCCAGCCCCTAAGAAAATGTAAAGAGCCTCGGAGTGTCTGGTTTCAAAGGCTGATCTCCATCTTGCTGACAGGGAGAAATAAAAGGCAACCTTGCTTCCAAATTGAGGCCGCCTAGGGCCTGCTTGCAAGTAATAGAATCTTCCTGGAGACAGGCCTGGGGAAGTAGATTGAGTGTGGGGCCTGGGCTTTCCATGATCGCCCAGGAGATTCATTCACCTCCATCTCACACACATCTGGCACATGGACAACAGCAGATATCAGGCACCTGCTAGGCACCACGTGTGTATAGGAATATGTATGTTGTACAGGTAATATAGTATTACCACGTTCATACACTGCTGACATCAACATGCACGCAGGCATACACTGTGTACCACATTTATAGATGTACACACACTGTCACACGCACAGAATGCTCACATGCCTTCTACATACCTACCTGCACAGCATAAATGAACTGTGCACTGCATGTATACATACAGCAAGTATCACATACACGAATTGCTAAAATATCAATGACATACCTGACGTACACAGCATAAATACACAGGCATACCTATGCAATACCTGTACAGATAAACATATGCCTGTACACAAAACTATACATATGCACACATGCCATGTGGCACATGCACGTATTGCTTGATGTCATGTGCATACATATACATACATGCAGATGCACACTGAGTACCATGTTTATACATGAATCCATAAGCATGTAGCATGCAAATGTAGGAGAGAGCAGGCCCCTTGTTCCATCCCACCCGGCTGGCTTGCTCCCGAAATAAACACACGGAAATTGTATTAATTAAATCATTGCCTGGCCATTAGCTCTAGCCTCCTATTGGCTAATTCTTACATCTTGCTTTAACCCATTTCTGTTAATCTGTGTATCACCACGAGGTCGTGGCTTACTGGGAAAGATCAGCATGTCTGACTCTGGCGACTCCATGGCAGCTCTCCCTGCCTGCCTTCTTCCTCCCAGCCTTCTGTTCTGTCTACTCCACACACCAATCAAAAGTCCAAAGCAGTCTCTTTATTCAACCAATGAAAACGACACACAAACAGAAGAACCTCCTACACCATGCAAATATAATGCTCACATGACACTTGCATGTCTGTACACACAACATATGAATATTCACAGGTTCAAACCAAGTTCCATACCTATACATGCAAATTTGTATGCACACAAAACATCTATCATGTACCATGTGCATGTACTTCTTGTGTGCTACATGCATGCACACAGAATGTATATGTATACAGATATACACAGTGTGTGGATCACATGTACACATGAAGGCATAGTGAATACCCTGTACATACTGCTTACATGGCACGTGCATATATATATATGTATATATATACATGTATATATATGCAAACTCATGTAGTGTGATAAACATGAATGCATGCAGTATGTCACCTGGATATAGGCATACATGTAAGCATAGATGTGCACATAAAGATATACCATGCACATTTATGCACACACATAGGCCTTCCCTTTGACCCCCTTCCAGAAGCTGACCTATCATCCCACTAAGACTCCAGGAAGTACACAGTACCAATAGTCCCCAACCCAGTCCCCAGTGAAGAGTTCAGACAGCACAGCAGCATGCACAGTCCTGGAAGCCAGGGCTGAGTGAGTGCACTTAGGGCTTGGCTTGTGTACCCAGAGCCATAAAACAGATGCACTGATGTCCAAGAGGCTTAGCTGCAAAGTCACCAGACAGTCATGTGCCAAAAGAGTCCCACAGACACCCAGGTCCCTTCCAGCTGCTGCACACATGTGAGCAGCAGGCCAGCTGACAGAAAAGTGGGTGTCTTATACCCCAAGAGTAGACTGGGATGCTGGCATAGAGAAACACAGAGTGGGACAAAGCTGGAAGTCTCCTGGGATTCCTAAACCGGGTTGAATGTGGAACCACAAATGCACAATACATGAGCCACCTGGAAGAAGAGGATAATTTTTTACTTTAGTCTTATTCATTCACTGTTGCAGAAGATTTGATTAACTATGCAAAGATGTGTTACATCTGTTTAACTGTGTAAAGATAAAAATGTATTGCACATATTTATGTTATAGAATATTTGTTTAACTATGTAAAGATGTGGTGTTGCAATTGTCTAATTATGTAAAGGTGTGTTGCTGTTTTACCTTGCCTACCTAAGGCACCTGATTGGTCTAATAAGAAGCTGAATGGCCAATAGCAAGGGAGGAGGTATAGGGGGGACTTCTGGGCAGGGAGAGTAAGTAGGAGGAGGAATTTAGGCTCCAGGAAAAAACAAAAAGAGATGCCAGGGTGACACCAGGGCCTAGACAGCCAGACATGGAGAAAGCAGGAAAACGGGACATACAGAGTGTAATGAAGGTTTAAAAAAAAAAAGCCTGAGGCAGAATGTAAATGAAGAGAAACAGGTAAAATTAAGTTAGGAAGAGCTAGTGGGACAAGCCTAAGCTAAAGTTGAGCATTCATAATTAATAATAAGTCTCCATGTCTTTATTTGGGAGGTGGTTGTCAACCCAAAGAAAATTCCAACCACAATTCACCTATTTGTTGTGGTGCTGATGATCAAACCAAGGGTCTTGAGGATGCTGTGTGGGTTCTCTAGCACTGGTCACACCCCAGCCCCTCACTGGGGGATTCTAGGCAGGTGCTCTACCACTGATCCACAACCAAGCCCCTCACTGGGAGATTCCAGGCAGGGGCTCTAACACTGGGCCACACCCCAGCACCTCACTGGAGGATTCTAGGCAGGGGCTCTACCACTGAGCCACACCCCAGCCCCTCACTGGGGACTCTAGGCACGGGCTCTACCACTGAGCCACACCCCAGCCCCTCACTGGGGGACTCTAGGCAGGGTCTCTACCACTGAGCCACACCGCAGCCCCTCACTGGGGGATTCTAGGCAGGGGCTCTACCACTGAGCCACACCCCAGCCCCTCACTGGGGACTCTAGGCACAGGCTCTACCACTGAGCCACACCCCAGCCCCTCACTGGGGACTCTAGGCACGGGCTCTACCACTGAGCCACACCACAGCCACTCACTGGGGGATTCTACGCAGGTGCTCTACCACTGAGCCACACCCCAGACCCTCACTGGGAGATTCCAGGCAGGGGCTCTAACACTGGGCCACACCCCAGCCTCTCACTGGGGGATTCTAGGCAGGGGCTCTACCACTGAGCCACACCCCAGCCCCTCACTGGGGACTCTAGGCACGGGCTCTACCACTGAGCCACACCCCAGCCCCTCACTGGGGGACTCTAGGCAGGGGCTCTACCACTGAGCCACACCGCAGCCCCTCACTGGGGGACTCTAGGCAGGGGCTCTACCACTGAGCCACACCCCAGCCCCTCACTGGGGGACTCTAGGCAGGGGCTCTATCACTGAGCCACAATACAGCCCCTCACTGGGGGATTCTAGGCAGGTGCTCTACCACTGAGCCACACCCCAGCCCCTCACTGGGGGATTCTAGGCACGGGCTCTACCACTGAGCCACACCCCAGCCCCTCACTGGGGGATTCTAGGCAGGGGCTCTACCACTGAACCACACCCCAGCCCCTCACTGGGGGATTCTAGGCACGGGCTCTACCACTGAGCCACACCCCAGCCCCTCACTGGGGGATTCTAGGCAGGGGCTCTACCACTGAGCCACACCCCAGCCCCTCACTGGGGCATTCTAGGCAGGGGCTCTGCCACTGAGCTAGCACCTTAATATTAGACTCCTCCATCTTCAGAGTTGCAAAAAACACAATTTATATTTTTTTTCCTTCCTCCCTTTCTTTTCTTTTGTGGTCCTAGGGTGTTGAATCCAAAACTTTGTTCATGTTAGGTAAGGACTCTATCACATCCCAAGATCCATCATCAACTGAAAACATGATCCCTAACCAACCCTACAAGACCAGCAACAATAAAAGTAATTAACATACTTGGATATTGAACTGGGGTTTTTTAAGTTTTCTAAATGCTTACAATCCTTAATAAAATGAAGCAGACATAATTCTGCTATTGTACAAACTGAATACAGCCACTAAGTTTTTTTGTTGCTTGTTTTAAGAAAAATAGACTAGGAGAGGGGTACATGGGTAGACTGTTTGCTGAACAAGTGTGAGGATCAATGTCTGGATTCCCATAATCCACATAAATGCTGCAACAGTGTTGTGGCCCAACTGTCCTGAATCCCAGCACTCGGGAAGCAGAAATGGGATCCCTGGAGCAAGCTGGCTAGGTAGGCTCACTGTGTAGTCCAGCTGTCCACTCAGTGGGGAGCCTCACCCCTCAATTAATAAAGTGGAGAGTAGCCAGGAGGTGGTGGCTCACACCTTGAATCCTAGCACTCGAGAGGCACAGACAGGCAGATCTCTCTGAGTTTGAGGCTAGGCTGGTCTACAGAGCAAGTTCCAGGACAGGCTCCAAAGCCACATAAAGAAACCCTGTCTCAAAAAATCATAGATAGATAGATAGATAATAAATAAATAAATAAAATAGTGGGTAATGATCTAGGAAGATTCTGGACATCAACCTGAGACCCACACACACAAGCACACATATGCCCGTGTACCTGCACAGATACACAATCCCACATATGTGCATATATATATATATATATGTGTGTGTGTGTGTGTGTGTGTATATGTATATATGTATGATATGTATATATGTGTATATATTAAACCAATCCTGAGGTAAAAATCCTTAATGAAATAGTAATGAATAGAAATTAGTAACATACAAAATGAGGTATAGAGATGGAGACAGAAGCATCATGAGTTCTAGGGCACCCTGGGGCTCTATAGCAAGGAGCCATCTCCAAAACAAACAAATGAGGGCCAGTGATGGCTCAACTAGTAATGGGGCTTGCTGCCAAGCCTGGCAACCTGAGTTCGAATCCCAAGATCCACATGTGGATGAAAAGTACTGGTTCCCACAGGTTATCCTCTGTTCTACATACATGCACCATGAAATCTTCAGAGAGAGAGAGAGAACAAGTAAGTGAATATGTTATCTGTTTGTTTGTTTGTTAAATTAAAACAAACACATCAACCAACAACAAAAAGGGGAGGGGGGGCATGGGTGGGCCCAAGGTTGACATCTTGGCTTCTCTGAACAGTGTGTGGAGAGGTTGTCCTTCTATCTCAGCTCCCCACAAGAGAAGAGAGATGGAAAAGTGGTCTCTGATCCCAGGTCAGCGGCAGTAAGATGCTGACGTCACTGTTGCCATGGGTAGCCAGGCAGATTATTTACTGCTGAACACCACCCATCTGAGCAGGCAAGTCGGGGGCAGGGGTCAACAGCCAGCCTGTGTTCAGCTTCCGACCTCATGCCCCTGAGCACAGGGCTGTGTCTGTCTGAAAAGGGGTGCCTTTTTCTCCTCCTCTCAGATGACTGAGAGGATCCCGCTTCAAGCAGGTTTTATTCTCCCTGGTCGCTCTGAATCTTCCACTCCATTGTACTAAGACGACCCTGAGGCCCCTTGGAGCCGAGCAGTTCTATGGCTCAACAAGGAACTACTCTGTGAGCTCAATAGGGTTCTATTCTGAGCCCTCTTAGCTGAGGGCTCCTTTTGAAAGAATTAGAGCCGGCTTTCTTGGAGAAAACCCTCCGTGATCCCCTGCCTCTCGATGCCGAGAGCTCTGGTTAGAGCTGTGAGTTTTCATCACACAGCTTTCTCCTGGCATCTCCCCTGTCTTTCATTATTCTGCTCATGGCAGTGACAGAAAGGCTCCCACTGGCAGGGAGCAGACGCATCTGCTGGCATCCACGGGCAGCTGCTGGCAGTGCCAGATGATGGACGTGTTGTCCTGAATCAACACCGTCTCAGATCCAAGCACAGGTCTGCGAGCAATAAGCAGTCTGTGTTGGGTGGCTGCATGCGTGAGAGGAGGGTTGCCTGGCCTTCGGGGAACCGTGTGGGAAAACACAGGAAGGTGGGCTGGGAGGTGGCTGTCTTGGTAGAGTGTTTGTTGTGCAAGCGTTAAGGACCTGAGTTCAATCCTCAGAACTCACTCTGAAGAGAGTGGGGGGAGGGAGGGGGAGGGAGGGAGGGAGGGAGGGAGAGGGAGGGAGGGAGGGAGGGAGGGAGGGAGGGAGGGAGAAAGACCAGAGTGATGGTAAACACTTATAATCTCAGCACCAGAGAGGTGGAAACAAGAGGATCCTGGGTCCCACTGACCAGACAGCCTTGCTTACTTGGTGAACTACAGACTTATCTTAAGAGGGGGCGGGGAAAGGTAGGCACAAGCCAGATGGCTCAGCAGATAAAGACAGTTGTCATTAAGCCTGGCAGCCAGAATTCGATCTCCAGGACCTACCTGGTAGCGGGAGAAAAGGGACCTCAGAAAGTCGTCACCTGACCTATACACACACACCAAGGCACGCATACACCCGCACACATGCACACAAAATAAATAACAAAACTGTAAGAAAAAGCTTTTTTATTGATTCTTTGTGGATTTCACTTCATGTATTGCCATCCCACTCACCTCCCCGTCCCTTTGCATCTGCCCTTGCAACGCCCCACCCCAAGACAAAACAAAAGAAAATTTAAGATAAAAGAGAAGTCTTATCATGGAAGCTGCAGTGTGACGCAGTGAGTCACGCAGTAAACCTTTGTCCATGCTCCTTACTTGCAAGCGCTCATTGCAATGAGTCACGGGTCTGGTTCGAGGCATCTGCACCCTATCGGTACTGGGTCCTCACTAAAACACCTCTTGAATATCCTGTTGTTGTCCTGTGTTGTGGAGATCCTGCAACTTTGAGCTGCAGGCTTGCCCCTTCATATTTTCCAGCAGACCGCAGACTGGGTAAATGTTGGGATGAGCCAACGCATAGCCCTGGTTCTGGGCCTGGGCAGTTGCTGGGTTGGTCAGTCCACCAGCTCTTCCCTCAGCCCCATCACCAGGGCAAGCTCTCCAGACTGCCCTGTCTAACTCACCCTAGGCAGTAAACAGCGAGGCATGGGGCCAGTTCTCCTGCTCTCATGCCCTCAGCTCACCCACACCTCCAAAACCAAGGCCAGCTCTACTGTGTTGCCCAGACGAGGTGCGGGTATCACTATTCGATTGAATGCTGCGACTGGTGAGAGGCAGCATTGGCCCTCTTGCTCTTGTGACCTCAAGGACAGTTCTCCCACCTGCCATAGGTGGGGGAAGGGAGCTTCTCTCCACCACCCCTGCTACCATCCAGATCTCCCAGGCCAGCTTACCCATGCCCCTATCAACGGGGCTGCCCAGGCAAGGCGCATGACCTGCTCTCCCGAGTGCTGCATTTGGCGAGGGGCACGGTTAGCTCCTTCCTCTGCCAGGTGGCAAAGGAAGAGGGGAGGAGGGCATCTCGCCCTCGGCATGACGTGGCAGATGAGGGTTGCATGGCCAGCTCTCCCATTCTCACAACTTCAGGGCAGGCTCACCCGCTCACCAACCAGCAGGGTCAGCACCACCGTGCTACCCGGGCGACGCCCTGCTCTCACGAGAGCTGCTGCCGCTGAGGTCCTGGGGCGGCTCACCGATTCTCATGATCTCGGGGCCAGCTTTCACACCTGCCACCGGTGGTGAGGGCTGGGGGAGTTGGTCTTTTCTCCTTCACTCAGGACACCATATAATGGTTGAGGGACGGGACCAGATCTCCCATGCTTACATTCTCGGGGCCCCTTACCTGAGCACCTGTTAACAAGGGGAAGTGCAGGGCCTCCTCTCCCTAGTGCGGCAGCAGGGGAGGGACCACAAATGGCAAGCAGGAATGGGGAGAGGGTATCTTTCCCTCGCCCCCACCACGACATGGCAGACTAGGCGGTGGGGACCGGACCAGTCCTCCGACTCTGATGCTTGGTTGTCAACTTGACTACATCAGAGTCATCTAAAAACCAAAGAGCTGGGCGCTCCTGTGAGAGATTTTCTTGGCTGGATCCTTTGAGGTGGAAAGATTTGCCTTAAATCCGGATCGTTTGATGTCCAAAGACTTGCAGTAAATCCGGGCCACACCAACCCGTGGCAGCTTACGTGAAAGGCTGTGAAGAAGGGAGATTTTGTGTTTCGCCCGCTCGCCTCCCTCTTGCTGCCAAGTTCAGCTGTTCCTTTGTCTGAGTTAGAACCAGCGTCCTGGAGATTCCAGCCCAGACCAATGACGAGTAGTCTCCCACAAATCCTCTGGGACTCCAGCACCAGATTGGGACTGCAGAAACATCCAGTCTCAGGGGCTGAACAATGACTGGACCTTTGGCCTTTGCATCAGGAGACAGTCATTGTTGGACTAACTGGATCGTAGCCTGTAAGCTGCTCTAAAAAATCCCTTTTAGAAATGTATACAAATTCATTAAAGCCATTCTGTTCCTCTAGAGAACTGCTTCCAACTAGCTCATCCTGAGAGCCTTCTCTCCAGCAAAGTCAAGAATCGGGCTTTCCCTGAGTCCTAAGAGACTAAAGGAGATCCTCAGGCAGATGCCAAAGACTGGAACTGTGCATCTGCCCTTTGCCACTGACGGAAGGACCCCAGGAAGAATTACAGTTAATATTCTGCTCACAGACTAATGCCCCAGGGTTCCACCTACCGTGGTCTGTTCCAGCTATCCCCTTCTTTCCTTTTATTCTCTTACAAACATTACCAAACGCCTCTTCCATGCCAGGTTCTACGCCAGCTTCCATATTCCACAAATAACCCAAGTGTGGTCGACTCAAAGGGAAGGGTCCTGTAGGTTCATAAATTTGAATTCTTGGTTCCCAGTTTGGTGGACTGTTTAGGAAACACTGGGAGGTGTGGCCTTGTTGGAGATGGTGTGTCACTAAGGGTGGCCTTTGGGGTTCCAGAAGCTCACACCAGGTCCATTCTCTCACGTATAACGTACTGACCAGGTGTGAGCCCTCAGTTTCTGCTCCAGTGCCGCGCCTGCCTTCCTGCCGCCATGCATCCCATGATGATAACAGACTAATTCTCTAAAACTGTAATCGAGCTCCCGGTTAAATGCTTTTCTCTATTAGCTGCCGTGGCCACGGGGTTTTGTCGCAGCAATAGAACCAAGTCCTGCTGTGGAGGCTCCCACACAGTAGATGTGTAGCATGATTTGTAAAAACCCAGAGACAGATATTGAGGTTCAACCTGAAGTTCAAGAAAGCAAAGCGGCCAGCCACTGGCTTTTACCTCTACCTCAGTCTGAAAATGGGTGATCCTGCCTCCATGAATCTCTCAATGAGACTGACTGAGAGCTGTCTCCTCCTGTCTTATATTCCTCTCCAGTGCTGGGACTAAAGGCATGTACCACTACTGCCTGGTATCTATGGCTAATTAGTATGGCTACTGGGATTGAAGGTGTGTGTCACCACTGCCTGGTCTGTAAGGCTGACCAGTGGTTCTGTTTTACTCTCTGTTCTCCAGGCAAGCTTTGTTTACTAAATACAAATGAAATGCCACCTTAAGATGACCTGAAAGTTACACTATCAGATCGCTGCCATATGGGGGAAAATAGGCTAAGCTACCCCAGGGCTGAGCACACTCCTCTGTAGGAGGCTGGATGACAGAACAGAAAGGAGGAAAACATTATCATAAACCTCATCAAGGGACTAGAGAGGTGTCTCAGCATTTAAGAGCACTTGCTATTCTTGCATAGTACCAGAGCTCAATTCCCAGCACACACACACACGCTGGCAACTCAAAACTCTCCTTTCTCTTCCTCCTCTCTCTTTTACTCTTTCCCTTCTTTTTTTGTTTTTTTTGTTTTTTGTTTGTTTGTTTGTTTTTTGTTTTTTCTTTTTTTTTCTTTTTTTTTTTTTTGGTTTTTCGAGACAGGGTTTCTCTGTGGCTTTGGAGCCTGTCCTGGAACTAGCTCTGTAGACCAGGCTGGTCTTGAACTCACAGAGATCCAGCTGCCTCTGCCTCCCGAGTGCTGGGATTAAAGGCGTGCGCCACCATCGCCCAGCACTCTTTCCCTTCTTTCTCTTCTCTCTCTCTCTGTCTTTGTCTCTCTCTGTCTCTGTCTGTTTCTCTCTCTCTCCTCTGCCTCTGTGTGTGTCTCTCTCTTCCCCTTCTCTTTTTCTGCCCTCTCCGCCTCCCTTCTCTCCTCCCCCCTCTTCTGCTCTCTCCATCTCTCCCAGGACATCTGCACACCTTTGAAACAGAAGATGAGGGACAGCTCACTAGGAAACCTCCTGAGGTTCTCTAAATGTTGGTGCAGTCGCAGCTCGGCCGTGATCTTGAATGCTGATTTACTGCCATTTTAATATCTCGGCAAGTGAAGGGCACCCTCATCAAGCATCACAGCAGCCCTCAAATGGAGAGAGATGGCTTCCTTTGTGCCAGGCTATGAAACTCCGTCCTTGAGATCTGCAATCCAAGAGGGAATCTTCAGAGAAAGACAAGAGCATTAATACCCATCCAGGCAGGTCTCAAGGAGAGAATAACTGTACCGCTATGAATGTGGAGATGTTCAAACAGACTCAGTGGTGCCTCTAGAGGGCGGCTGCTCATCACAAGTGTGTGCAATGACTTCTTGAATCAGGTGGTAGCGATGCCCAGCTGCCCAGTGTGGGTGATGCAGGATCCTAGATGCCATTGCATTCTTCCTTCTGCCTAATAACATTTCCATCCTCTTTGCTTCCATAACTGTGATCACCTCATAAATGATACTAAATAGGATGGTGGGTCGTATTTCTCCATCAATTAGGGAAATAAAAGGCGGGAAAACAGTGCAGAGCAAAGTGAGAGTGGAATCTATTAACAATAGTTACAGACTTCTTGTAGCTGGAGAGATGGCTCGGCAGCTAAGAACTGATGCAGAGGACCCATGTGTAGTACCAGCCCCAGCATCCACATTAGGATGCTCTAATGCCAGCTCCAGGGGACCTGATGCCCTCTTCTGGCCTCTGTGGATATTGCAGTCACCTGTGCATACACACACACACACACACACACACACACACACAATTAGAACTGCAGATATCTCAGGCAGAGTAGAGGCCACAGCACTGGGAAACTACTTATTCTAAAGGGGCCTGTGTTTATCTTAGGTTCAAATACTCCCTCCTGATAACCCCTTTCTCTCCTCTATTGGTTCTAAGGGACCAATAGAGGCACAAGGATTGGGCCCTCTGCTTCCATCCACAAACATGGAAGCAGGTACCGATTGGGTCTTCCCTCCTGGGGCGCAAGCATAGAAATCATTGCTGATTGGTTAGAGTCTATCACAAATTAGCAGACTCTGGTGTCTTAATGGCAAAGGGGAAACTGACTTCTCTCAGAGAAACAGAAACGTATGTCCCTTTACCCCCCAGGGGGAGGGCACAGCTTCCTAAACATCTCCACTGAAGAGGATTTTTGTGGTGTCTATGTGTGTTCAGGTATACACAGGCATGGTGTCCATGCGGAGGCCAGAGAACAAACTCGGGGTTAGTCTTCAGGGGCCTTGCACTTTGTTTGAGACCGTCTGCCAATGGCCTGAAACTTCACCAAGAAGCCAAGCTTGTCTGCTTGCAAAGCTTCCAGCAAGCTGCCTGTCCCCGCCTGCCCCTTGCCATTACACAGGTAGTCCATGCCACCGTGTCTGGAACACATCTTGGCTCAGTGTTTCAGGAAATTTTAGCCCACCGTGGCAGGGAAGACATGGTGGCTCAAATGGGTCAGTCCCTGGGGGTAAGACCTTACAGGAATGCCTCCTCCCATGAGATTACCCAGAAAACACCGAGACAATGAGACCAGAAGCGGTGGCCACCCTTGAATATCTGGAACCCAGTAACTCACCTCTATAAACCAGATCCTACAATCGACCAAAGGTACCAGTAGGTGGAGACTGGCTGTTCAAATGCTATGCCCAATGTCTCAGATCCAACCCACCCTAGTCCCCAGGAGATCATTGTCCAGAAGTGAGGTCTTGTGGGGAAGGGTGATTGGGTCGTGAAGTATCTGATCAGATCAGTGAATTTACCCATTGATAGTACTGTAGTTTAATGGAATCTCAGGAGTGTGGTGATTAACTCCCAACTTGACACAACCGAGACTCACCCAGGGAGAATCTCAGTGCGAGATGGTCTATGCTGGGTTGGCCTGTAGACTTCTCTGTGGGGGACTGCTGGGCTTCTCTTCCACCATGAGGATAAAATTCTCTCACCAAAGCAGCTTAAGGGACAAAGGGCTTGTTTTGGCTTAAACCTCCAGAGAGATTAGGGAAGGCGGGGCAGCTGGCAGGGAAGGCATAGGGCTGAGGCCGGAGACCAGATTGTCACATGGTACCCCAAAATTAGGAAGCAGAGATTGAACAAGACATGAGGACAAGGTGTAAAACCTCCAAGCACACCCCAGTGTCAAACTTCCTCCGGCAAGGCTCCACTTCCTAAAGGCTCAACGTCCTTCCTAAACAGATTCACCTACTGGGAACCCAGCGTTCAAAACACTTGAGCAGATGGAAAACGTTTTACATTCAAACTATAACGGGCCCCATCTTAAAGGGGGTGGCTGGAGAGATGGCTCAGCTGTTGAGAGAGCATACCGCTCTTCCAGAGAACCCCAGTTTGGCTCCCAGAAACCCCATCAGCACTCACACTGCCCTTAACTCTAATTCCAAGGGAGATACTCTCTGGCCTCTGCAGACACACACACATACACAATACACAGTCACACTGACAAATGAACATATACATAAATAAAAATAAATCTTAATATATATGTGTGTGCATATATTATATACACATATATACTGATTTTAAAATAACATATATTTGTGATATATATGTACATATACATATATATGTGTATATATATATATATATATATATATATATATATATACACACACACACACACATATATCTCATCCCAGGGTGCAAGCATCCAGAGCTTTGCCCTATGATCAAGCAAGATTGTCTGAGCTGCCCCACGGTGCTGATCCTAACACGGGACCCCAGACTACACATGCAGCCAGTCAGCCAAAGAGAGCTGCATTTAATAAACCGAACCCATCCCAGGTAGCCTGTGACTCCCGATTAACCCTGCACACCCAGAAGTGACCTTTCACCCAGGAACAGGAAGGAGCCCTGCCTGCCTGCACAGGTTCCTGTTATCTTCACAGCTTTCCCAGCGCTAAATCAAACAACAATGGCTGCAGGACTAACAGGCTTGTAACAGATTTGTTCACAGATCAAAGTCATCTGACAGAGCCTCTGTAAGCTGACCCCCCGGCGTGGTGTGCGCAGCTGGAGGTCTCTGCACTGAGGCTGAACCAGGCAGATGGATTAGCAGTGAGAAAGTGCCTCTGAGTGAGTCCCCTGGAAGCTGCTCACCCCAAGACCCCAAAGCACGTCCCTCACATTTCTCTTGAGGCCCTCATCAAGCGTTGTCCCAGATAATAAAGAGACAGGCGTGAGATTTATTAATAGGTGAGTTGTTTTTTTCTTTTTTTTTTTTCTGCCTCTCTCACCTCACTGCCTCTCGCTTATCCTGCTTAAAAGAACATGGTGGTAAATCTCTTTGTAAGAGACTTGATGGGGTCAAATGAGGTCTAAGATGTTGAAGAGAGAAACCTTACAGACAGGAGTTAAAGTCTTCCAAACACGAAGCTCCGAGAGAGCCAGTGAGATGGCTCAGTGGGTAAAGACCATTTTTTAATTGACTTCTTCTTTTCAATTTTGGAGGAGGCCAGTATATGCACATGTGAGTGCAGTGCCCACAGAGGTCAGAAGAGGGTGCCAGCATCCCTGGAGCTGGAGCTACAGGCAGTTGTGAGCCACAAGACGAGGGTGATCTAGGAGCACTGCAGACATTCCTCACCGATAGGAAAGAGATGAGCTTAGATGGGGTGCATTCAAGGTACTGTCAAAGAGCATGTGAGGAGAGCTGAGGGAGGGCAGCACACGGGTTGGGAGCTTTCCTGGGAATCTGTCCTGGAAGGGCAGTTCTTGTCCACATCGACACAGGCTCAGGAACCCCCGAAGTGCTTGGGTGGAAAAGCAAGTAGGTCAGTAGGCACAGGAAAAGCCTTCAGGCCTCTACCACCACAGCTTTTTTCTCACAGCCAAGGGATTCGAACCCAGGAACAGGCGTGCAGATGAAACTTCCTCTTGGTTTACGTTGCTCTCTGGGTTTCAGAGAGTATAGTTATGTGTCCTGGTGGAAAGCCTCACTATCTGCTTTTATTGACGCACATAGCACCGTTGACAAGTCATGCCCTTTAGAAGTGAACTGAAATGTTTATTAACAAGGACCTTAGCCAAGTATGGTGGCTCCAACCTGTAATCCCAGCATTTTAGAGGTAGAAGCAGGAGGATCAGGGATTCAAAGTCATGCTCAGTTACATAGTGAATTCTAAGCTAGCCTGGAATTCGTGAGTTCCTGTTGGGGAGTGACGGTGGTGGTGAAAAATAAAAACAAATCTAACTTCCCCAGTTCCCTAGAGTTAGGAATCTGTTGTTTTCAGTCCCGCCTAGGAGTCGCTGCAACCGTGAAGACGAGCGGCCGCCTGCACCTTAGAGTCCAGTGATTGGGGCTTTGGTTTCACTGTCTTTGTTCGTGCTCAAGAAATAACACTTCCAGTCCTTTCCCAGTGTTTGTTGTTTTGCCTTGCATTTTAGATAGTTTCTCAGTAGGCAGCCCTGACTGTTCTTGGAACTCACTATGTAGACCAGGCTGTGCTCAAGCTCACAGACAACTGCCAGCCTCTTCCTCCCAAGTGCCGGGATTAAAGATGTGCACCGCTGTGCCTGGCTACTCACAGATATTTTAAGAGGGTTTAGACAGGGGTTATCTTCAGCAACAAAACAAAATACTTTATTCTTACTCTCTTTCATCACTCGGTGTACATGAGACCCTGTGTGCTGGAACACACCTGAAATCCCAGCACCAAAAGGTCAGGGTCATCTTTAGTTCAAGGCTGACCTAGGACAGTTAAGACCCTCTCACACATAGGCCTCGGAGTTTAGTGATAGAGTCCAAAGGGATCCCCAGTTCTCCAGAAGGTTGTGGGTGACCCCAAAATGACAGTCATGGTCATACAGTCTGCTTAAGCTGGACTGTAGAAGGAGTGCTGTCAGAGATAAAGGCTCCCATGTGCAGCATTCCTGCCTAGTAGAAAGAGCCACTTCCTTTGGCTATGTCTGTGGTTACATAGCAAAACTAACCTCCAGGCTCCTCCAGTCCCTAGTAATTTGTATGTGTTATGAATATCTGAGCCCCCTGCTAATCTCACTATTCCCTCTCCCCTGCACTATGCTTCCAGACTGGGGACCACTCTCTTGAAATGGCAAACAAGGCCCTCTCGATATTCATTCTTTTCAGCTTCTCTTTATCATCATGTCTCCACTGACCCCTTGCCCTCCAACACACCTGAGAAGTATCCACAGCCAGTCTGCTTTCTCTCTCTGCTCTGGACCCTTCCAGGTGCATCTGGCTGCTCTCTCTCTCCTATCCAACAATGTAAAAACTTCCCCCAGCCATCCAACCACGGAGCAGCCATCTTGGTTTCTTTACTGTGCCCCCACCTGTGCTTGCCTCACCTGTCAGGCCCTTAGCTTGATCCCAGCAGCGCTACAACTTGTTTAAAATCACAAAAGGCTCCTCATCACCACGCGTTCTTTTGTAATTGAGCGAATCTATCTATCTTTAGGCCAAAATGATGATGTCTTCTTGAAGCAAAGCAGAAAATTGATTGTTCTTTATTGCAGAGCTGATTGTCAACTAACCCTGACAACTGAAAGCTGAAGTATCTCACAGGCCCCTTACCTTTAGCTTGTCCTCGGCTCAGGTCTTCATGCATTGTCACCATGGTTTATTGTGGATCTGTTCTAGAAAATGTAGGAATCAGTTGAAATTATTTTTTGTAGAACTAGACTGCATGAAAAAAGTTGTTTTATAATCCCACTGATAATTCCAGAGATGCTTATTGTTTTATCCATCTTCAGTTGACGGGACCTGACTTCTGTGTATCCAACCTTGTTTAAAGTGGCTATTTTCTTATTTCATTATAGCCCAGCTTCTCTCAGTGAGGGGTGCTGTTTGCTCATGTTGAACTCTCTTGTAACCATAGGTTCCTGCTACACTTAGCGGACAAAACTGGGGGCATAATTGTAACAAATGATAACTTCAGAGAGTTCGTGACTGAGTCGGTGTCCTGGAGAGAAATTATTACAAAAAGGTAATCTTGTTTTACTTTGCTGTGATCTGCATTTTGGTGTTTGCTTCTTGTTTGTAGTTTGTCTGATGTGCTGCTTGCCGGGTGGTAGGCCCAGGAGAGGGTGAAGGGGGCTCCTAAGAGCACCTGGAAGACGGGGCCTCAGCCATCTCAAGTGTCTGGATGCTGTGACTCCAGCAGACACGTAGCACAAAAACAATATGCCAAGGGAGGGGGCACCTGACTGCGGGCTCGGGCAAGTCTAGTTTCGATGGCTGGTGTTTTCCAGGAGTTTAGCATGCAGCTTTCCTTGTTGCTGCCGCTGTGAACGTGTCAGTCATGAACTGCTGACGAGCGGTGAATGCTGGCTTCCATGAGCCCACCGAAGACTTGACACTCGAGCGGCCGCTACCCACAAGAAGCGAGAGTGCTGTGCTGTGCTCAGGGAGAAGGCAGATCTGCCGTAGATCTGAAGCAAATAGGGAATGTGCAGGGGCAGTGTGGGTAAGCAACACATCTAGACACGCGTGTCTCTCGGATTTCACAGTCGGCTCTTGTCTCAGACTTACAGCTTGCTACGTCCGAACAGGGTTTCTGAAAGCTTGGGCTGATGAGATGTGCCAAGCCTGAGGACCTGGAAGTCTCCAGAACCACACAGGAAAGAGAGAACCAAAGTTGTGGGCACACAAATAACGAGACAATGTAACTTAAAAATTTTAGAAGAAAGACAAGCCTTGGCTACAGACTCTTGGATGAAAGTAAATTACTTGAGACATTTGAGCTCTATGTCGCTTGGTAATGGGTGGAGGAAAGTTTGACCTGGTGGGCACAGTTGATGAGTTGTTGAACTTCTCAGGTGCTGGTGTGCTAGACACCAGTCTGCACACAAGGAGGCTCCCACCAACCCACTACTTTTAGACCTCACCTCACAGAAGCAACTTGGATACCAAAATATACATCACAGACATAGATGCTAGAATTTCTTAAGTTTAATTTAATTTTATTTACTCATTTATTCGAGAGAAGAGCTTACTAAATAGCTGTCACAGGCTCCATCTCTCCTGCCTCTGGAGTGCGGGATTAAAAGCATGTACCACCATGCCCAGTCAGTTCTTTATTTCTAGACCCCACAGTGTTCTGTGTTTCTGGCAAGACTTTCCTGCTGAGCAGGCCCAGGTCCCTGTCCTGGATGAGTAATACTAGGTCAACCTTGGCTTTCTCTGCTGAGGACATTTTCTCTTCGAAATCAGAGGTGTGCTTATGAACATGTCCTTTTTTTGCGGTTTCACTTTGGCACACCTGCTGAGTCCCAAGCTGATAGTCTCTAATCGTATTTTCTCATCTGGTAGAAAACAGAATACCTGGCTGGCGTCCGGATGAGACTTGCAGGCAGCTGAGAGGAGCTTCTCGCAGGACTGTGTCCACAACAGAAGTTAGAACGCTTTCACTTGTGTGTGGGGTTGCTTCCTCTCCAGGCAGATAGCACTGGGAATGTTCAGGCTGACCATTGTCCCAAAACGGGGTGTCTCCTGTGAGGAATGTTCCATTTCCTCAACAGTGAAGGGGACTGATGGTCAGCACTGTGATTTTCTGTGTTGTAGGCTGCTTCAGTACACGTTCGTGGGGGGACATATTTATGGTTCCTGATGACCCTCTGGAAAGAAACGGACCTCAGCTAGATGAATTTCTTCGAAAGGAGGGCTTTCTTAGATATTTCTGTGTATCCCCTTGTATGTCAAAGGGTTTTTTATTTTAACTAAATGTTGTGCTTTGCAACAAATGCTGTCCTTGAAAACTAGATATGGCATTTGAATGTCTTCTAGGCCGTAATTAGACTTAGCGATGTGTGACCCATATAGAAGCCAGTCACGGAAGCAGCCCAAGGCTAATCTTCACTGTGGTCTTTTTCAGTGCTGTTTTACCTGCCTGGCTGCCTGCCTGCCTGCCTGCCTGCCTACCTTAGACTGTTTCCTCTGAGCCAGCAGGCTAAGCTCAAACTCTGATCTTCTGCCTCTGCCTCATGCACCAGGGTCTAGGCCTGGCCTGTGTGGGGATCCTTTTCATTTTACTCTGAGAGCACACAGACATTCATGAGGGTCTCAGAAGAAGCAGGTTTTCAAGCTGGTGCTAACTTGTAGGTCACTGCTCCCCGGGATCTCTATGGGATGCTTTCCCATGCACTTTGTGCAGCCGTTTCTTTTGAGTGTCCAGTGCTGCCGTGAACTTGTGTCCTGCTCAGGAACCGCTGTGGGGGTGGGGTGAGGGCCCACAGCTACTGTTTACCATCTCTGCATGGGAAAGCCTGCTTGCTTTATTGTCTACGCTAAGAATTCTCAGTTGACTTTGTTAACCACAGCCTCCTTCATGCTAACCTAGTGGCAGACCTTCTTTGTTTTAAAACAAAAGTGAGCTATATTTCTGTGCATCTCCTGGCAGGTTTTTGCATGGGGTTGGTCTAGGTACCTAAAAGGAGAACATAGACTCTGTCCCATCTTTCAAGGCTGCTAGTTGGTCATTTGTAGCCTGAGCCTTTGGGATCATCAGTTTGAACTTGGTGGTGCACCGCAGTGGATTGATTTTCACCCAGGGATCTTCTTCAGTGGAGACTGACACACTTGGAAAGTCGTGGCCTTGTTATCATTTCTCTGGGAGCCATTGAGTTTTATCACACTGTTTGAGGCGTTGACTCGGGCCAAGGACATGGCAGCCTGCTGTAGGCTTTTCCAGTCCAACCCCTCAACCCCACATCTTCTATGGGAAATTCTCATAGGATTTTTGGCCTCAAGGCCTGTGTTTGAGGCTGTGTGGGGGCCCCATGCTAAGATGAGGTCCAGGTCAAACTAGAGGTAAATTCTTTGCTACCTGTTCCACTCCTTCAGTAGCCTGGTGGCAGGATCCGCCCTGCTGGACCTTTCCCCTCTCACCTAGTGTCATCTTCAAATTGCATGGTGGCTACTGGCTGTCACTCCTTCCTGAGGGGATGCCGCTAATGTTAATGGAGCTTTTGCAGGCTGTCAAGCTTCTGACATTGATGGCACTGTTAGCCCCAGGTCTCAGCTACAGATGAAATTGGTGGGAGTTTTTAAGCAGGACAGGTGTCCCACATGCACAGACATTCAGAGCACACTTGCCCCACCCAGACCTCACTGGAGACAGGGATTCCAGGAGCCTCTTGGAGTTGCCTCTGCCCAGAGGGATTCCTCTCCCGAGTCAGCTGACACTGCCTAGAATAAAACCCTCCAGATGAGCAGGAACCTTGTAGAAGCAACAACCTTGGCCCACCCTCAGATAGCAGACTGGGAGGGGCTGTCCGTCCCAGAGGTGCTTGTTCTCTCATTGGGCTGGAAATGGTGCCGGGTGCCCTGTCAGCCACTCTGTGGGGGCTGATTTCACATCCCCTTGGCTCTGTGGCCTTCAGAAAACATGGAACTAGCTAGCATCTAGATCCTCTGTGTCAGCCTTAGGTGCTTTCCGGGGTTTCTCACTGCCGCTCTCCCCATGGTCACTTTATCCACAGAGACATGCAGCCGCTACTCAATGCCCTGCCAGATGTGGGCATGTTCGATCCTGGCTTCCGGAGCCCCAACACCCAAGTAGCCAATACCAGCCACCAGCCTCCATCCAGGAGCCAGGGAGCCTCTTCAGGACCTTGGCTTCCTCAGCAGCCCCACTTTACACCCCTGGCCACTGTTCCCAGTATGCAGCAGAACCTTCTCGCACCAGCACAGAGATCTTCTGCAGACACCAGAGAGCTGAGGGCGGCCCTGCTGAAGATCTTCCCTGACTCTGAGCAGAAACTGAAGATCAACCAGATCCTGGTAGCTCATCCATACATGAAAGACCTGAATGCCCTTTCTGCCCTGGTACTGGACTGAAGGCTGGGCTGAGAGCCACTGCTGATGGGGACCAGCGGGAGCTGCCTACTGTGGAGTCCCATACTGGGGAGAAGCTTTCCAGAGTGCACAGTGCTGCTCTCGGTAGGAGAAGGAAGGGATGTGTTTTATATATACAAAAGTCTGGATTTTCAAAGCCAGCTTTTTTCTATATATAAATTATGCTGCTATTACAGATTGAACATTTTCTGTAAAAGAAAAGTACGTTTTCTGCCTGTTCAGAACTGTTTAATAGCAGTTACTCTTGAGTGTATTTACAACTTTATGTTTTTTTAAACTATTTTCCCTAAAGCTGAAGAAAAATTGACAAATGAATATGGTTAGCCTTTCTAAATAAAATTTAAAAAATAAAAAAAAAGGAATTGCTTCCTTAAGGAAAGCAAGCCCTCTTAAAGTATATTTTCTTGAGGTGATCTGTTCTGTCCACTCACATGGTGTGTGCTCCCCTGCCTCCCTCCTTGGAGCTGGCCTGCTCCACTCTTCCAGGTCTTCTCAGCAGGCCGTCGCGAGAGTGGAGAAGTGGAGCCACTAGATGGCACTTGGTGCCTGGCTGTAGTCAGCCACAAGACAAAGTCAGACTCAGAAGAGCAGGGCGACAATTCAGTCCATTCAGCCCCATCCTTCTTCCTCTCCGCTGGACAGAGAAGGGAAACGAGTCCCAGCATGCTCCCTGATTGGCCCAGCTCCCTAATGCCCTCCCCAGGTGAGGCCGCCATGTTCCTGATCTGATTCCACAGCTACTGTCACCTCAGAAGGTGAGGTAGGATTGGAGAGTCTGCTGAGGAACTCCCTTCTGTGGCCAGCATGAGTCCACAGCCCACAAGTATGGGGAAGAATCCCGTGTGGAGTTTGTACAGCTTTGCCAAAAAGTTTTCTATTCTCAAGGATGACCCAAGCCAATAAATAGCATTAGTAGTTTCAGAAGGGGTCTCAAAGCCCTGCTGTTTCCCTCTTCTGTCATTTAGTGGTCTCTTAGGCGCTCTTCCTGAGTCTTTCAGAACCAGTTATCTCAGTATCGTCTCTTCTGAGTGTAGCTTGAATTCTGTCTATGAAACATTTCCTGGTCATTCTTAGCATCTTGACTCTCACCTAGACCTTTTAAGGGCTCTGTGTTTTCCATCCGTGCTGTGTCCCAGCCCTCACGGTCAATTCCACTGCTCTGTGGATTGTGTCTTTCTCCTGGTCTCACAGTTAGTGGCTGAGGATGTAGTGCTGGTTGGTTCTCTGTGGTGCAGGGACTATGTAGATCCCAGGATGCTGTCACTATGCATATACTTGGTTTCATTTGACCCCTGCATCCCTCAGGAGATGAATACAGAGTTTTCTAGGTGGTCACGGTTGTACTTCAGTCATGTTCTCCTGAATTCATTGACGATGTAACCTGCTGGGGAGTCGTTTGTCATCTGTCACTTGGGCTTTTGAGACCTGCAGGCAGTGAAAGTAGAAAACAGACTTTGCAAGGTCCAGGAGTAGACTCACTACAGCCTTGGGCCCCAGCTTCTGAGCACAGTAAAGGTGCCAAGGTGGAGCTGTCCCCAGGACCTCCTGGTCTACTCAGTCCCAGTCCAGCATTCCCGGGAACCAGGAGAGTCAGGGTGCTCTGTAGAGCACAGGGGCCACATCCTGATGCTGGCAGGGAGCAAGGAGCACGAGCTTTCCCAGACTCTCCAGGCAGATTGACTTTGTTGTGTAGCCTCTGTGTTCTTAGTATTGTTTCTGAGATACCTGCCCGTGTACCCTTCCCCATATAGGAGGGAAGAAAAGTTGGAGGAAATCGAGAGGCATTAATTACTGTGTAGATTATAATGTGAAATATAATTCTAGACTCTCTGTGAAATTCATCACCTTTAGGGATAGCATCCAAATCCCACTTATCCAGTCACTGAAGGAAGTTCACGACCTGCTTCTCTGCCTCATCCCAAGCTCTGTTGCTGTTAGGTGCTTGTAGATGCTCAGCCTCCACCCCTCAGTGCCTCCACAGTGAACTGTGGAGTGTCTTGGCATTCCTCTGTATGTGGAGTGCCTCTGCCTCCTGCGTATCCTGACATTTGGGTGAGGTGGTCAACGTGGCCGAGGCTGATCATTTTGGTCATTGGTCAAGTATCTGATGCTTACAGAGGTTGAAAGGATAAGTAACTAGTGTAGCTGATGGACTTCCAGCCGCTGTGCGCATGCGTGCATGTGTCGCAGGAGCTGTCCTGGTCCAGTGTGGTGGCACCATGGTTGGCAGGCTCAGCTTTGAGACAGGATGGAGTTGTGTTTACACAGGCTTGCGAATGTGTAAAGCAAGAAAGAAGACTCCACCCTTTCTTGCCACTGCCAAGTACGGAGTCCCTCCCCGTGTAGGGGCAATGGCTGCAGACCCCGTGGCCTCTGCACCATGCTCACCCTGGTCCTAGCCTGCCTCTCACATCTCTTCCAATGCGTCCCCATCCTCGGCACTCTGAGCCATCTCAGCTGGGTCCATTAGTTGCACTGTTCGCTGGCATTACCACCTTCCTGTTCCCTTTGATCCCTGAGGTTAAAACGCCCTGCATTTTGTTGCTGATGCTTTACTCCACCTTCCCACGTTTTCACTCCCCAGTTTGCAAACTTGGCTTCTGCTCACCTCATGGGAGGAGCCTGGGCAATCACTGGTTTCCTTTTCATTGTTAATGTAACAGCTACAGACAGGGAGGCCATTGGCCTTATTTCTTCCATCTTCCTTCTGGATGCTCTGCATTCCTTTCTTCTCCTTGAAGGCAATCCTTAATGCAGTTTCTCCACAGGCGACTCTAAAACTGGGCAACCCTTAGGACGCCACACCCTGAGGTGTGGGCTCTGCGGTAGAGGAAAGCCTGGAGGCTTGTTCCTTCCACACATCCTGAGTGGCGCTTGTTCCTTCCACACATCCTGAGTGGCTCCCAGTTGGTGGCCTGGAACTGCACTTTGAGAAGCTGCACTTATTGTAGGAGGTCACCACTCCTTCCTAATGTCACCTTCAGTGGTGGTGACACTAATCCTGTCACTAAGCCTATGGGATCGTGACTCCCAGAACCTCAGGAGCTCGGCCTCTGTTCTGTCATCTTCTATCACGTATTCCCTTGTATCCTTCTTGGCCCTTGGCTTGCTACGGCCCCCCACTTCCAACAATCCCCTGTGACACTGTTCTCTCATGGGTCCCTCAACACTAGGCCACTTTACAACTCCCCTCTCCCAGACTCCAGGGAGCTCATTCAGGTTCATCTAGAAGACCGTTCTTGTGTCCTCCTTCTCCTCTTCAGTGACCTACAGCTGCCACCAGAGCATCGAGTTCCTGTCCTCTGAGCCGAGCACCCATGTCTGTTGCCCCATGGCCGTACTTCACTATCCACTGTCTATCCCTGCCACGATGCTCACCCGCCACCCAGATCTGGGTTCCCAGGGGCCCTATCCATGCTTATTTCTCTTCTAGAAATGGCCCTCTGCCCTATAGCCCTCCTCCTCAAAGGCCCAGCCCTGAGTCTTGTGCCCTGAACAGAAGCAGCCCTGTGGTATTCTGTGACCCCCACAGCACTTGGTGTCTTGCTTCTGGCTCTTGCCTCTCCAGCAGGTGTAGCTGCAGCCAACTGTGTACTGTGTTGCCTCCCTCTAGACTGTGAGCTCCTCTCGGGCAGGGACCCTATGGTCACTCTGTATCTCTTGTGGCACCTAACAGTGCCTTGCACTTGGTAGGTGCTCAATAAATGTCTGTTCAAGTGAACTGGTGGATGGTGGCTTCTTGACTGGGGGAATTTTGGTGATCGTGTTCCAGAGATGGGACCCACCTCTGTCAGGTGTAGGGGAGGCTTAGCTTGCCTGCTTCACTCTGACCCCCTTCCCTAGGGCCTTCAGCACATGCCATCCTGGCCAACTTTCCCAGACCTGGAATCCTGACCAGATGGATCCGTCCAAAGCACATAGTTGGCTTAGATAGACCTCACCTGCCAGTCTTCCTCGGAGATTTTGCCCATTGTGCTGGGAGCCATGTGGGATGCACCCACAACCATTAGCGCCATTTTCTGCCATGGGGAAGAAACATGAGCAAGAGACCGGCCCTGAGTACTGAGCTCACTTTGTCAAGGAGACCTTCCTCAGGTGTCAGGAGGCCCAGGATTCGCAAAGTGCGAATCTTAGGCTGAAGCAGTTTCATGTTAGTTCATCCCATGAGATCAGGTGTCTACGCAGAGTGAAGCGCCCCCCTGTCCTTAGCAGAGCCTGGCATTTGGAGAGCAGGCGTCCAGCTTGATGTTCAGGAAGGTCCCAAAGACTTATGCTAATAGCCCACCAGGATGAGCACCTAGTCTGGGTGTCAGCATGCCACTCTGTCCTGCAGTCCAGGCTGTCCTTGAATTCACAGCAGTCCTCCTGCCTCAGCCTCCAGATCCCCAGCTAGCCCCACTCAACCGCACAGTCTGGTACCCAGACCTGGGTCAGACCCCTCCTCTGTCACTGCTCCCAGCAGAGGAACCAGACCTGTACTGCTCTGCCACATGTCTGGCTCCTGGATCAGGCTCAAGTTGCACCCTCCCAAACAGGCAGCAGGAAGAAGGGTCCTTCTGAGTGGCCCGCAGGAGCTGAAAAGGTTCTGTGTTCCCAGCTTCCCCATCTACAGGGGCTATACCAGCAAGTCACTTGGACCCTCTGAAAAGGGTTGGACACCCACGGAAAACAACCCCAATACCACCCCCACCCCCCATGGATACTTCTGCTTTATCTGAGACCCTTCTACCCAAAAGAAAACACAAGGACGGTCCTGGAGGAAGGAAGAGGTGGTCAGAATGACCCTCAGGTGAGTGTGTGGGCCCTGCACTGACACACCCAGTTCTGTGTGTCCTGGAGAAAGAAACCCAGGCTCTGGAAGGCTTGATGCTGATGTCTGTAGGGGGTCGCATGATGCTGCTGTGTGTGGAAGGCTCGCTGCCCTCCCCAGGCTCAGCCAGCACTGCCTGTCTACCATGGTGACCCTGTTCTGCAGTAAGCAGAAGAGTAAGCTGAGCAGAAAGTTCTCAGGGCAGGTGAGTATCAACTGTTTACTGGAGTCCGAGGAGAGGAGACTACCACCTTCCTGCAGGCCTTTCCCCTTTCACAGAGAAGCAGAAATAGCATCTTGGGACAGAGCTGAGAAGAAATGGATCCCTCTGCTGAGATACTCCCTTAGGGGAGCAGAACAGAAGAAATGGATACCTCTCTGTAGTGATACTCAGTTTCTGTTTGGACCAATAAAGCTGGCCTGAAAATCAGAGTGCAGAGCTAAACCACTAGAGGTCAGGCAGTGGTGGCACACACCTTTAATCCCAGAACTAGTTGAGGCGAAGGTAGCGGGATCTCTGTTAGTTCAAGGCCACTCTGGGCTAGAGGAGATTGAATCTGTCGAAAAGAGAAACAGCTCACACAAATGTGATCCTAGTTCTTATGATCCCGTGCCTTTAATCCCTGCACAGGGAGGTGGAGACAATAGGGATGTGGCTGGGAGGAGAGAGGAATATAAGATGGGAAGAGACAGTCTGAGGACAGGATCGCCCTTCGGTTTGAACATTGGTCAAGGTAAAGGGTCTCTTTAGTGGTTGGCACACTGCTCTGACCCTTCAGCCTTCACCCCCTAGTATCTGACTCTGGGTTGTTTTTTTGTTTTTTTTTTTTTTAAGAATAATTGGAATTTGTGCTATATACCTCTACTGGGAAGCTCCCTTGGGAGGGTGGAGCAGAGCTCAGCTGCACCAGTGCTGAGAGAGCCCCAGGATTGGTGCATCTGGCGGAGAGACCACCCCTCCCCATACCACAGCTTCAGGTAGAGCCTGACTTCCCAACAAGTCAGGATACCTTTCCCTAGTTGCCCGTGTCTTCCTTTCTGGGTGTACTTCTTGGATCCAGAATTCAACTTCATGATTCTCTTCTTGTTGGCCTTCCAGTGCGAATTTAGAGAAACAGTCTCCCACGAGTTCTGGAGCTCATCGGTTCTCCTAGACTCCATCCTGAGACTCTCAAGAGTAGGGATTACCACTGTGTGCTAGTGCTGCCGACATTACACGCGGGTGCTGGGACACAGACGTAGGTCCCACTGTTGTTTGACAAGTACTCTGCCAACCAAGGAATCCCCCCTGCACAATCCCTAGTTCTGGTTTCTTAGTCCCTATGTTCGCCATGATTGTCACTCTGTGTGGCTCTCATGACCTGGGTGTTCCTCAGAATGCGGAAGTCCGTATCCCATTTCCCGTGGTGTCTGTCTATCCATGTTGACGTGACTTTGGTCTGTGCTCTGAAAACAATGATGACCCAACATGAAGAACAAAGTAGTTTTCTGCCTGTTGGTCAGAACTGTCACCAAAATGCTAGAGGTTTGGTTGCGTGGAGTCAGCCCGTCTCCTAGCCTTCTCATTTCTGCCAGGGACTGTCTCTTCTGAGGCCCTCAGGGCCTCTGTCGCTAGTCTCTCTGAGCTTTGGGAATTGAAAGTGGCCATGGTGTGCATTGACACTTCTCCTCCTGTGATACTGTTTCTCCCGTTTCTGACGCCTCTCTAGGTGTGAATATCTGCTAAGAGGGACCCAAGCTACACCACGTAAGTGGCAAGCATCCACAGTAATTTTCAGTCCAGAGGAGATCCTTCTTTCACTTCCTGACACCAGGTCTTGCTGTGGGATAACCCTTCTGTATGCTATTGGCCAATGAAAAAGCTGATTTGGCCTTTAACAAGGCAGAATAAGTCTAGGTGGGAAAGCCAAACAGGGAGAAAGAAGGGCAGAATCATGTGAGACAGGAGTCAGAAACCAAGACACAAGACACAAGCAGACAGGTAGAGCCATGGCCACGGCAACACATAGATCAAACGAAATGGGTTAATTTAACTGTAAGAGATATTTAGTAATAAGCCTTAGCAACAGGACAAAATTTGTAATCAATATAACCTGAGTGATTATTATTATTATCGATTGTCTTTCAAGACAAGGATTCTCTGTGTAACAGTCCATCTTAACTGTCCTGGAAGTAACTCTTGTAGACCAGGCTGGCCTCTAACTCACAGAGATCTGCCTCCCTCTGCCTCCTGAGTGCTGGGATTAAAGTCTTGCACCCCCACCGCCCAGCCTAGGGATTATTTCAAAGCTGCTACTGCACGGTGCAGTTCAGAGAAACCTCCGTTTCCAACCCCTCCATGAAATTTGTAAAATGGTTTCAGGATCACCTTAGTCAGGGAGTGTTGCTCCAGCATGCTTTAGTATCTGATACAGATTTGTAGCACTGGACAGATGAAGAGGGAGGCCAATACCTGTCATGTCAGCCCTTGGCAGTAGAGCAGAACGGGATGTTTGAGGTCACCATTAGACACGTAGGGCCCTCATTGAGCTTCGGAATGGGTCACTAGCCCTGTCTCGAAGAATCAAAAATCAAAATACTTTGAGACATACCAGTCCACAAAAGTTGAATTCATTCTTTATGATTCTCCATTCTCTGTCCTATCTTCCTCTCTCTCCCCACCCCCACCCCAGACTGTGCCTGTGTGTATCTGCGGCTCTTCTTACATGTACATGGATATAATTGTGTCTCTGTGTACACATACATTCCTTTAGTGTATATGTATGCGGAAGCCATAGGAAAACCTCAGTGTTTGTTCCTAAGACACACTCACCTTGTTTATTGATACAGGTCACTCATTTATATCGGGTCTCGGTGATTCTGCTAGGCTGGTAGCATTGACAGTGAGAGCCGGTAATCAGCAGATGGCTGCCTTGCCAGTGGTGGGATTCCAAGCATATGTCACCATTCCTGTTTGCCAACAGAGAGGAGGAAGACAGGAAGTCAGAAATCATGCTTGCCTAGCAAGCAGTGGATGGACATGTCTTTCTCAAGCTTCCTTTGCTTTTTCAGGGGAGGGTTTCTCTGTAAACAGCCCTTGCTATCCTGGAACTCCCTTTTTGAACACAGCTGATCTTGAACTCACAAAGATCCTTCTGCCTCTGTCTCCTGAGTGTGCTTCCTTTGCTTTGGTTTTTTTTGTTTTCCCCAGTTGCTCTGATGTCCTTTTGTGTCTCTGAATTTCCCGAGGCAGGTCTGTGCTGATGGCTGGACAACTGAAGCGGGGACATCTAAGCTGAAAGGGGGACATGTAAGCTGAAGCGGGGACATGTAAGCTGAAGGGGGGACATCTAAGCTGAAGGGGGGACATGTAAGCTGAAGTGGGGACATCTAAGCTGAAGGGGGGACATGTAAGCTGAAGCGGGGACATGTAAGCTGAAGGGGGTACATCTAAGCTGAAGGGGGGACATGTAAGCTGAAGGGGGGACATCTAAGCTGAAGCGGGGACATCTAAGCTGAAGGCACCTTCCCAGGCCTCTTTGTTTGTTGCTGCTGTTGTTTTTTGTTTTCTTGAGCTATAAAGGTTTTTCAATATGGTTGGGCTTTACATTCCTTTAGGCCTCCTTTTCATTTGGCCATCCCAGAAACTGGTTTCTTCCCTCCAGTGAGAGCCCTGGGACCATGTGACCTTGAGCACAGAACACTTTCCTAGCTCACATCAAGGCAGTCAAGAAGCATCGGGTGTGGCCATGTTGCAGACGTGACGTGTCTGTGTGCTTCAGACACAGCTACCAATGAGACATAGGTGCCCTGAAGCACGAGCTGCTACCAGAGTCAATGCCAAAGCTTTGTGGGAAATAGTTCTGAAAACGACCAGCCACGGTGAAATCAAACAGGATTAGAAAATCCTGGCTGAGAAATTGAGCTGCTATATTTCAATTCACTTGGGATTGGATATCACAGGTTTATATCAACGTGAAGAGGTGGGTCAGTGTGGGGGTCCAGCCCCAACATAAATTATCTCCCTGGGCCAGTGAGGAGGGGTAGGAATAGTTGAGACAGTTCACAGGGCAATATCAGGAGGGAGTCTCAGGATTCACTCAAATCCTAAAGATCACCCATGTTTATTTTCCAAACAGTTTTTATATCAAAAGGTAAACTGAGAATTCAAGAACAATTGCAGTGGGTTTTTGATCCTACTGCACGTACTGGCTTTGTGGGAGCCTAGGCAGTTTGGATGCTCACCTTACGAGACCTGGATAGAGGTGGGCAGTCCTTGGGCTTCCCACAGGTCAGGGAACCCTGATTGCTCTTCGAGCAGATGAGGGAGGGGGAATTGATCGGGGGAGGGGGAGGGAAATGGGAAGCGGTTGTGGGGACGAGGCAGAAATCCTTAATAAATAAATAAATTTAAAGTGAAAAAAAAAAAAAAAAAGGTAAACTGAGGGGGAAGTTGTTTTGGGGTAGGGGGACTAAAGTCACTTCCACAAGTATGGTTGCTCTGTCAGGCAGCCTGGATTAACACTTCCCAGGTGATCTCCATAATGGCAAAGAAAGAATCAGAAAAATATTAGCATATCCTAATCTTTTTTTTATATTTGAAAAGTAATTGTTGTTTTTAGCACCTAAGAATCCCTTTACATTGTATCTAAGACAAGAAAAGGAAAACACATGTCATTATTGTGCTTAATCAGAATGTAAAAAATAGTTTTCTTAAAACTCTGGCCCCTTAAAATGATTATTTTAATTATTCTTTTTTTTTTTTTTTTTTAGGATGGCGACATCCTGTCTGGAAGTCATGTGACCACCTTCTGTGTGGCCAGGTATGAGCTGGCCTGTAAGTTTGGCTGCCATACAATGTAGGGCCTGTATAATATTGCCCCACGGGTCAGGATAAAAATCAAGTCAACATTTAATAAAGTAAATAATAGAGGAATTTATTTATTGAATAATGAGATAATAAACAGAAATTTCTCTTTCAGGCCTGGGATTAGTTCTTTTGAGAGTAGAACATAGTCTTGATGTGCCAACATCAAATGAAAGTAGCAGTGGGTTCCATACGACTGTGGTGCCGTTGAAAATGCTGCCACACCAAAGCTATGGGCTGCCAATTCTGTTTATAGGTTCGAGCGGCCTGTGATTTTCAGCAGAGTCATCTGAGGAGACAAAAATGAAGTTGAAACCACAGTCATGCAGGAGCTTTTCGCTAGAATGCTGTGGACAAAATCACAGTTATCGCAGGTTGAGAAATAGATCCCGCACATAAGAACAATCATTTATGAAAGATGAAGCCTTCACCCATGTTCTTTCTATTCCCTTTTCTTCATGCCTCCCAACTTGTGCGTGTGTCTGGGTTCATATGTGTCTTCTGGAGCACTGCCTGTGCCCACTCCTGTGTGAGTAGGAGGGGGTCTCAAGTGTCATACTTACCTTGCTTCCTGAGACACTCTCCTTAAACCCATAACTTGTCAGTAACTCTAGACCACCTGTACAAGGATGAAAAGGGGACTTCTCTCTTCCACCTCCATAGAGGTAGGATGATATGCTCACACTGGCCTTCAAGGTTTTTATGTGGCAGCTGATTCTGAGCCCACGCCCTCACATTTGAAGACCGAGCACTTGGTGGAGTGAGTTACTCCTGTCACTAAGAGAGCAATTTCATGGCTACATTCTCATCTTATGATATCTCTCAGGAGCCTAATGTTGTCAACAGAACAAATGAATAATTGACCCTGTATGTAGTCAATCCCCTGTTGGAGCTCTGGATGGGAAGCAAGAAAAGCTTGTGGCTGAATGTGTTCATGAGTGCCTGCAAGCTAAGGAAGACCAAAGGTTATTATCCATTTCCTGCCACGGTGAGCAGCCTGGGGATCAGGAAGTTTGGCCAAAAAACAAAACAAAACCACATGGTTTCTTGACTTGTGTGAAGATGAGCAGTGTGGATTTGCTGTCTGAAAGGGGCAGAGAAGCGACCACATTCAAGTCTTTGAAAGGAAGTGGCCTGGCTTTACTGGATGGTGTCCCTAATGGATTCTGTAACCTTGTCTGTCAGAGACAGATTTCTTTCACATTGTCCCTGGCTAGACAGCCTTTGCTTGGGGAGAGCTGACCAGACATGTGTATCCCATTCTAACCTTCCATGGTGCTCAGCCTGAATTCTCTGGCCACCTGCCCACCTGCCTCCCATTCAGCTTCACCATGACAGGAGACAGATCATGATGTCAGAGTCACACAGAGTTTACTAATCCCCCTGCTTTCCAAAGTCTCATGATAAAACTGAGAAAAATCGCCCTTTGCTTGCTTAGATGGCTTTCCCAATACAAGGAGCTGATTGGCAGGGCACTCCCTAAACTCCATGGTGCCCTGCGCTGGTCCAGGACTTATGTTCACATTGACTACTGTGTCTGATAGTCAGGGGCAGGAAGACACTAACACTGAATGCCCCACCTCTTTCAGCAAGTTGGCAGAGAGGCTGTGGCATGGGTTGGTTGACGGGCTGCCACTGTGGTCAGGCTTCCATTGTCACATAAGGCAGACCACTGATGGTTTTGTATGTTGTGTCTCCCAATGAGGATTGAGGGGTGTGCCTGTTATTTGTTCTTTTTCTAAGACTATCTAGCCCATTCTGACCATGTGAGGTGGTCACAAACATCCAATTGGGTACAGAGAGGCAAAAAGGGCTCCTCTAGGTGAGGAGTTCCACAAAAGAAACTTCGTTGTGGATAAAACTGAGTGTAAGGGTCTCTTCTGTCTTCCAGGCATCTTTTTTTTTTTTTGGTTTTTTTTTAAAAATATTTATTTATTTATTTATTTATTTATTTATTTATTATGTTTACAATATTCTGTCTGGATGCCCAAAGGCCAGAAGAGGGCACAAGACCTCATTACAGATGGTTGTGAGCCACCATGTGGTTGCTGGGAATTGAACTCAGGACCTTTGGAAGAGCAGGCAATGCTCTTAACCTCTGAGCCATCTCTCCAGCCCCCAGACATCTTTATGGAAGTACAGGTTTGCAAGTTTCAAGAGAGACAGTGGTGTCATCTGCTCTCTGAGAGTGCAAGGAGAGCGGAAGGGTGGGGACAGTGGCAGTCAAAGCTCAGGGCGCTGCTAACCAAGAGTTTCCTCTCCCCATCCTGGTTAGTATGTGGCTTAGTTTGAATGAGAATGGCCCCCATGGATGAACATGTTTGGATATGAAACAGGAGGTATGGCCTGGAAGGAGGAAGTGTCAGTAGGGGGTCACAGAGCTTGAAGGATTCTAGAGCCAATCCCATTCCAAATAACTCTCTCTCCCTCTCTTTCTTTCCATATATATGTATATATATGTGTGTGTGTGTTTATGTGTATATACATATATATCCCTCTCTCTAATCTCTCTCCCTCTACTCCACATATATTCTCTCTAATCTCTCTCTCTCTCTCTCTCTCTCTCTCTCTCTCTCTCTCTTTCTCTCTCCCTGTTGCTTGAGAATCAGTGTCAGCTATCACCTCCAGCTCCAATGCCATGACTGTCTGCCTATTGCTAGATTCCCATCAGGATGGTCATGTGCTGTCCTCCTCTGCAACTGTGGACCCCTAAGTAACATGCTTTCTCACTTAAGTGGCCGTGGCTACAGTGTTTTGTCAGCAGAATGGGCAAATTCAGTAAGTGAATGCTAGAATAGGTATCTGTCTGCACCAAGTTCCTATCTCAAAGGCCCTAGGGTATCTGGCAAATGATTCATGACACAGGGAGACAAGTGTCAAGCCCTCCTCAGGATGACCTGCTGACCCATTGTACCATCAATACCAGTAGAGTTCGGCACTGTAGGCTGCCACAGAGACTTGTGTGTGCAAGCTGTGCTCAGCAGTGGCCGAGGGAGTAGACTGCTATTTGCTAAGCTGACACAACGCCCATATTCAGAAAGACCAATGCCAGCATTCTCAGCAGTCATAAGAAAGCCCGATTCATTGGTGGACTCCGTCAAGACCAGGCTTCAGAAACTCATCTTCCACACAGAGACACTCAGAGGACTCAAATAATTCATCACTTCAGTGCTTCTCAACCTGTGGGTCTCAACCTCTTTGGGGATCGAATGAACCTTTCACAGGCTCACCTAAGATCAGAAACAGGAGCAAAGGTAACTGTTTTTTTTTGGGGGGGGGGGGGGGTCTCCACAACATGAGGAACTGTATTAAAAGGTTGCAGCATTAGGAATATTGAGAACCACTGATCCAAAAAATCCCCTCAGACAAGAACCCTGGATTCCCTGACAGCTGGGAAGCTCTCGCTGACACAGAGAGCTGTTCACAACCTGCATGGTAACCATGAGGATTCTGCAGACACCTCACTCAGCAAGAATGTACACAATAACACTGGCTGACACCTTGTAGCTCCATGACAGTGACTGTTCCCCCAATCTAGACCCCGGATGTCACCACTGGACACAAAGCCGTCCAAGGAGGCTGGCCTTGTCCAGCGGTGATGCTCCACAGCCCTCTCAAGTCCTAGTTACCTTTTCACAGTAGCCAGAGAAGTCCTGGAATTTTAGTCAAAGGGAAAGAATCATTCACTGGGATAAAAATACTACCACGGTTTCTGAACTGCTGGAACATGGGAAGGGCAGTGTGGACCCTGGTGGCAGGAGGCTGTGAAGAAAAGGACGCAGATTCTTCCAGATCAGCCTGAGGTTGGTTAGAGCAGAAAGAGGAGGAGGATCCTGGGAAGGGGTTGGTTTGAACCCCCTAGGGAGGCATGGTCTTCTGTTCCCGGGAACCCATGCCCTGAACCCTATATATCTCTTCTCCAGGGAGTTTCTCCGGATCAGTCCGCCCAAGGTCCCTGTCCCTGCCCTACATGCTCATCTCTTTCTTCTCAGCTGCCTGGCTGGAACTGTAATTTCCTATGGGCAGACTCCTCTCCTTCCCTAGTGTCTTACTGATTTTTCTTCTCTCTTGCCTTGTCCCACACACCCCCCTCCTCCCCTCTGCCCTGTACATGGACTTCTTTACAGCTGGTCATCGATAAGGATCTTCAAAAATTAGGGGACGACTTGGTGAAGACCCCATGTTGTGTGGAACATGAAGTTGCATAACGTGGATTGCAGAAGTTGGAAGGCTGGCTCTTTAAAATGAAGTGGCCGTGTGTCCGACTTTTCTGTCCAGCCATAGTGCTGGGACAAGTATCAGCTTACCTTATGGGAGCTAACAGCTCCCACTGCAGGGAGAGGAGGGGTATAGAGCTTGTCCTCATGTGTCACAGCGTGTGTCACAGGGCATGATGATTTCGGGTACAAATAGCTCTATAATGTTCTGGCCTGGCCCCCTCTTGTGGCTGGTAGGCCACACCAGGCCGAACGAGACCCATGGTTTAATAACCATGGCCCCAGGCCTGTTCTTCAGACCTTGAAAGGAGGCACAAGCAAAGGACTCTGTTAGTGACTCTGACATAGGCAGGACTCAGCACTGGGCTAGCCTCTTGTCCCACAGCGCTCTATGTGATTCCTCTTGCCTAACCTGATCTCCCTTCCCCAAGTCCAAACCCCTCTCCTTCCCTCCACTGCCCCTGGTTGCATCCTCTGCTTGTCTGCTTCAGGCTCAACTTTCCCAGAATCCATATAAAGGGGCAGAATGGGAAAGCTCCTTCTAGGGTCACAGACATTAGGGTTCGTGTCCTCTAAATGGTGCCGCGTATCCGTGGCAAAAGCAAAGATGAAATACACAAGAAGTCACTGGGCTTGTCTACCTGGTCTCACTGGGACTCCATTTCCCACATCTCCCTGTCCCTCACCTGGGGGTTGGGGCTTCTTCCGTTGGGGTGAGGAGGCAACAGAAGAAACAGCAGAAGAGACGATGGATTTGCCTCCTCAGCCCTTTAAGGCGCCATCTCTTCTTCCTCCTGTCGGGGTTCTCGTTATTCTCGCTACGCAAGTTGTCTTCAATCAGGCTGAGCAGAATGCCCTCGGATTCTTCACGTTCTACACTCCAGATCGGGGAAATGTTCAGGGACTCCTCACTCGCCCACGGTGGGCCAGAGATAATGATGACTTCAGGGTACAAACAAGGAGGCACAGGACCACCAAAGCTTACATCACATTCTGTGTCCTGGCTTGGGCCATCACCGATGGTACCCTCAATCTCCCTGCGGGGGCCAGGGCCCGTGCTGACACCAGGGACTCTATTCTGGCTCTCGGGAGCACAAGAGGCTTCATCAATTTCTATATCGTGGCCTGGGCCATGGACTATGCTGGGCTCAGTATCCCTGCTGGGGCCAGAGCCCATGCTAACAACAGGGACTGTATTCTGGCTCTCAGGAGAACAAGAGGCTTCATCAATTTCTATGTCCTGGACTGGGCCACGGACTATGGTGGTCTCAATATCCCTGCTGGGGCCAGAGCCCGTGCTGACACCAGGGACTGTATTCTGGCTCTCGGGAGCACAAGAGGCTTTATCAATTTCTATGTCGTGGCCTGGGCCATGGCCTATGGTGGAATCAGTATCCCTGCTGGGGCCAGAGCCCGTGCTGACACCAGGGACTGTATTCTGGCTCTCGGGACCACAAGAGGCTTCATCAATTTCTATGTCGTGGCCTGGGCCATGGCCTATGGTGGTCACAGTATCCTTGCTGGGGCCAGTGCCCGAGCTGACACCAGGGACTGTATTCTGGCTCTCGGGAGCACAAGAGGCTTCATCAATTTCTCTGTTGTGGCCTGGGCCATGGCCTATGGTGGAATCAGTATCCCTGCTGGAGCCAGTGCCCAAGCTGACACCAGGGACTGTATTCTGGCTCTCGGGAGCACAAGAGGCTTCATCAATTTCTATGTTGTGGCCTGGGCCATGGCCTATGGTGGTCACAATATCCCTGCTGGGGCCAGTGCCCGAGCTGACACCAGGGACTGTATTCTGGCTCTCGGGAGCACAAGAGGCTTCATCAATTTCTCTGTGGTCACCTGGGCCATGGCCTATGGTGGAATCAGTATCCCTGCTGGGGCCAGTGCCCGAGCTGACACCAGGGACTGTATTCTGGCTCTCGGGAGCACAAGAGGCTTCATCAATTTCTATATCGTGGCCTGGGCCATGGCCTATGGTGATCTCAGTATCCCAGTTGGGGCTAGTGCCCGAGCTGACACCAGGGACTCTATTCTGGCTCTCGGGAGCACAAGAGGCTTCATCAATTTCTATGTCGTGGCCTGGGCCATGGCCTATGGTGGTCTCAGTATCCCTGCTGGGGCCAGAGCCCGTGCTGACACCAGGGACTCTATTCTGGCTCTCGGGAGCACAAGAGGCTTCACCAATTTCTATGTCGTGGCCTGGGCCATGGCCTATGGTGGAATCAGTATCCCTGCTGGGGCCAGTGCCCGAGCTGACACCAGGGACTGTATTCTGGCTCTCAGGAGCACAAGAGGCTTCATCAATTTCTATGTCGTGGCCTGGGCCATGGCCTATGGTGGTCTCAGTATCCCTGCTGAGGCCAGTTCCAGTGCTGACACCAGGGACTGTATTCTGGCTCTCGGGAGCCCAAGAGGCTTCATCAATTTCTATGTCGTGGCCTGGGCCATGGCCTAAGGTGGTGTCAGTATCCCAGTTGGGGCCAGTGTCCGTGCTGACACCAGGGACTGTATTCTGGCTCTCGGGAGCACAAGAGGCTTCATCAATTTCTATATCGTGGCCGGGGCCATGGCCGATGGTGGTCACAGTATCCCTGCTGGGGCCAGTGCCCGAGCTGACACCAGGGACTCTATTCTGGCTCTCGGGAGCACAAGAGGCTTCATCAATTTCGATGTTGTTCCCTGGGCCATGGCCTATGGTGGAATCAGTATCCCTGCTGGGGCTAGTGCCCGAGCTGACACCAGGGACTGTATTCTGGCTCTCGGGAGCACAAGAGGCTTCATCAATTTCTATGTTGTGGCCTGGGCCATGGCCTATGGTGGAATCAGTATCCCTGCTGTGGCCAGAGCCCGTGCTGACACCAGGGACTGTATTCTGGCTCTCGGGAGCACAAGAGGCTTCATCAATTTCTATGTTGTGGCTTGGGCCATGGCCTATGGTGGTCACAATATCCCTGCTGGGGCCAGTGCCCGAGCTGACACCAGGGACTGTATTCTGGCTCTCGGGAGCACAAGAGGCTTCATCAATTTCTCTGTGGTCACCTGGGCCATGGCCTATGGTGGAATCAGTATCCCTGCTGGGGCCAGTGCCCGAGCTGACACCAGGGACTGTATTCTGGCTCTCGGGAGCACAAGAGGCTTCATCAATTTCTATATCGTGGCCTGGGCCATGGCCTATGGTGATCTCAGTATCCCAGTTGGGGCTAGTGCCCGAGCTGACACCAGGGACTCTATTCTGGCTCTCGGGAGCACAAGAGGCTTCATCAATTTCTATGTCGTGGCCTGGGCCATGGCCTATGGTGGTCTCAGTATCCCTGCTGGGGCCAGAGCCCGTGCTGACACCAGGGACTCTATTCTGGCTCTCGGGAGCACAAGAGGCTTCACCAATTTCTATGTCGTGGCCTGGGCCATGGCCTATGGTGGAATCAGTATCCCTGCTGGGGCCAGTGCCCGAGCTGACACCAGGGACTGTATTCTGGCTCTCAGGAGCACAAGAGGCTTCATCAATTTCTATGTCGTGGCCTGGGCCATGGCCTATGGTGGTCTCAGTATCCCTGCTGAGGCCAGTTCCAGTGCTGACACCAGGGACTGTATTCTGGCTCTCGGGAGCACAAGAGGCTTCATCAATTTCTATGTCGTGGCCTGGGCCATGGCCTAAGGTGGTGTCAGTATCCCAGTTGGGGCCAGTGTCCGTGCTGACACCAGGGACTGTATTCTGGCTCTCGGGAGCACAAGAGGCTTCATCAATTTCTATATCGTGGCCGGGGCCATGGCCGATGGTGGTCACAGTATCCCTGCTGGGGCCAGTGCCCGAGCTGACACCAGGGACTCTATTCTGGCTCTCGGGAGCACAAGAGGCTTCATCAATTTCGATGTTGTTCCCTGGGCCATGGCCTATGGTGGAATCAGTATCCCTGCTGGGGCTAGTGCCCGAGCTGACACCAGGGACTGTATTCTGGCTCTCGGGAGCACAAGAGGCTTCATCAATTTCTATGTTGTGGCCTGGGCCATGGCCTATGGTGGAATCAGTATCCCTGCTGTGGCCAGAGCCCGTGCTGACACCAGGGACTCTATTCTGGCTCTCGGGAGCACAAGAGGCTTCATCAATTTCTATATCGTGGCCTGGGCCATGGCCTATGGTGATCTCAGTATCCCAGTTGGGGCTAGTGCCCGAGCTGACACCAGGGACTCTATTCTGGCTCTCGGGAGCACAAGAGGCTTCATCAATTTCTATATCGTGGCCTGGGCCATGGCCTATGGTGGTCTCAGTATCCCTGCTGGGGCCAGAGCCCGTGCTGACACCAGGGACTCTATTCTGGCTCTCGGGAGCACAAGAGGCTTCATCAATTTCTATATCGTGGCCGGGGCCATGGCCGATGGTGGTCACAGTATCCCTGCTGGGGCCAGTGCCCGAGCTGACACCAGGGACTCTATTCTGGCTCTCGGGAGCACAAGAGGCTTCATCAATTTCGATGTTGTTCCCTGGGCCATGGCCTATGGTGGAATCAGTATCCCTGCTGGGGCTAGTGCCCGAGCTGACACCAGGGACTGTATTCTGGCTCTCGGGAGCACAAGAGGCTTCATCAATTTCTATGTTGTGGCCTGGGCCATGGCCTATGGTGGAATCAGTATCCCTGCTGTGGCCAGAGCCCGTGCTGACACCAGGGACTCTATTCTGGCTCTCGGGAGCACAAGAGGCTTCATCAATTTCTATGTCGTGGCCTGGGCGATGGCCTATGGTGGAATCAGTATCCCTGCTGGGGCCAGTGCCCGAGCTGACACCAGGGACTGTATTCTGGCTCTCGGGAGCACAAGAGGCTTCATCAATTTCTATGTCGTGGCCTGGGCCATGGCCTATGGTGGTCACAGTATCCCTGCTGGGGCCAGTGCCCGAGTTGACACCAGGGACTATATTCTGGCTCTCGGGAGCACAAGAGGCTTCATCAATTTCTCTGTTGTGGCCTGGGCCATGGCCTATGGTGGAATCAATATCCCTGCTGGGGCCAGTGCCCGAGCTGACACCAAGGACTGTATTCTGGCTCTCGGGAGCACAAGAGGCTTCATCAATTTCTCTGTTGTGGCCTGGGCCATGGCCTATGGTAGTCTCAGTATCCCAGTTGGGGCTAGTGCCCGAGCTGACACCAGGGACTCTATTCTGGCTCTCGGGAGCACAAGAGGCTTCATCAATTTCTATATCGTGGCCTGGGCCATGGCCTATGGTGGTCTCAGTATCCCTGCTGGGGCCAGAGCCCGTCCTGACACCAGGGACTCTATTCTGGCTCTCGGGAGCACAAGAGGCTTCACCAATTTCTATGTCTTGGCCTGGGCCATGGCCTATGGTGGAATCAGTATCCCTGCTGGGGCCAGTGCCCGAGCTGACACCAGGGACTCTATTCTGGCTCTCGGGAGCACAAGAGGCTTCATCAATTTCTATGTTGTGGCCTGGGCCATGACCTATGGTGGACACAGTATCCCTTCTGGGGCTAGTTCCCGTGCTGACACCAGGGACTCTATTCTGGCTCTCAGGAGCACAAGAGGCTTCATCAATTTCTATATCGTGGCCTGGGCCATGGACTATGGTGGTCTCAGTATCCCTGCTGGGGCCAGAGCCCGTGCTGACACCAGGGACTGTGTTCTGGCTCTCGGGATCACAAGAGGCTTCATCAATTTCTATGTCGTGGCCTGGGCCATGGCCGATGGTGGACTCAGTAACCCAGTTGGGGCTAGTGCCCGTGCTGACACCAGGGACTGTATTCTGGCTCTCGGGGGCACAAGAGGCTTCATCAATTTCTCTGTTGTGGCCTGGGCCATGGCCAAAGGTGGTCTCAGTATCCCAGTTGGGGCCACTGTCCGTGCTGACACCAGGGACTGTATTCTGGCTCTCGGGAGCACAAGAGGCTTCATCAATTTCTATGTCGTGGCCTGGGCCATGGCCCATGGTGGTCACAGTATCCTTGCTGGGGCCAGTGCCCGAGGAGACACCAGGGACTGTATTCTGGCTCTCGGGAGCACAAGAGGCTTCAGCAATTTCTATGTTGTTCCCTGGGCCATGGCCTATGGTGGAATCAGTATCCATGCTGGGGCCAGTGCCCGAGCTGACACCAGGGACTGTATTCTGGCTCTCGGGAGCACAAGAGGCTTCATCAATTTCTATGTCGTGGCCTGGGCCATGGCCTATGGTGGTCTCAGTATCCGGGCTGGGGCCAGTTCCCGTGCTGACACCATGGACTGTATTCTGGCTCTCGGGAGCAAAAGAGGCTTCATCAATTTCTATGTCGTGGCCTGGGCCATGGCCTAAGGTGGACTCAGTATCCCTTCTGGGGCTAGTGCCCGAGCTGACACCAGGGACTGTATTCTGGCTCTCGGGAGCACAAGAGGCTTCATCAATTTCTATGTCGTGGCCTGGGCCATGGCCTATGGTGGTCTCAGTATCACTGCTGAGGCCAGTTCCAGTGCTGACAGCAGGGACTGTATTCTGGCTCTCGGGAGCACAAGAGGCTTCATCAATTTCTATGTCGTGGCCTGGGCCATGGCCTATGGTTGTCTCAGTATCCCTGCTGGGGCCAGAGCCCGTTCTGACACCAGACACTGTGTTCTGTCTCTCGGGAGCCCAAGAGGCTTCATCAATTTCTATGTCGTGGCCTGGGCCATGGCCTAAGGTGGTATCAGTATCCCAGTTGGGGCCAGTGTCCGTGCTGACACCAGGGACTGTATTCTGGCTCTCGGGAGCACAAGAGGCTTCATCAATTTCTATATCGTGGCCTGGGCCATGGCCGATGGTGGTCACAGTATCCTTGCTGGGGCCAGTGCCCGAGCTGACACCAGGGACTGTATTCTGGGTCTCGGGAGCACAAGAGGCTTCATCAATTTCGATGTTGTTCCCTGGGCCATGGCCTATGGTGGAATCAGTATCCCTGCTGGGGCTAGTGCCCGAGCTGACACCAGGGACTGTATTTTGGCTCTCGGGAGCACAAGAGGCTTCATCAATTTCTATGTTGTGGCCTGGGCCATGGCCTATGGTGGACTCAGTATCCCTTCTGTGGCCAGAGCCCGTGCTGACACCAGGGACTCTATTCTGGCTCTCGGGAACACAAGAGGCTTCATCAATTTCTATGTCGTGGCCTGGGCCATGGCCTATGGTGGAATCAGTATCCATGCTGGGGCCAGTGCCCGAGCTGACACCAGGGACTGTATTCTGGCTCTCGGGAGCACAAGAGGCTTCATTGATTTCTATGTCGTGGCCTGGGCCATGGCCGATGGTGGACTCAGTAACCCAGTTGGGGCTAGTGCCCGTGCTGACACCAGGGACTGTATTCTGGCTCTCGGGAGCACAAGAGGCTTCATCAATTTCTCTGTTGTGGCCTGGGCCATGGCCAAAGGTGGTCTCAGTATCCCAGTTGGGGCCAGTGTCCGTGCTGACACCAGGGACTGTATTCTGGCTCTCGGGAGCACAAGAGGCTTCATCAATTTCTATGTCGTGGCCTGGGCCATGGCCTATGGTGGAATCAGTATCCGAGCTGGGGCCAGTTCCCGTGCTGACACCAGGGAGTGTATTCTGGCTCTCGGGAGCACAAGAGGCTTCATCAATTTCTATATCGTGGCCTGGGCCATGGCCTATGGTGGAATCAGTATCCCTGCTGGGGCCAGAGCCCGTGCTGACACCAGGGACTTTATTCTGGCTCTCGGGAGCACAAGAGGCTTCATCAATTTCTATGTCGTGGCCTGGGCCATGGCCTATGGTGGTATCAGTATCCCTGCTGGGGCCAGTGTCCGTGCTGACACCAGGGACAGTATTCTGGCTCTCGGGAGCACAAGAGGCTTCATCAATTTCTATGTCGTGGCCTGGGCCATGGCCTAAGGTGGACTCAGTATCCCTGCTGGGGCCAGTGCCCGAGCTGACACCAGGGACTGTATTCTGGCTCTCGGGAGCACAAGAGGCTTCATCAATTTCTATGTCGTGGCCTGGCCCATGGCCTATGGTGGTCACAGTATCCCTGCTGGGGCCAGTGCCTGAGCTGACACCAGGGACTGTATTCTGGCTCTCGGGAGCACAAGAGGCTTCATCAATTTCTCTGTTGTGGCCTGGGCCATGGCCTATGGTGGAATCAGTATCCCTGCTGGGGCCAGTGCCCGAGCTGACACCAGGGACTGTATTCTGGCTCTCGGGAGCACAAGAGGCTTCATCAATTTCTCTGTTGTGGCCTGGGCCATGGCCTATGGTGGAATCAGTATCCCTGCTGGGGCCAGTGCCCGAGCTGACACCAGGGACTGTATTCTGGCTCTCGGGAACACAAGAGGCTTCATCAATTTCTATGTTGTTGCCTGGGCCATGGCCTATGGTGGACTCAGTATCCGTGCTGGGGACAGTGCCCGTGCTGACACCAGGGACTGTATTCTGGCTGAGGGGAGCACCAATGGTGTCTTCAAAGCCTGTGCTTTGGCTTGGGCTCAGGGCACACAGTAGATGGAGGCCTGATTGGATGGTGATGTTGCCCTTCTCCTGGATCTCAGCCTCTCCGCTGTCATCCTCCATATCTAAATCCTCTATGCAGGAGAAATAGTCCTCCGAATCACTGTCAAGTACAGTTTCATATGATGAATTACTCTCCGTCTCCTCAGAATAAATCTGTGGGGCCGAAAAACCTGGCCAGCTCTTATGCCACAGGTTTTCCGTTTTCTCCTCCATGGCCCCCACCCTGACAGGTGGGGGATGGGATTACCACAAGAATCTAGAAGGTAAAAGACAAAACCAGGTCTAGAGAAGAAGTTTGTGGCTCTCAATGTCTACATCATGAAAATCATCAAAAAAAATTAGCTATCTCAAACCTCCTTAAGATACATATTGGGGTCAGAGGTTAAAAGGAAAATAAATGCCAACCCAAACCCCAAAGCAGTTATGAGAAAGCATAAGAAATATTAGAGATGAAATAAGTGGTTCCTTTGAGTTTGAATCAAAGACCAAAGAAACCAAGATCTGGTGATTTGAATGGATGAAGTCTGACAAACCCTTGACCTGCGTCACCCAGAGAGAGGATTCAAATTCTTGAAATGTGAGACAAGACATGAAGTATGAAAGGACAAGTAGGACCTAGGGAGCCCTGCGTGTGTGTGGTTTGAACTGACTCCAGAGTTGATACCCCTGTAAGCAAGAGATTTCTTGAGTCATAAAGGAGACACTCACATTGATAAGATGTTATTAAACCTACATAGCACTTGCTGCCTTCTAGATACTCCACCCTGGGCATGAGGATCAATTCTGGATGTTACAAAACATACAATGTGATCAATTTAGGGATGATATGGAAAGAGAAACACAACTTCTGCTAGCAAGGACATCCCAGGACCAGCAGAGTGCATGATGGGTCTTTCTGCATAGCGGAGACCAGTGTTCCTCAGAAGCTTCAAAAAGATACTAGGAAAGATCATTGCAAACACAGTCTTGAAAACCAGTATAACCCTGAGGCTTAACCCATAACAACAACAACAACCACAAGACACACACACACACAGGCTTGAGTATACTCCGATGTTCTTGAGCAATATCCACTTGTACATCTGTTATCAGATTCCTTGCTTCTTCACACAAGTTCAAACAATACATGACAGCTAGGATGTTTCCTGTTCACAGAGAGTTCAACAGGGAATCCTAGGACAATTCTATGGGGAAACTAACAAGCATGTAAGGAGATCAAGTGAAGAGGTCCACACTTGGCCACAAAAACATCAACTTTTGTCATTCTCTGAAGAAGAAATAGACATGAGCTTCGTACTGCAATGCCCTCCCCCCTCCCAGTTCCAGAGAGATGGTGACTAGAGCTATGGATCAGTAGCTTAAGCTTTAATTGAAATGGGGGACTTTGGGGCACACATAAGGGGCAGCTGTAATGTCACAGAGCAGATGAAAATGATCCCAGGTTGCTGTTCACATCTATAGAAGTGTGACAAAGGATTTTTTATTTCATACAGATATGGTTTAAAATAAGAAAAATGAAACCAAAGTAAAACATGGCAAAAAAATTTAAATGGAACAATTAAATAAAATGAACACATAAGCAGAAATCTGTGCCTCAACAAAAAGCATTGAGTGTATGTATCAAAAAGAACAACTGAACACAAAATCCAGCCAACAAAGAGGAAATCTCCCAATGTCAAGGTCCAAGAGATTAGGAGATTCCAGTTTATCAGGTCAAGTGTAGAAGTCCGGTGCTCTCTACCCAACAAGAGTTTCTCTGCAGCATCAAGACAAACTGCAGTCGGCTGCGGGGCCTTATAGGAAGAGATTTCAATAACTTCTCACAAAGGCTTTTTGTGATGTCACAGTAAGGAATGGACCAGTAACAGCAAAGAGCCCAAAAGATGATTCTCTACCCTGCTCCAGGGACTGCATAACTTTTGTCAAGGCTGTGAGCAAATCCCCAACAAGATATAGCTTAAACAGCAAAGAGTAACTCTCCTCTCAGGCTCTCAGGGGACAGGGAGGGATGGCAGATGAGGAGCTGGGGACTTGGGAAGATAAGTCTGAAGCAGTTGGGTGCATGCCTTTGGCAGGTCCGTGGTGCATCCGGTCACCCAATTTCTCCTGAGGCCCTGGACTTTTATGATTTCCCCAAACTGCACCTCCTGCTAGACCAGGCATTCAGACATACAAGAAGGTGTGAGACCATTCCTATCGAACCTGAGCAGGACACTTTGACTTTAAGAACATAGTAAGCAGGTAACATGGTAACAAGGTAACAAGTGCCATAGTAACAAGGTGGACAGACTCAGCAACTCTGTGCTGACCTTTGCTAGGGACACGGGTATGGACTAGTTAGAGAATGAACCCATGGTCTGTCCCAGTGCCCTTTGCACTAGGATGCTAAAGTTCTCTAAGTATTCTGATGACTACAGACATTGTCTCCACACTTCGCATATTCCATTCCTTTATCTAAAACTCATATAGATGGTCATCTAAAGGATGCTAGCCCTCCCTGACACTGGGATGCTGTAATGAAATGGACTGTACCTCATGGTACACATGACAGTTTTTGGTCTTTTTTGCAGGGCGTTGGGGTGCAACATAGCAAGTGTGGATTTCTCCTAAAACTGCATTGGTTTTCTCACTGTCACGACCAATTCCCTGAGAAACAGCAACATTTGTTCCATGGGTTGTGCTATGTCTCAGACTCTCAGAGGACAGGGAATCCACGTCTGGGGACTTGGGAAGATGGGTCTGAAGCAGCTGTTTATATGGCTTTGTCATGTCCTGTTGCCTCTAATGACTCAATTCCCCCTGCTGGGTTCCACCACCACGGGGCATTACAATGTCCTGAACAGCACCCCCAGTTAGAGACCGGAAATCCAGAGAATTGAGACGCTGTGAAACCTCTCTCTCACAACCCTGAGGACATTTGGACTTTAATAACAGCAGCAGTAACAACAAGAGTGGACTCAGCCAGCTTTGGACTAGCCTGGATTAGAGACAGGCTATGGACTAGATAGTGAACACACAAGTTTCTTCAAAGTCCTTTTCACTCAGACCCTCAAATTCTGTGATGACTCCAACTACTGCAGCCATCTTCCTCTCCACCCTCAGGACACTCAGCTCCTTTCCCTTAAACTCGTAGTTATGGGCACCGAAAGGATGATGGCCTGTCTCTGACACTGCGAGGCCACGAGGAAACTGTCGTCCCTCAAGACTTTCCAGAGCGTGGTCTGTTTAGTGAGTGGCGTGGTGGGCAGGAGAAGAGTCTCTACATGGTAAGGGGATTTATAACCACAGGGAAATGCCGGGGGAAGTAACAAGCGTATGCTCCAAGTGCACAACCAAATCAAATCCCTTATCTTTTACAGCTAACTTAACAAAAGTTAAGGTAAAGAAATAAACCGATGTATGAAATGTCAAAGATGAATGTGTAGAGAATAACAGAAAACGGTTGATGATGAAATAAACTGAAGCAAGGCATAAACTAAATCTAAGCCAAGTCAGTCAAAATTCAGGCACAAACCCGACCCCACTGGGAAGCACACTCACGATATTCAGGTCAGTTGTGATCACAGGTGTTAAGACGCACACTAAAAATCAAAATCTATAAAAATCACAGTCTACAGCAAGTTCTTCGCAGCTAACCAATGGTTTCACCGCAGCCTAAGAACAAGGTCTAGGCCCAGCTGGGGCCTAATATAGGCGGGCCTCTCTCATTCATCACAATGGTTCCTTGTGAGGTCATGGAGCCGTGCACCAATCACAGATGACCAGAAGCCAGCATAGCTTTAGAGTTCTTTGCTCATGGCTCCTCCCACATAGGTGCCGAGACTCAGTGTAAGGGAGACAGAGGTTATTTTGCTCAGGTCATCCCTAGACATATATTAAGAACAACACGAGCTACATGAGACCCTTTCTAAAAAAGGAAATGAAAACATTTTAATACATTTTCACAGCTTTGGATTCAGCAATGCTTTCTTATCCCAGCAGCATAAGCACACACCAGGTGAGAGAAGGCTGTTAAGGGAGAACCCGGAACAGACAGACCTGGGTGCTCACAGGGGAAGAAGAGCAGCTTATGTCCAAAAACTCAGAAGGTGGAAGATAGACCCCTTGTTGCAATTTGAGTCATGGAAAAAGGTCAACATCGACTCTGCTCCCCACAAAATGGGAGGGTTCTGGGTTTTATGTAGCCCAGGCTGGTGTCAGATTTACTATGTAGACAAAAATAGCCTGGAACCTTTGATCCTCCTGCCTTTGTCTCCCAACTCCTTGAACTGTAGGCACGATTCCATGCCTGGCACTGCCTTCAAAATTCTCTTAATTATTATTTTTAGCTCTTTTTGCATATGTTCCTAGTGTATGTATGTTCCTATGTGTATGTGTGTTCCTATGTGCACGGGTGTTTGTTCCTATGTGTGTGTGTGTTCCTATGTGTATGTGTGTGTGAGTTCCTATGTGTGTATGTATTCGCAGCATGTGGCTATCAGAAGTACTTGCTATATATCATATCCAAAGCAGGCACTAAACTCATAGGAATCCTCCTGCCACTACCTCCTGTGTGCTGTTGGTATTCCAGGTGTATTCCCCCATACCTGCTTTAATTTACTTTGCATTATGAAAAAATAGTTTACTTAGTTTGTGTGAACAAAACTGTCTGAAAAGAAGCTGTCTGGCTGTGAACAACAACATAATAAAGCTCCTGGAAGGAGTCTGTGTTATGCCTAGAGAGACAGACAGACTAGGCAGAATTTCAATACTGTGCAGAGGTTTGAATTTGATAGGTCCAGCGGCTAATTACTTTACCTTGTGTGCAAGTTCTAGCTCCTTGCCGCACTCAGTATCTGAATTTCTTCCTGTCTTCCTTCCCTCTTTTTTTTTTTTTTTTGACATTTCAACACACACAGGGTTTGGTTGTCTAGTTTGGGCTGTCATGGAATTCACTCTGTAGACCAGGTTGGACTGGAACTCTGTAGATCCACCTTCCTCTACTTCCTGGATGCTCGGATTAAAGGCGTCTGCCGCCACCACCCAACTGTCACTCTATCGAAACTAGCACCTCATGATAATAAATAAAAACCTCCTGAAGCTATTAACTTAGCAGAACGTTAGCTTCTGCAAACCGAGAGCTCTAAGAATGTCATCAGATCGCCTGTTCGCCTGTAGAATAGCACTCCCCACTTCTCGATGTACCTGCTGCTCTGGTGTGCCCACAAATGTACGGTAAAGCTGCCTTGCCTTACAATTGTCTTTGTTGTGAAAACTGTGCAAATCCTGTGAAAGGCTTCCACATTGCAACATGGAATTTTGGGGTAACCTAAATTTGTGTTCCTGGGCCGTGCTCACTCTAAATGACTCCAGAATAAACCATCTCTTATTCCCTTTAGGATGAGAGCTGAGGTGCTAGTGTTGGCATTTCTTTATACCTGGGAGATCGATAACACAAGGCGTTGTCCTCAGCCACCAAATCTTCAGAAACATCGGAAACTTTGTGTTCAACACAGTAATGTGGTGCATTGGTTTCTTCCTGTTGCTGAGACACCAGTGACTTGAGGAGGTTGGAGGGTAGAGTCTGCTGTCGCCATGGGAGCTGAAGGCGGCCTCTCACATGGCATCCACAGTCAGAAGCAGAGAGTCTCTCCAGATGGAGCTTTAGCCCCAGCTCCTATATTTTGGTTTGGAAACAAGGTCTCATGTAGCTTCACTGGCTTCACACTGTTAGTAGCCACGCAGAGCTGCACCTTCAAGGGTAGTCGCTGTGTTAATGACAGGTGATCTTTTATTTCCAGATAAAGCTTTGCAGCACACACTGGGCATGTGCAGGAATGCGCCCTCCCCATAGGAACAAGTGTGGCCTTCCTATAAATTCATACCTGTTCTTTGGTTTGGGAGAGCCCGGCTGTAGAGATGATGCCCGCTTCTCCTTCCTGCTGCAGCCGATAGGTCCTTCTTCCCTCGCTACCCTCTAGGTGCTTTCATTTTGGCTTTGCACTGGCCAAGAGGAGAATCCACTGAGATCCATCAGCCACTGGCCTGTAACCTCTCACAGAAGAATATGCTCACATCTTTCCTCCATGTCGGAATGTATTGAGTAACACTAAAGCTGTAAGGCTGAGCAGTTTTTTTTTTTATTTTTTAAATTTATTTATTTATTAAGGATTTCTGTCTCGTCCCCACAACCGCTTCCCATTTCCCTCCCCCTCCCCTGATCAAGTCCACCCCCCCCTCATCTGCTCGAAGAGCAATCAGGGTTCCCTGACCTGTGAGAAGCCCAAGGACTGCCCACCTCTATCCAGGTCTCGACAGAAATCTCAAGGCTGAGCAGTTTTAATGATCGCAGTTAGTCTAAGTCTGCCTATCTTAGCAGTTTGGCCAAGGCAAATTTTGGTTCTTGATTCCAATCCTTTTTGTTTCTTTTTATTTATTTACTTTGAGACAGAGTCTCTCTATGCAGCCCTGGCTATTGTGGAACTAGCTATGTGGACCAGGCTGGACTCAAACTCACAGAGTTCTGCCTGCCACTGGCACCCAAGTGCTAGGATTAAAGGTGTGCACCCCACTACCTGGCTTTATTTCCATTTGAAATGCTAATATTAATTCACATCAGACATCACACTGTAAATGTGGCTGCATATCTCTCCACATACAGGCAGGTTAAGGAAAGAAAGCCATTGCAGAGTGCAAGGGTTTCAACAGTGTGCTGGGAACGTGATCCACAGAGATAAAGAACGAGGCCCATATCAGGAAGGAATATGGTGTTACTGCTCCTGGAATCAGGTTTCAGAATGATGATGCAGAATTCATCTGTGAGATGAAAAGTCTGAACCAAGTCCACAGCAAGAAATGGGTCAGGAGCATGGAACAGTAGTGGGTCAGGTCCAGGTCCGTCAAGTAAGCTCTATCAGTAGTGAGGGAAAGAGCAGAACAGGGGTCCTCAGTCCTTGCACACACAGCATCAGATGGTAGGGTGGGGTGCAGTCATGCCATGGCAGCGTTTTTGTTTGCTGTCAAAGGGTTTTACTGTTTTGGATCATGAGGAATCCATCCCAAGTTCTCACACATGCCAGGCGAGGGCTCCACCACTAAGCTGTGCCCCCTCCTGCCACTGCAGTATGAGGGGACAGCATTTTATGAAGCCCATGTGAGGGAGTTGTGCCCTTTCCACAACCTGGAGTGTCTGGTATGTCCTTGGGCCTGATCTACCTGATATGATTTAAATGCAGCCATGTTGTGTGGGTCTCTGCAAACACCACAGGCAGCAGGGTAACAGTCCAATGGTGGTTCAAACTTCAAGCCTGATGCCAAGTAGTTTATTTGAGGCATTTTTAAGCACAGCACAATTTGGTGAAGTTTCCTGATAATTCACTCAATCTCATGTGCACAGCAAAGCTAAAGACATGACCACATCAAAACTCTGTGTTAAGTACAAATGCCATCTTCTATAAAGATGGATTCTATAGATTAACTGAGAAAACAAGTTCGAGATGAGGGTCTGAGTGTAGTCTCGGCCACATAGGTAGCCCAAAGGTCACCAGGCTGTTAAACACATCTGTTCTCACCTTTCTGGGCAGAAAACCAGTTATAGCCTGTTGTTTTAAGGTCAGTAGAAGTCCATAGTGACCGGGGAAATCCTGATCTTCCAGTTCAATTGAAGGTTTGCTGTGGCTCCTGGCAGGAGTGCTCCCCAATATCATGACAACACTTTCAGGCCAGTGGGAACAGGAAGGAAACGTTTTCCTAGGGAGTCACTGGGGTGTAATGATTGTACATATTGCCTTTTCCATCCTGCCTTGACTCCTGGACCCACTGATCCTGGCTATGGGAGAAACTGTACCATATACTGGGTGCTGATTCAAAGCCTATAGCACCTTCTGGAGAACCCTGCCCCTGCCCTCCATGCTGCTGCCATCTAATGGACACTGGAACTATGTCTTCAGAAGACCATCCCATCTTTCATCAGGTCAGCTCCTTCGGGATAGTGGAGAACAGGGTGAGACCAGTGGATTCCGTGATCATGGGCCCACTGCCATGAACTACACTTTCTACCTCCCCTTACCAGCCTACTGTGCCTTAAGTCTGGTTATAGGTCTAGAGGCAGCTATTGGTGGCCCTGAGGGGCATCAGTATTGTGTTGCCTGACATTTCCTTCACAGCTGGTTTAGAAGACAATGAAGAATGAACTTCCTCAGTCACAGGTGACAATGATAGACAACATTTCAGGGGGGGGGAAGAGGGTGGAGTGATTACCCCTACCCCCCCCCAGGTGAGATTAACCCTTAAGAACCTGAGAGTTCACAGTTCTCAGCCCTAATAGAGTCCTCCCACACATCCGCATCTCAAGTCCCAGGATCCCACACTTTACCAATTAATGCCCTTGTCTAACTGCAGACACTGTCTGAGGCTGGGGCTTGAGTATTTGCTGTAGTTCAGCCAACCTTGTCATGTGGGCTGCTCTTTGATTTTCTGTCGCTTGAGGTCTATGGCTGCTGGAAAGATTCTCTTCCAGGGCATACTTAGAAACTTTTATCCTGTTTCCTTTTATACTGGAGCCTGTCAATCTTATCACTAAATTCATTGTTGTACTCAGCACGTGCTGAGAAGCTAGAACTTGGTTAACACAAAGCTCGTTCCTATCCTTTGTTAGATGCTGAGAGCAACTGACCAGCGCCATCACTTTCCTTATTTTGCAACTATCCAAAGTTTCCTATATAGAACCACCAGACGCATTCCTGCTCATAATTGGTGAATCGGGATAATGGATGGCATTCTTCTCCTTAATTTGCAAAGTGTCCTCACCCACCATGGGCTCTCAGTTCTCTCTGAGCTCCCAGGAGAGGCTTTATTAGATGTAGCTGTTGGCAAATGGGAAAGCCTATGCCAGATACTTGAAAAAGTCACCCTTATCCTTCTGCTGCTCTGGATTCACTTCTGGTGCCAAAATCTGCAGTAGTCAGGGTTCTTCACAGTTACAGAACTTATAGAAGGAATATATATATATATATGTATATACACACACACACACACAAGCAAACACACACACACACAGAAACCCACATAATAAATCCCCATTTATTATACACATATATACAAACATATATGTGTATATACGTGTGTGTGTGTGTGTGTGTGTGTGTGTGTGTGTGTGTGTGTGTGTAAAACCCTAGAAAGGCAGGAATTTTAAGGAAGGGGAGAATCACAAGTTACAGCTGCAGAGACTGAAAGTTCCACTACAAGACAAGCTCCAGAAGGAAGAAGACAGGGAGGGGGCGGCAAAGTTTCACAGAGAGGAAACTATTCCCTCCTCCTAAATCCAGGGTTTGTATAGATTCTTCTGTTGTTGTCTTACATTTGGTCTAACTGATCATGTCACCTGATCTCTGCTCTAAAGCCTAGAACCTGGCCTGCATCTGTCCCTGCATGCAGACAAGACTGTGATATCTGCAGGAAGATCAAAGGAGTGACATGTATTCATTACAACTCTGCCAAAAGTAAGTGACAGAATGGGTAGAAAAGGAGTGATCGTTGGGCATCTTTCAAACTAGCTGAGGCCTGCTTCTCACAAAGCAAATGACAGCAATGAAGGAAATGCCCAAGTGACTTCATGAGCGAGCAAGTGGACCACATTGCTGACCTTGGAATTTTTTTCGTCCAGATATTAATATGTATATGTAACAAGTATATATGTAACAATATATACATATGCATGAGGGTGCTAGGAACGAAACTCGGGGGGGGGGGTTGTTTTGTTTTGTTTTGTTTTGCTCTGCAGAAACTTTATTGTGCAGGAAAGTATTGAGCCCTCCAAGACTACACTGTGTGGCTCTCATGGTGAAAATGGAGCCAAGATTATCACCCCCATACACATCACACCCCTTCCCTTCCTGTGACACTTGACGCCTGCTGACAAAGCCAGTTGCAGAGGCTGTAGGAAACCACCAGCTCCAGGGGATTCTATACTCTCTTCTGGCCTCCATGGACATCCAGATCCGTGTGCACTTATCCACACACAGATCCACACAGAAATAGTAGCATTTAAAAACTGAACTATGTGTCTCCGAATGTTCTAAGAAATAACAGACTGAAAGGCTAAAATCAGGTGAAAAAAATATATCTAGATAGATTCTTGAGACAGAAAGATACAAACAAAAAACTATGTGTCTGCTATGGGAGACATCTGTCCTACATTCATCTGAAGAAGTTGTTTGGTGTTGGTGTTCAACTGAAGGTCGTCCTGCTTTCCAGCGTCCAGTCTTCTACTACAGGATGACCTAGACAGCTCATTCAGCCTTGTTCCCATCTCTGTGTGCAGAGCCTGAATTTATACACAAGGAAACGGCCAGACATGGGGTTGTTTGACTCCCTCTTTCCACGCTCTGGGAGAACTCTCAGGAGCATCGTTTTTATTGGAAACTCAGGTCTTCTGCAAGAACAGAAAATGCCATTAACTTCTGAGCGGTCTCTCCAGCCCAAAGGAGCACCAATCTTCGTTACGAACAGCCCCACTCCCTGGACAAGGCATCCTGAACTATACAAACAGTGAAAGTGAGTGGACCCCAAACATGCATGCATTCATTGCTATCCTGGCTTGGTATGCCATGAGGCCAGTGCTTTATGCTCCTCCTGCTGCTTGGACTTCCCTGACATGGTGGGTGGCACCTGAACCTAGGAGCTAAGTGAACTCTTCCTTTCTGGAGGAGCTTTTGTCACAATGTAGTTCTAGTAGGCCTGGAACTAAAGAGATCATCTGCTTCTGCTTCCGTCTCTCAAGGCCTGAATCAAAGGCAGGCACCACCACATACAGCTCAGCAATCTCTCTTCTAAGAACAAGACTAGATGAGCTGGATGTGGAGGCACACAGCTTTAGTACCAGAACTTGGGGGGCAGAGACAGGAGGATCTCTGAGTTCAAGACCAGCCTGGTCTACAAAGGGAGTTCCAGGACAGCCAGAGATACATAGAGAAATCGTGTGTGTGTGTGTGTGTGTGTGTGTGTGTGTGTGTGTGTGTGTGTTAGAGAAAGAGAGAGAGAGAGAGAGAGAGAGAGAGAGAGAGAGAGAGAGAGAGGAGACTAGATGGCTAACAGGCATGAGGCGCTAGTCTCCACCCTCACCACACAAGCCAAGCATGGTGGTACATGCTTATAACCCCAGAGCTCAGGAGACAAAGACAGGAGGATTGGTTTAAGTTCATCCCTGGCCTTGGCTACGTAGTGACTGTGAGAATAGTTTCCTATCTTTGGGCATAGGAAACCTTGACTCAAGAAGGAGGAAGGAAAGAGAGAAAGGAGTGGAAAGAAGAGAAAATGAAGAGGTAAGGAAGAGGAAGGAGAGGAGGAGGAGGAGAAGAGGAGGAGAGAGGAGGGGAAGACAAAAGAAGGAGGAGATGAAGGAGGAGAAAGCTAATGAGAAAGAAAATGAATAACACTGACATTTGACGTGTTAATGACATGGTAGCTCCTCAGATAAGCTTGTTTAGAAATTTTGCCTTTTTTTTCCCCCTTCCTGGCTATTACCGATTAAATTAAAATGAGCCCTGAATAAAACCGCTCAGGAACTCCAGAAAGAGAAGATATCACCAGGACCCTCCAGCTCCTGTCCCCTTCTCAATGGAAGCCGGATCAATGTCGCTGTCGGGGCTCACATGTCATGGGCACTGGCAGGCACCGCTGAGAGCAAGCTGAGAGGCAGTTATCCTGCTGACAGCGTCAGCTGTTACTCTGTGTCTTCAGTGAGATGTCACATCAGACAGAAGGAGCCAGCAGGGAAGAGGCTGAAAGCAGCCAGGAGGCCGCCGTGGAGAATCAGCCCAGACCATCTCACAGCCTCGCACCTCTTATTTACAGCGGAGATGAACACCTTCCTTGTCATCCTTAGCACACTGATCGCTGCTCCAGCTCTGGCTCCAAGCCACCCTCAGACCTGGGATTGCAGCAAGTGCCACGGTGCCACCACACCTGGATTTTTTTTTACCAGGGATGCAGAGATCAAACTCGGGTCCCCACGCTCACAAGGTGTAATGATTGGCTCTGTCAACTTGACTCAACCTTGAGTCACCTGGGATGAGCAACAAGCTGGGGTGAGGGATTGGCTATGTTGGGTTGGCCTGTGGGGGATTCGTCTGAACACTTCATCGATGTGGGGAGACCCAGCACACTGTGGGCAACACCATTCCCTAGACAGAGAGTCCTGAACCTAAGAGTAGAGAGACCAAGCTGAGCACCGCCCTTGACAGCCAAGCCTAATGAAGAAATGGTCTATAAATATGGAGACAGGAAAGATGTGCTGTGCAAAAAACTGGGTGGCATCATCCAGCTTTCGTAGAGCCAGAAAGGACAATGCGGACTTCTGGGGAGAAGAGCCATCAAAGGTCTTAGCGTGCTGCACTATCAACCCACCAGAAAAGATGTGTCCACTGGTAAAATAATTGGCATGATTGTTATGGGGTGACTAACCACATTCTGATTGGATTTGAGGCCTGACCCACAGGACGGAATTCCATGACTGGTACTGTAATCCTAATCAAAAGAAAAGAAAGAAAGGAAGGAAGGAAGGAAGGAAGGAGAGAAAAAAGAAAGAAAGAAACAAAGAAAGAAAGAAACAAAGAAAGAAAGAAACAAAGAAAGAAAGAAAGAAAGAAAGAAAGAAAAAAGAGAAAACCATGACTGGAGAAGTTATAGGCCCTCCTGATTTATTTTGCTAAGTTGCCAACCTTTCAATGTGCCTTCTAAATATGTAAGTGTATACCCATAGACTCAGGCCACTTCCAGCCTTGGTCTTTAACAATGTGCCTCAGCCTACACCCCAGGGGAGAGGAGGGGGGAGGAATGTAGAGCGAGAGGATGGAGTCGAGCGATACAAAATGCAAACTTCTAGGCTTGGCACGGCTACTGAATTCATGAACTCAGAACAACTACGGTCACATGCACAAGACCCACACAAGATAGAGGCAGTCAAAACTCTGGCATAGACAGGAGAGGTGGTTTCCAGGCCCCACCCCTTGCTGAGGGGCTAGGGGAGAGGAGGGGGGAGGAATGTAAGAGCGAGAGGATGGAGTCGAGCGATACAAAATGCAAACTTCTAGGCTTGGCACGGCTACTGAATTCATGAACTCAGAACAACTACGGTCACATGCACAAGACCCACACAAGATAGAGGCAGTCAAAACTCTGGCATAGACAGGAGAGGTGGTTTCCAGGCCCCACCCCTTGCTGAGGGGCTCTCGGCAATTGATCATTGGGGGTAGGGGGAAAACTGTAGACAACCATTCTTTCTTAATGTATATCACCTACCTTTCTACTGCTGGGATAAAATGCTGTGACCAAAGCAACTGAAGGAAGAAGGGCTACTTATGGCCTATGGTGGCAGAAGGAAAGAGTCCATTGTTGCAGCAAGAGTGGGAAACTGGCTGGTCATATACTCATCCACACACAGGTACCATTCTCTGTTAGGAGATCCTGAACTGCGTAGGATGGGGTACGGGGAGAGAGTTGAGCACAAGCATATATCCATTTTATCTCAGCTTTCTCAGATTCCGTGTTTCTTTTTTTTTAAATATTTATTTATTATGTATAATTTATTTACTTCTTATGTATACAACATTCTGTCTGTATGCCTGAAGGCCAGAAGAGGGGGCCAGATCTCTTTACAGATGGTTGTGAGCCACCATGTGGTTGCTGGGAATTGAACTCAGGACCTTTGGAAGAGCAGGCAATGCTCTTAACCACTGAGCCATCTCTCCAGCCCCCCGTGTTTCTATTGCATGTATTCTGGAAGGAGTGGGTCCCTGGCACACCTATGGAGGTCAGAAGACAACTTTCAGGAGTCTGTTTTCTCCTTCCATCATTGAAGGACCGGGGATTGAACTCAGGTCGTCAAGCTTGGCAGCAAGCTCCTTTATGCTCTGAGCCATCTCACCTCCCACTCCCAGCTCTTTACTACGGCCATAACTGGCTGCTTCGAGTGCCCACTGCCTTGACTTCTCCACAATGACAGACTATAACCTGGAAATAGAGGCCAAATAAACCTCTTTTCCCCTAAGGCCACTTTTGTTGGTGTGTGTTATCACAGCAACAGAAATAAAATTAAGACAGTCCATCAGTGGATGGAGTATTCGATTCAAGGCGATGAACTTGCATGGTGGGATATGATTCAGGCTTTGAAAGGATGGGATTCTGATGTGTGCCACGAAATAAGTGAATCTTGACATAAATACTATCCTCAAGGAGATACATTAGACACAAAAGCCACATATTGTGCATCTCCACGCCTATAAGATGTCCCCACGTTAAGAGCGAATGAAGGTGAGCGGCTGTGGAGAGATGAGAGAATGGGAACTGGGGATTGAAGGTGAGAGCAGAGGGGTGGAGGGCTATTTTGGGCGGATGGTGGGTCTCTGTTAAAACTGACTGGAGTGCTGTGTTTGTCTGGACACACACACAACTGAGTGCTCCTACGAGAGTGGGGGGGTGGTTCTCACCCCCCTAACGCTGCGACCTTAACACAGTTTCTCATGTCGGGGAGACCCCAACCATAGCATTATTTTGTTGCTACTTCATAACTGTAATTTTGCTGTTGTTATGAATCAGAATGTAAATCTCTGTGATTCCCTATGGTCTTAGGTGACCCCTGTGAAAAGGGGTCAACCATCAGGGGTCACAACCCATGGCTTGAGAACCAGTCTTCTTGATGCTTCTCTGAGTCTGAGAGAAACAAGCACGTCTTCATAGGGTAACCTTCAGTTAAACACCCTACTAATAACCAGGAGTAATAACACACCCGTCATCTCATCACTTAGAAGGTGTAGGCAGGATGATTAAGAGTTCAAGGTCATCCTCAGCTAAGATAGCAAGTTACAGAACAGTCTTACAAAAAAGAAGAAAAATTAAAGGTTACCTGATGACTCAGCAGGTAAACACCCCAGGCCACCCAGCAGGGTGACAGGAGTTCTCTCCCTGGTATCCACACAATAAGGGAAAACAAGCCCCTCCACTTTGTCCTTTGACTACTACCTGAAGGCTGTGACACATCGCACATACACACACATGCACACGCACACATGAACATACACACACACACACACTCGCACTATTAAATAAATGCAATTTTTATTGACTCTTAAGAAAATATTTTTCTTTCTCCTCCAGAAAAATAAATGACCTGTGAAGGTGTGGGCTAGACATGGTGGTGTACATCTGTGACCCTGGAGGCTGAAACAGGAAGATCCCAAGGTTGAGGCCAGCCAGGCTACCTAGTGAGATAGTATCAGAGACAGAGAGACAGACAGAGAGAGAGAGAGAGAGAGAGAGAGAGAGAGAGAGGAGAAAGAGAAGAGACAGAAGAGGGAGAAAAAGAACTGGATGTGTGAGCCACCAGTGTAGTTCCTGCCTAGAATCCCCCAGTAATGGTCTGGGGTGTGGCTCAGGGGTAGAGCACTAGCCTGGGCCTAGCACACATAAGGCCTGAGGTTCCTTTCCTAGCAATGAAAAAACATAAATAAATGCAAATTGGACAATTAGTCATTTCAAGACTCGAAGGTCATTTCCTATTGAGTGCCTGTCCCTCTTGCACCATCCTGAAGTCATAACCACATGGCAGGCTGCTTCTGTCACATCCCTGTGTATATGTCACCCTTCCTACTTCACTTCGATTTCCCCCATCTTCAGCCACCTCCCTGCCCTGCACGCCCATCGCCCTTTCTCTCTTGGTGTGTTGTTTTAGCATAAGCAGCTATTTGAGGAGTGTGTTGCAGAATAAATATACCGGGAAGCTATTATTCATAGCTAATTATAAGAGCAAGGCTTCACAGAACCTTTTCTGCATGAATGGGAACGCACCCAGCCCTTTCATGAAGGAACTCATCCGGTTGTCACAAGTCACAGACAGCAGACACTGCATCGACCTGTGAGTAAATCGATTTCATAGATCAAGGCACTAGCATAGGGGCTGGAGAGGTGGCTAGGAAGTTAAGCGCCCTTGCTGCTCTTGCAGAGGACCTGAGTTCAGTTACCAGTACCCACATCAGATGGCTCACAACCACCTGTAACTCCAACTCCAGGGGATCTGACACCCGCTTCTGGCCTCCACGGACACCACACACACACACACACACACACACACACACACACACACACCAAATCTTTTTTAAAAAAGAAAAAGAGCTAGTGTAGTGAGGCCATTGAATATTATGATCCGGAACAGGTCAGTACACACAGATAGTCCCTAATCAACTCCCAGTCACCACAATCATTCCCAGAACACAGTAGTGTGGATGGCATTCCTTAAGTTCCTGTCCCTTGAATCTAAGTGTGTGTGTGTGTGTGTGTGTGTGTGTGTGTGCGTGCATGCGTGTGTGCATGGTGTGTGTGTGTGTGTGTGTGTGTGTGTGTGTATACACAGGTTCTCACATAACACAGGCTGGCTTTGAACTTCCCATGCAGGTATTCAAGGCTGACTTTGAATCTTTCTGCCTCTGTTTCCCGAGTGCTAAGATTACAGCTATGAGCCTCTGTGCAGTGCTGGGGATGGAAGCTAGGGCATCACACATGCTAGGCAAGCCTCTGCCATGCTCAACCCTCCAACGCTCCTTTAGATGGCTCGGGAGAAACTCTGCCAGGCTGGACATGGCAGCACACCTTTATAATCTCAGCACTTGGAACTGAGGCAGAAAGCTCAAGAATTTGAACACAGATCATGTTACATAATGACACACCCTATACCAAAAAGAGAGGAAAGGGGAGGGGAGAGGAAGGAAAGCAGAGGATGTTTGCATTCACCTGTAATCCCAGCATTCAAGAAGTTAAGACAAGAGGGTTGCCTCCTGCTTGAAGCTAGCCTGGGCTCCATAGTGTCAGGTCTTCCATGGCTACAACGCAGGAAAAGGGAGGGAGACAGAGAAGGAAGAATAAAAGGAGGAGGAAGAGGGGGAGGGGATGAGGAGAAGGAGGAAGATGGAGAGGAGGAGGAAAAAGAGAAGAGAAGGAAGAGGAGAGGGAGGAAGCAAGGAAGGAAGAGAAGACGGGGAGAAGGAGGAGGAGCAGGCATCCTCTGCTAAATTAGGAGAGCAGGTCTTGGGATGAGCAGTTACTGATGAAGGCTGGTCATGGTCCGAATTACATTAGCTAGCAGGAAATACGTGTGCAACACTCAAGTTGCAGGATGAACTGCCTTGACTGCATGCTAGCATTTGCTCTCACAAGTGGACTGAGAGTCAAGTCTGCAGAAAAGTACTTTAGTGGTATCTGATTTCCATAAGGTCTTGTCTACACTCTGTGGCAGCCCGAAGTTCAGCCCCAGGCAGCGAAGAGCTTGTCTCCAGCTGTGGAGTGACACTTAGCTACCCCCACATTCCAGTCACCTCTGTCCTAAGGCCCCTGTCCGCCACTGTGCCATCTAGAGCCTTCTAGGACAGCCTGCATAGCAGATGTCAGAAAAGAGCTGGGATCCTGGACTGGAGTGCTTCTGGAAACAAGACCATCAGTCCCATTTTGCTGTCTACCCAGCATGCTCCTCGGCAGATGCTCCCCAGCCCCTAAGAAAATGTAAAGAGCCTCGGAGTGTCTGGTTTCAAAGGCTGATCTCCATCTTGCTGACAGGGAGAAATAAAAGGCAACCTTGCTTCCAAATTGAGGCCGCCTAGGGCCTGCTTGCAAGTAATAGAATCTTCCTGGAGACAGGCCTGGGGAAGTAGATTGAGTGTGGGGCCTGGGCTTTCCATGATCGCCCAGGAGATTCATTCACCTCCATCTCACACACATCTGGCACATGGACAACAGCAGATATCAGGCACCTGCTAGGCACCACGTGTGTATAGGAATATGTATGTTGTACAGGTAATATAGTATTACCACGTTCATACACTGCTGACATCAACATGCACGCAGGCATACACTGTGTACCACATTTATAGATGTACACACACTGTCACACGCACAGAATGCTCACATGCCTTCTACATACCTACCTGCACAGCATAAATGAACTGTGCACTGCATGTATACATACAGCAAGTATCACATACGCGAATTGCTAAAATATCAATGACATACCTGACGTACACAGCATAAATACACAGGCATACCTATGCAATACCTGTACAGATAAACATATGCCTGTACACAAAACTATACATATGCACACATGCCATGTGGCACATGCACGTATTGCTTGATGTCATGTGCATACATATACATACATGCAGATGCACACTGAGTACCATGTTTATACATGAATCCATACCATGTAGCATGCAAATGTAGGAGAGAGCAGGCCCCTTGTTCCATCCCACCCGGCTGGCTTGCTCCCGAAATAAACACACGGAAATTGTATTAATTAAATCATTGCCTGGCCATTAGCTCTAGCCTCCTATTGGCTAATTCTTACATCTTGCTTTAACCCATTTCTGTTAATCTGTGTATCACCACGAGGTCGTGGCTTACTGGGAAAGATCAGCATGTCTGACTCTGGCGACTCCATGGCAGCTCTCCCTGCCTGCCTTCTTCCTCCCAGCCTTCTGTTCTGTCTACTCCACACACCAATCAAAAGTCCAAAGCAGTCTCTTTATTCAACCAATGAAAACGACACACAAACAGAAGAACCTCCTACACCATGCAAATATAATGCTCACATGACACTTGCATGTCTGTACACACAACATATGAATATTCACAGGTTCAAACCAAGTTCCATACCTATACATGCAAATTTGTATGCACACAAAACATCTATCATGTACCATGTGCATGTACTTCTTGTGTGCTACATGCATGCACACAGAATGTATATGTATACAGATATACACAGTGTGTGGATCACATGTACACATGAAGGCATAGTGAATACCCTGTACATACTGCTTACATGGCACGTGCATATATATATATATGTATATATATACATGTATATATATGCAAACTCATGTAGTGTGATAAACATGAATGCATGCAGTATGTCACCTGGATATAGGCATACATGTAAGCATAGATGTGCACATAAAGATATACCATGCACATTTATGCACACACATAGGCCTTCCCTTTGACCCCCTTCCAGAAGCTGACCTATCATCCCACTAAGACTCCAGGAAGTACACAGTACCAATAGTCCCCAACCCAGTCCCCAGTGAAGAGTTCAGACAGCACAGCAGCATGCACAGTCCTGGAAGCCAGGGCTGAGTGAGTGCACTTAGGGCTTGGCTTGTGTACCCAGAGCCATAAAACAGATGCACTGATGTCCAAGAGGCTTAGCTGCAAAGTCACCAGACAGTCATGTGCCAAAAGAGTCCCACAGACACCCAGGTCCCTTCCAGCTGCTGCACACATGTGAGCAGCAGGCCAGCTGACAGAAAAGTGGGTGTCTTATACCCCAAGAGTAGACTGGGATGCTGGCATAGAGAAACACAGAGTGGGACAAAGCTGGAAGTCTCCTGGGATTCCTAAACCGGGTTGAATGTGGAACCACAAATGCACAATACATGAGCCACCTGGAAGAAGAGGATAATTTTTTACTTTAGTCTTTTTCATTCACTGTTGCAGAAGATTTGTTTAACTATGCAAAGATGTGTTACATTTGTTTAACTGTGTAAAGATAAAGATGTATTGCACATATTTATGTTATAAAATATTTGTTTAACTATGTAAAGATGTGGTGTTGCAATTGTCTAACTATGTAAAGGTGTGTTGCTGTTTTATCTTGCCTACCTAAGGCACCTGATTGGTCTAATAAGAAGCTGAATGGCCAACAACAAGGGAGGAGGTATAGGTGGGACTTCTGGGCAGGGAGAGTAAGTAGGAGGAGGAATTTAGGCTCCAGGAAAAAACAAAAAGATATGCCAAGGTGACACCAGGGCCTAGACAGCCAGACATGGAGAAAGCAGGAAAACGGGACATACAGAGTGTAATGAAGGTTTAAAAAAAAAAAGCCTGAGGCAGAATGTAAATGAAGAGAAACAGGTTAAATTAAGTTAGGAAGAGCTAGTGGGACAAGCCTAAGCTAAGGTTGAGCATTCATAATTAATAATAAGTCTCCATGTCTTTATTTGGGAGGTGGTTGTCAACCCAAAGAAAATTCCAACTACAATGCACCTATTTGTTGTGGTGCTGATGATCAAACCAAGGGTCTTAAGGATGCTGTGTGGGTTCTCTACCACTGGTCACACCCCAGCCCCTCACTGGGGGATTCTAGGCAGGGGCTCTACCACTGAGCCACACCCCAGCCCCTCACTGGGGGATTCTAGGCAGGGACTCTACCACTGAGCCACACCCCAGCCCCTCACTGGGGGATTCTAGGCAGGGACTCTACCACTGAGTCACACCCCAGCCCCTCACTGGGGTATTCTAGGCAGGGGTTCTACCACTGAGACACACTGTGGGATTCTTGAGCCCCACCTCTGTCCAAGAAAGGGGTAGTTAACACCTGAAATGGAGGTAAGAATATCTCTCAGACCAATGCGAGCCTGAGGGAGATAGCCATTCTCCTCTCTTCCCTCTTCTTCATGTTCTGAGTAAAAACCCATAACAGCCACAGGAACCACTACCCTCCCACGTGGACCTCCTGGGGTGAAGCACTTACCTCCATGCTTGCCACCTCTTTCCAGCTGTTTCCCTCCCTCCATCCCTGGCTGATCTTGTCTTTCGGGCTACCCCCAAGAGCCCTGTTCTTCCCACATCCTGCAGCCTTTCTTCCAGGGAGCCCCCGGATAAGAGTCTCCATTTTCTCCCCCATTAGCTCTACATTCGGAGGACATTGATTGAATGCCTGCTCTATGTTAGCACCATGCTGGGTGCAGCCACACGTCTGGATCAATAACACACAGCTTGTGCACACCAAGGGGTGGCAGGTGGATTGTAGACTCGACACACAGGAAGATATTTAAAGAGAAGCCGGTTGTACAAATAAATCCCTTTCTGCCAGGATTTTCATCTGAATTACAAAGTCAATTGAGGATGTTCAGCTAGGAAGGGAAGAGGCTAAGAGCCAAGGTCTACTCAGATCCCCAGCTCATCTTCCTTCCTGCCCCAGCTCCAGATACACAGGGCTTAGGATTTAGGGGCTCACAAAACCCCTATCACATTATACCATTGAGGCTCAGCCTCCCCAAACACCATGCCCATTTACAAGTGCCTTCTGAGTATTGGGCAACTAGAAAATTTGTGGAGCAGGGTCTTGGCACGCTAGTTTATGAAAACTATCATGGGCCTCCCTTTCCTGAGGGAGGGGAATTAAATAAGAGCCAAGCGTGCATGTGTTATCCTGGCCCTCAGAAGGCTGAGGCAGGAGGATTCCGAATTCCAGACCAACCTGGATTAATAGCAAGACTTGATGTTTTATTTATTTCACCTTTATTTCTGTTTTACGTGTGTTGGTGTTCCATCTGCAGGTATGTCTGTGGACAGTGCCCGAAGAGGTCAGAGAAAGATGCTGGCTTTCCCCTGGAGCTGGAGTTACAGACGTGGGCTGCCATGTGGATACTGGGAAACAAACTCCAGTCCTTGGGAAGAACAGCCAGTGCTCTCTCTCAACCACCTAGCCCTCTCTCCAGGAGATAGCTCAGTGGATAAACCATGTATCATGCAAGCATGAGGACCAGAGCAGAGGCCCCAAGAACCCACGGAAAAGCTGGGCGGAAGTGGAGGCTGCATATAATGCTAGCACTCAGGAGGCGGAGACGGGATTAAAGCGGCAACTAGCTAGTGATTACACTAACACAATCAGCAAGCTCTGGATTCAGTAAGAGATCCTGGCTCAGCTAATCAAAGAAGACGCCCTCTTGGGCCTCCATGTGCACATGCACACGCAAACGTGTGAACAGGTGCAACCACACATACATGAGAGAGAGAAGGACGAATGTAGCACACTTTGAGATGTGGAGGCAGGAAGATCAAGATCACCCTCAGCTACAGGACAAGTTCAAGGCCAGACTGGGCTACATGAGAACCTATCAGAGAGAGAAAGAATGAGAAACAGAGAAGAAATGAAAGGAAAGAAGGAGGAAAGAAAGAAAGAAAGAAAGAAAGAAAGAAAGAAAACCGAATAACTATGGTCTCTTCATTCCCCCATCCACCATGGTCTGTTATTTGTTCTTTTGGGCCTACAGGTTCCAGAGAGCCCCTGTCTTTCAAGATTCACGCTCCTTTCTGAGCCTGGTACCGTGTGTCTCAGAACCCTTTGTATCGTTGGAAACTTAAGACAACCGTTGTTCCACCAACTAATGTGAGGGGAGCCTGGATCATGAGCCAGGACTGTGCAAACACGAAAGACACCCCTCCCAATACTGCCCTAAAACAAGAGGTTCAACTGAACTCTTAGGCTAATAGGCTCTCTGCTCACCAACTACGGGGCTGAGCCATGTAGGTCATGGCCACGGTCCTGCTGCCCAGATGAGCAGGCAACCGAGCCCAAGTCCGAGCCCGAGCCCTCCCGAAGCCCCTCTCCTTCCCTTTCCATCCGGTTCCCCACCCCAGTCTACCAGAATACAGGCAGCTGTGTGTTCCAGGGTATTTCCAAGCTGTTCTGCACTTCTGCAGACGTTTTTGTAGGTTGAGAGCGCCCCTAGTGGCCATCTCCTCTACATTCCCACTAATGAGTAGCTCAGCCTTGATGACTAGCTCTGTGGCTTCTCACAGAGCGGCTGTCCTCCCAAGCACTTTGAGGAGTCCTGTCAGGCTCCTGGTGAGCTCCTTTGGTTATCAGCTGCTAACGCTGACGACAAACACCTGAGATCATTAGCTTTACTGGCGCTATTAGGGTCAGAGCCTGGGCCCCTGGCGTCCCAGAAAGCTAAGCCCAGCCACTCATGCTCAATAAACCAATTAAGGTTAGAGCTCTGCACATGCAGGGTCCTGACAAGATCTGTAGGTTTAAACAGCTGAGAGAAATGTGAAGGTGCTGGAGAAACCGCGCTAAGAGCACTTGCTGCCCTTCCAGAGGCTCACAAGCACCTATAACCCCAGCTCCAGGGGACCTGACACCCTCTTCTATTATCGGAGGCACCAGCAATCATAAGCATTGGAGAGCATGAACCCTGCGGTTCTGGTCAGGGTGCAATCCCACCCATCAATGACCCCCTCGTGTCTCCGCTCCATACTCTCCCGGCAAAGTGGTTGACGAGTTGTCAGAACAGTGAGAAATCTCTCCCTGGAGACAAACTCCCCTTTGGCTGACACCAGGCTTCAGCTTTCTTCTCCCAGAGGGAGACTCCTGGGGAGATTTCCATTTGTGGGGGGTCCGTTGTTTCAATAGTCTGATAGCCAAGGGGAGGTCTCTTTAGAGTACCCTAGTTCCTGCTGTATAAGCAGGGTTATTTGTTTCTAAAGAGGTTTATTTAGGTCCCCAGCTGCAGAGGTTCTAACCACACCTGGACAGAACTGTTGTCTTTAGGCCACCAATGAGGGTGACATGGGACAGTGGGGTAGCAGATGGCAAAGTAAAACTGTTCACTTTAAAGCCAGGAGTCAAAAGAGAGGGGAAGGGGGTCAACGCTCCCCTTTAAGGGCATAGCCCAATGACATAAAGATCCCCCATTGGGCCCCATCTCTCAAATGCTCTCCTACCTCCCGACAGCAGGCCCTTCAGAACAAAATCTCCAACACTGTCTCTGGGGGGATTTAAGATCCAAACCATAACAACCATAGAAGGGGGGAGGGATACACAGACATACAGACAGATGTACACAGAAAGTCTCCAAAGCTCTGCCCTGGGCCCAGAAGGCCACATTCCCACCTCTACCAACTTTCTGTTAACTTCCTTTAGCCTAGAGTTTCAGGGCAACCTCCTCACTGAGCGTCTCTCCCAGGAAATGTGTCTCCCTCTGAAGGCCAGTAGCCCCCACCCACTCCCTTCCACCCTCCCTCTCTCCATCTCTCGCTCTCTATCTCTGTCTCAGTGTCTGTCTGAGTGTACATGAGAGAGAGAAACAGAGAGGGAGGGAAGGTTGGAGGAAGGGGGGGGGCTGTACATCTGTTCGTGTGTGCTAGGGACTGGACCCCCAGAGCCTTTTGTGTGCTAAGTAAGTACTCTACCGCTAAGCAACAACCCTGGCCCCTCACTTGGAGATGAGGCAGGAACTCTACAGCTAAGTCTCCCAGCCCCTCCCTACCGCTGAGCCTTTAAGAAGGGACCAGGTAAGAAGCTAAATCCATTATGCATTTTACAAGCGCATCTTGAAAACCAAGTACTCCCAATCCACCTGTAATCCTAGTCCATCGTGGGCAGAGGCAGGAGGATCCAGGAGGCATGCCCAGTCCCAGTGACTTAGCAAGTCAAGGCTTGCTGGAGGTGCATGAACTGTTAGCTCAAAAAAATTAAATTAAATTAAATACCCTTTAAGCCCTTGCCAAGTCCAGATCTACAGTTGGTCCTGGAAACTGAATAACTTGAGCACGTATTCTGGGGGCTGATGTTAAAGCCAGGGAGATGACCATCAGACATCAGAAATAATTTTACCGCACCGTAATTCTTATAAACCAGTCAAGGACCCACAAGGGTCTATCAGAAATAAGGAGGCTGAGACCTACAGAAAGGGGCCAAGTGTTGCTTGAAGGAGCAGGAGGAGAGAGGGACAGGAGAGGTATTGGCTTCTCAAGGCTGCTGTAACAAACAGTCCCCAATCCCGTGGCTCAAAACAACACAAGTCGATTCTCGAATGATTCTAGGGCTTGGAGGCTCTAAGGTGAGCTGTCCTTAGGGCTGACTTCCTTCTGGGTACTCTGAGAGTGAATCTATTTCTTTGTCTTTTCTGGAACCTAGAAGATGTCTGCAATCCTTGGCTCATGGCTTTTTCCTCCATCATCAAAGCCAGCAGAAGAATATCTTCAAATTGTCTCCCTCTTCCTCTTCTTCCTCCTCTCCCTCCTCTTCCTTCTCCTCCTCTTCCTTCTAGGCTTGTGACTCTTTCCGTCAGAGCCAGCAGAACAGCATCTTCAAATCGTCCCCCCTCTCTTCCTCCTCCTCTTCATCCTCCTCTTCTGCCTCCTTCTGTAGTTATTCCTTTCCCCCTCCCTCACTATCTCTCTCCTCTTCTCTGTTCCAGTGTCTCTTCCCAGTCCAGTGGATTAAGTATGAGGGCACACCCTCCAAAACCACATCATCACCTCTGTCTGACCCCTCTGTCCCCTTCTTCCCTCTGAGCCATCCTGAGTAACCAAAGACAAGATAAATACCCACCTCCCAATCCTCAGCATAATTTCCTCCACAGAGTCCCTGCTACTATGTAGCACCTATCCATGGGCTCTGGGGGTTCCCTAAGGACGTCTAGAGGTACCATTGTTCAGCCTGCTTCATAACGTTTGAGGACCAGAGTTAATTCCTTTTTTCGGAAAAGCAATAGGTTTATATGTGGAATGTTGTCTGTGCCCTCCGAAGACTGTGAGAGCCAGTGGGACGTCTCCCATTAGGGCTCCACACTGCCATTTATCGGCCTACCTCCCTACCTACAAGGTGTCTGCAACCACAGCAGTCGCTGGGCTATTAATAGGGAGCTCCTGCCACCTAGTGTTAGGATAAGGAACAGGAGGAACTGTGAAAGTCGCTGGGGAAAATGTTACACAGCAAGCAGAGAAGTCACCCCAAAATAAGAGATGCTCCATTTCTTACAAGATGTTGATTTAAAAAAATCTTATAATTAGAACTTGAAATGACTGTGGAGGGTCACACCTGCAAAACATGAGAAATTACGCCGAGTTTAGATGCAATAGATCGCTTCCACGAAACAGAACTGCACCAGGAAAAACAGAATTCCAAGGATCTAACAGCAGCAAATGTGATTTGCTCTTCCCTTGTTCGTCTGCTTAGGACACGAAAGCCACATCCCTTCCCTCCTGCTGATCTAAGGAGCCACCGTGATGGGCTACCTTCAATAGAGGTTTAAATCTACGGGGACGCATGACCTTAGACTGAAGAACCTCCAGAGCCAAGAACCAAAATGAATCTCTTTATTTTGTCAGTAGCATATGTCAAGTACATTGGTACAGCTGTGAAAAGTCTATGCAGACAAGCATTAAACAGTTCCTTGGGCCAATCAGTGGAGATCCCGCAACCTACTGCTGGGAGCAGAATGCACAGAAACATTTGCCTGGGGTTTTCTTTATGAAAAAAAAAAATTCCCCTTGCACAGCAAAGCTTAAAGTGGGTTTTCATTTCCTGCACATTTTGGATTTTTTTATGATAAAATGAGATAGAGGAGCTAAAGTGGTTCCTGAAGCAATGATAAACATAAACAAAACAATCAAGCAGCAACCGAAGGAAACACAGTGAGATCAGTAGCCACACACGTGAAGTCTCACCAGCATGACTGCCCAAACGTGAGCTTCACAAGGGCAACACCAGTGGACATGCCGAACTAGACAAAGGAAAGCCCATTGGACAGTTAAGGGAAGCTGGGAATGGGAGAGGTGGCCTTCCTCAGTAATCGCAGTAATCGCACTAATCGGTGGATCAGCCCCAAATGGTCAGTTCTGAAAATGTACATACAGGTACATATGGTCTGTACAGGTTATATTTAAGAATCTTTTGGTATATACAAATACATATATGCATGAAATAGCAATTAGTTTTTTAAAAAGAAGCAATGAATTTGAAGATCAGGGGCATGGGAGTAAAGGGAAGGAAAAAAATGTAATTAAATTATAACCTCAAATTTTCACATTTATTTTATTTTTATTTTATGTGCATTGATATTTTGCCTTCATGTATGTCTGGGTGAGACGGTTCCACTGGAGTTACAGGTAGTTGTGAGCCACCATGTGGGTGCTGGGAGTTGAACCCAGGTCCTCGGGAAGAGCAGTCAGTGCTCTTAACAACTGATCCGTTTCTCCAGCCTCCTCAAAAAAAAAAAAAAACTTTAATTTTTTAAAAGGATTCGTGAAATATAGGTATTTCCTCTTAATTAAAACATCCCCATGTGGAAGGAGGCTTTAAATACCGAAAGTAAACAAAACTCCCAAGGTTTAAAAAAAAAACTCAAGAGGTAAATGAAATTGACAAGCCTCAGGAAATGAACAAAACTCACAGGGCTCAGGAAGTAAAGGAAACTCACAAGACTGGAAATTAAGTCCCGCCTCCATCACCAAGGTTATATACGTTGTAGCAATCATTGAAGAGGCAAGGCTCTCTGAGCTGCGTGCAAGTTGTACAGAAAGCTTCAGAGTTGCAGTTTCTGTGAGTCACCTATGCTGAGATGGGCTCTTTGGGGATGTAGCTGCCTTTAAATCATCCATGCTCCTGCAAGTAACCCCTCACCTATGCTTCCAGAAGAAACATTAACAAATTTCATCAATTGGCTAAGCTACATTTGGATGAAATATTTTCTCTGGCACATCACCCTACCCTACGAAGGTAAACAGGTGTTTCTTCACTCCTCCCCAAGAAAAGTTACATAAGAACCAACTAGTAGCCACTAAGCCTTGAGATGCAATTGTGAGGCTTATATCTGCATCTGGGTCCCTGTGGTTACAATTAAAAATGTATCCCAGGTTCCCATAACAAGCTATGAGGCTCTGTAAGTCACATATACATCATTTTTCTATGAGCTCAGATTTCACTAATCATGTTTACTGGCTTTACTCCTTTAAGCGTGAATTGTCCCAACGATTAAAACTTCTGGGGATTGAGGATGTAGCTCAGTGGGTAGAGAAATTGTCCAGCATGCATGAGGTCCTAAGCTGGTACCCTGGCATCACATAAACCAGGTGTGGTAGTGCATGCCTATAATCCTAGCACTCAGGAGGCAAAGACAGGAGGCTCAGGGACCCAAGGTCATCCTCAGCTACATAAGTGAGTCTGAGGCCACGCTGGGTTACACGAGATTCTCTCTCTCTCTCTCTCTCTCTCTCTCTCTCTGTGTGTGTGTGTGTGTGTGTGTGTGTGTGTGTGTGTGTGTGTAGGTCAGAAGTTGAAGTTGGGCATCTTCCTCTAGCTCGCTCCATCTTAGCGCTCTCTCTCTCTCTCTCTGACTGCTCGCTCTCTCTCTCTCTCTCTCTCTCTCTCTCTCTCTCTGACTCTCTCTGGCTCTGTTTGTGTGTATATGTCTCTGTCTTATCTAATGTCTGTCTCTGTGTGTGTGTCTGTCTCTGTGTATCTGTGTATGTATCTCTGTCTCTCTCTCATACATACAAAGACACACACACGTATCAAACTTTTGGGATTTTCTTATGCTATGCAGAGAAAAGAGAAAGAATTTTGAAATCAAGACAATTGAACTAGAAAATCTGGCATACTGGGAATAAACAAGCTTCAACCTGTCTCCTCTGTTGGCGTGATTAGTAAGGATAACAGAGACATGGAGGTACATCGTGTTTTGGATGTGGTTTCAGCAGTCTGTCATTGGTTCATGAACTCTTGGTCCTTGGTATGGTGATATGAGGATAATGGCATCTTTAATGGGAGGAGCCTAGTGCAAGATCCTTACTGTCCCTTCCTCGGACACTTTGTGACTTTTTTCTTTTTACGGCTCTGGGTGTCCTGAAGGTCATCAGGCTGGCCTTGAACTCACAGAGACCCGTCTGCCTCTGCCTCCAGAGTGCTGGGATTAAAGCACGCACCACCCAGCTCACTTTGTGGTTTTTATCTTCCTATGCAACCTCTCCCTCTTGCACACAGTCCTGACATTATAACATCTTCCATGTGACCAGAGCCACCACTGTGCTATTTAGATTTCCAACCTCCAAACTTTGAGCTAGACCAACCTCTTTTCTTCTTTTACATGTATTTATTTGTGTGCATATGTAGTTAAGGATAGGTGCCTCGGAGCAGGAATGTGGAGGTCAAAGGACAACTTGCAGATGTAAGTTTCTTCCTTCCACTACATGGGTTCCAGAGATCAAACTCAGGTCATCACCTTGACAGCAAGTGCTTTTATCTGCTAGGTCATCTTGCCAGCCCATAACCTCTCTTCTTTACAAAATGAAGGTATTTCATCACAACAATTCTACTTCTCCACATAGATAAGAACAAGCAGTCCATGACATCACAGACAGGAGCTGGTTCCACTGACATTTCTTCACCACCATGATAGGCTGTATCCTCTTGAGTTGTCCCTTGTTGGGTACTTGGTCATAACAAAAACAAAAGCAGTTAATAGACCCTGGAATCCTCAAACAATCTGATTCTTGTTACTAAATGTTGGTTGTACCTATTTTAGAACTGATTTAATCTAGGACCCTGTAATTGTTAGACAAGTACTCTACTGCTTGTACACCCCAGCCCCTCACTGGGGGATTCTAGGCAGGTGCTCTCCCACTGAGCCACACCCCAGCCCCTCACTGGGGGATTCTAGGCAGGGGCTCTCCCACTGAGCCACACCCCAACCCCTCACTGGGGATTCTAGGCAGGGGCTCTACCACTGAGCCACACCCAACCCCTCACTGGGGATTCTAGGCAGGGGCTCTACCACTGAGCCACACCCCAGCCCCTCACTGGGAGATTCTAGGCAATCAGTCTACCTCTGAGTCATATCAGGCCAATACTTAAGAAATAGGCAAAAATTACAACCAACTTTGTGAGTCTAGATTCAGAAATCTAGAATCAAGCATACCTCAAAACCAGAAGAGAACTCAGGAATGGCTAGGTATGTGGTCAGACAAAGATAAACAAAATAACTGGGAAGCTTTGGAGTCCTGCATTTAATCAGATGGCTGTCACTTGTCCCCAGAGTTCAGTTTTCAGTTATACTCCAGCTAGGTTGCAATTTGCCCCATAAGGGACTCCAGAGTAGAAGAATCTTTGCATCTAATTTTTATTTTTGAGATAGGTTCCCAGTGTATTGTCCTAACTGACCCAAAATGCTGTGTAGACCAGGCTAGCCTCTGACTCACAGAAATCCACTTGCCTCTGACCCCTGAGTGCTAAGACTAAACATACATACCACCATACCTAGTTTAATTTAACATATAATCCAAATCATATACCATATACTCTGCTCAAGCCTTTCAAACAGCATAATGTTCTTCGAGTTTACTCTCATGATATTCTACTGACTTGTTAACTGCAAGCTCATATTGTGATTTTTTTTTTTAGTACCAGAGACTTTATTTTTGCTGTCCAAAGCCTGTCACTATAAATGAATGGATCTACCCTGCCAACAGCATCAGCCGTGATCCTCTATTTTCTTGGAATATGCTCTGATGAACAATTTGAGTCCTAGATGATTTCCACACCTAATTTTTTTTTTGGATTACATTTTTTAAAGGCCCAGAATTTATTTCCTTTGTAACGTGTAAGAAGAAATGTGAGCTCTCTCTCCTCACTAGCTGTTAGGGTCTGAATGAAGAATGTCCCTCACTGAGCTAGGCAGATGGCTCAGTAAACCAAGTACGACTAAGCTGGGGAGATGGCTCAGTAAACCAAGTACGACTAAGCTGGGGAGATGGCTCAGTAAACCGAGTGCTTGCTAAGCAAGCATGGTGACCCGAGTTCACATCCCAAGCGTATGTAAAAGCCCAGGAGCAAGGCATGGTGACATACATCTGTATGCTGTGCTGGGGCAGACAGGAGAATCCCTGGGGTGTGCTGGTTAACCAGTCTGGCAGAAATGATGAGATCCGGGTTCAACAAGAGACCGTGTCTCAAAATAACAAGGGATGGAGCCAGTGTGTAAAAGCACTTGCCTCACAAGTGTGATGACCGGAGTGTGATCCCCACACCCACACACACATCACATACAGAGGTGCACGCCTGTAATCGCAGCACTCCCGCTGTGAGAAGGGAGGCTGGGGTGGAAGAACTTACCAGAAGTTAGTGGGCCAGCTAGTGTAGCTACAGAGATGGTGAAAGACCCTGCCTGACATCCACAAGTTATCCTCTAATTTGTGTGTGTGTGTGTGTGCGTGTGCATGCGTGTGTGCGTGCACCTATGTCTGGGTCCCCAAAGAGGCCAGACAATGGTGTCAAATCTACTGGGACTGACATTACAGGAGCCTGTCATCCACTTGGTGTAGGTGTTAGGACCAGAACTCTAATCTCCCAGAAGAGCAGGAGTTGAGCTATCTCTCCAGCCCCATAATTTTTTAATAAATAAATATTTATTATTTAATAAATAAAAATAAGGTGGAGAGTGATAGAGGAAAACTTCCAACTTCATCCTTTGGCTTTACACACACACACAAAACACACCCCACACCACAGCACACACCAAAAAAAGAGAGAAAGAAATGTCCGCCACAAGATCATATTGAAGGCTTGGTCCCCAAGGGTGGCCCTCCTTTAAAAGGTGATGAAGACTTTGGGAAGCAGGTCCTAGTTGGAGAATGCAGGTGACTGGGGGTTTCCCTGGTACTATAGGTAACTGGGGTGTCCCTGGAGGCTATATGTGACTGAGGTGACTCTTAGTGCTATGGGTGGTTGAGGTATCCCTAGTGCTATAGGTGACTGGGGTATCCCTGGGGCTATATGTAACGGCGTAAATGAATGCAGACAGATTGTAAAAAAAAATATATATATACAGCTTTAATGGCGAAATAGACTTACAGAACCACCATTCCTGCGGAGACCAAGAAAGCAGAAGGGACGGCTGGGAGCACGCTCGCCAAATTTATAGGCAAACATTAGCCCGAGGCGAACACGCCCCCCAAGGGGCGGGACTTATCCCTACAGCTATAGGTGACTGGGGGTATCCCTGTGGCTATAGGTGACTGGGAGTGTTCCCTAGGAGCTATAGGTGACTGAGGGTGTCCCTAGGGGCTATAGGTGACTGACTAGGGTATCCCTGAGGCTATAGGTGACTGGGGGTGTTTCTGGGGCTATGTTTTATCTTAATCCCATTCATAACTCTCTGCTTCCCTGCTGTCGTGAGGTGCGTAGTTTTGCCCCTCCATGACAGTTCTGCCACCATGATGTCCTACGTTGGCATAGGCCTAGACAGGCCAAACCAGCTGACTGGACTGAAACATCAGACACTGTGATCCCAGGCAGTCGCAAATCCTTTTAAGATGTTTTTCTCCAGTATTTGTCAGAGTGACAGAAAGTTTCCCTTTGAACAGGGCCAAGGAGACAGCCAAGCCAGGAGAGCGCTCGACTGAATGCGAGCAGGAAGATCTGAGTTTGCTCTCCAGGATTTGCCCTTACAACGCCAGGTAAGGGGCTGTAGAGACGGCTCCGAGTTAAGATCGTGAACTCTCCTGTGGAGGACTTGAGTTCGGTTCCCAACACCCATGTCTACCGAGAAGCTGCAGCTGCTCCGGGGAGTGGGGAGCTTTAGGGGTTAGTGATGAAAGGAATAGATGTAGTGTGTGTGTGTGTGTGTGTGTGTGTGTGTGTGTGTGTGTGGTGTGTGTGATGTATGTGTGTGTATGTGTGTGTGATGTATGTGTGTATATGTGTGATGTGTGTGTATTGTGTGATATATGTATGTGTATGTGTGTGATGTATGTATATGTGATGTATTGTGTGATGTATGCATTGTGTGATGTATGTGTGTATGTGTGTGATATATGTATGTATGATGTATGTGTGTGTGATGTGTGTAATGTATGTGTATGTGTGTGTGATGTAGGTGTGTATGTGTATATGTGTGTGTGATATATGTGTGTGATGTATGTATGTGTGTATGTTGTGATGATGTGTGTATGTGTGTGTGTATACACGCGTGTTCATGCACACCCACATGCACATTTGTCCACCTGTGGATGGAGGCCAAAGGTCAATGTTTGGAGGAAGGGAGGGATGGAAGAAAGGGAAGGAGGAAGGACAGAAGAAAGGGAGGGGAGGAGGGAGGTAAGGAGGAGAGAACCTGAGGACATGTCACAAACACAGTAGCCACCAGCAAGCAGCCCGGTGAACAGCTAACTCTGCCTCCCGAATGCCTTGGAACATCTCCCAAACAAATCAGGCCTGAATGCTCAGCATCAGCAAATCTTCCTACCTCCTATCGGGGCCTCCCCCAGATGTTAGCTGTAGCCTCTAGCCAAGCAACCGGCCACCCGTTCAAGCCCCCGCAGTTGCACCTCATAAAGATTTTATGGGGCCATTCCATCGCAGAGTGATGGAGGCAATTAACTTCCATCCTGGTTTTATTGTGGAAAGATGTTGCGAGCTTGGTCCAGGAGAGCAATGCCAGGCGCCGGCTCAGGAAACCCGGCCGCCAGGGCTCAGTGGGGTCTGCTCTCCGAGCAGGTGCACAGGCAGATGGGTGGCTCATGGCTAACAGCCTGCTCTACGCTCACCACCCAGGAGGCTGGCACTGAGCCCCGAGGCCTCACTGTCATCGCCAAGGTCCTGGACAGAACTGGACTCAATCATCCCTCACTCTGGGCAGGATGGAGCAACGCTGAACTCACCCCAGAGGAATGCACGGTTATAAAAATCTGTTCCGTCAGCCTTCCTGGCTTACTCCTGCGCCCATTATGAACCCATCTCTCCCAGGGTTGCCAATCCAATTTCATGTCAGACATCTGCAGGGCCGCTTCTGCTCATAAGTGACGGAGGACTAGGGAGAACGGAAGGCTTGTGATGTTAGGAGGCAAGAACGGGCAATGAAGGACAGGACGGCCCATGTGCTCTGTCCAGAGTACTTTGTGTGAAGCCGGCGTTTCCTGGGCAACAGTCTCTGGCCCACCCTTGGATCGAAGTCTTCTCCATCCTCCTGCCAGGCTGGCAGACCCAGCTTGATGTTACCTCCTTCGCTTTCATTCCTATGGCTGAGTTAAGATCTTTGGAGACTCTGAACATTGAATTTGGTGATGCGCTAACCCCAGACTCACAGTGAAATTCACACAAAGGTGTGTTTTCTAGGACACATAATTTCCATTGCCTGGGTCTGGTAAGATGGTTGAACAGTTAAAAGCATTTGCTCCATGTTTGGCTTCCAGTACTCATATCCATTTCCTCACAACCCCCTGTAACTCCAGTTTCAGAGAGTACAACACCCTCTCCTGGCCTCCATGGGCACTGCACTCATGTGCATATACACATATAAATAATTAAAAGTGAAGGAAATTTTCTTTTAAAACTTCCATTGATGCTGGGGTTTAAAAAAAAACCTTTTCAATTATTCTGTCTGTCTATTTGTCTGTCCATCTTTCAAGGGACAACACTTGAGGTTGTATATATATACATAAATGTGCATATATACATGTATATGTGTGTATATGCATGTGTATATGTGTGTGTGCACATGCATATATGTGTGTATGTATATACGTGTATATATGTATGTATACATGTGTATGCATGTATACATGTGTGCTGTATACACATGTGTGCATGTATGTGTGTTTGTGTGTGTATACATGTATAAATTTGTGTCAAATATATATAAATAAAAATATTTTTAAATTTTTGAATAATGGGCTGGTGCTACATGTCTTTAATGCCAGCACTTGGGAGCAGATATGTGTTCTGAGGGCAACCTGATCTATATGGGAATTCCAAGCCAGTCGAGTATAAATAGTGAGACTGTCTCAGAATAATAATAAATAATAATAATAATAATAATGAGAAATAAAATTAAAATTAAGTTACTCAAATGAGCAAATGGCTAGAACAACCCTAAAAGATACATGTTATCCCTGCCCTCCTATAAGCAACCCTAATAAACTCATTGGTCCACCAAACTGGGCTTTTGTTTCCAATCTAAGGTGAGTAGATATTTCACAGCCTCCTGGAGTAGGGTCATCACAGGAACATCATCCTGAAAATTGCCAGCACAGACAAACATTAAATTCAGAACTTGAACTACAATTCTGTTATAGTTGGTCTCCCCATCTGGCTCACGTGTTTAAACACTGGTCCCCAGTCAGTGGCGCTCTTTTGGGAAGGTGGTGGAACATTTGGGTCAGGAAGTAGGACTGGATGAAGCACGTTACTAGCGGTGAACATTTGAGGGCTGTCAGCTGGCTTAACTCCTGGCCCCGATTGCTGTGCTACCTGATCAGCCAAGATGCAAACAAGTCACGTTGCAAGCGCCAACCAACCTGCTGTGGTAGTTTAAATGAAAAATGCACCCCACCAGGCTCATGGATTTGAACACTTAGTAGCCAGAAGGTGGCGCTGTTTGAGGTTATGGAACCTTGGGGGGTGGAGCCTCACTGGAGGGTTTACAGCCTCATCCCATTTCTTTTATTCCCTCTCTCTTCTTGTGTGGATGAAAATGTCATTGACCAGCAGGGCGGTGGTGGCGCACGCCTTTAGTCCCAGCACGGAGGCAGAGGCCAGTCTGGTCTACAAGAGCTAGTTCCAGGACAGACTCCAAAAGCTGCAGAGAAACCCTGTCTCAAAAAAAAAGAAAGAGCCGGGCAGTGGTGGCGCACGCCTTTAAAACCCTGTCTCGAAAAACTAAAAAAAAAAAAAGAGAGAGAGAGAGAGAGAGAGAGAGGAGGAGGAGGAAGGAGAAGGAGGAAGGAGGAAGAGGAGGAGGAGGAGGAGGAGGAGGAGGAGAAGGAGGAGAAGAAGAAAATGTCATTGACCAATCTTCCTACCCCTTCCCCTGCCACTATGTCATGCCTTCCCTGCCACGATGGGCTCTATCCGTCAGGAACTAGAAGCCAAAATAAGCCCTCCCATCCTTAAGTTTCTTTTGGTCATGGTATTTTATCACAGCAATTGAAAAATAGCTAAGACACCTTTCATGGTGAGCTAAATATGCTGAAACCATAAACCAGCATAAACCTCTCTTTTATGCTGCTTCTATCCAGAATGGGGTCACAGCAATATAAGAAAGATTATACAAGTGTCCACTAAATGTGGATAGGCTTTTACCAGTGTGTGTTAGTCAGGGTTTCTACTGCTGTGAAGAGACACCATGACCACGGCAACTCTCATAAAGAAAACATTTAATTGCGGTGTCTCGCTTACAGTTTCAGAGGATCAGTCCATTATTATGGCAGGGAGCGTGACAGCGTGCAGGCAGATGTGGTGCTGGAAACGAGAGTCCTACATCTTGACTCAGAGGCAACAGGAAGTCAACTGACTGCCACACTGAGTGAAGCTTGAGAAAAGAGACCTCAAAGCCTGCCCCACAGTGAGACACTTCCAACAAGACCACACCTACTCTAACAAGTCCATCCCTCCTGATAGTGCTATTCCTTTTGGAGGCCATTTTCTTTCAAACCACTACACATTGTAAGGCTAAAAAAAAACTAAGTCAAACCATCATTAGAAAGGGTCTATCTTATGTCTATATTTTATTGATATAACCAAAAAATACCACAGAATGGGTACTTTATAAACAATATTTTTCTCTTCTCAAATCTTCATACCAAAAAAAAACATTTTTTTTACAACACTGGAGATTTAACTCAGAGCATTGCACATGCTAAGCAACCACTCTCCAGTGAGACACACTTACAGGTCTCTAGCCTCTCCCTGGGGGATTCTAGGCAGGTGCTCTACCACTGAACCACACCCCAGCCCCTCACTGGAGGATTCTAGGCAGGGGCTCTACCACTGAGCCACACCCCAGCCCCTCACTGGGGGATTCTAGGCAGGGGCTCTACCACTGAGCCACACCCCAGCCCCTCACTGGGGGATTCTAGGCAGGGGCTCTACCACTGAGCCACACCCCAGCCCCTTAGTGGGGGATTCTAGGGAGGAGCTCTACCACTAAGTACTCCCCACAGAGCCACATCTGCAAGTCTCCAGTCTCTCACTGAGGGATTCTAGACAAAAATCCATATACATGTACATGTGTTTGCAACTCTATCTATCTATCATCTCTCATCTATCTATCTATCTATCATCTATCTATCTATTCATCTACCCATTCACGTGTGTGTGTGTGTGTGTGTGTGTGTGTGTGTGTAGACCAGAGCCCAACCTCGAGTATCATCCTCACTTCTAACTAAATACCCTATCTGTCCTGACAAATACTTGTTTATCTGGGGCCACTCTCAGTTCTGGAATGCAGGAGGACCTAGAATCCCATCCAATATGACAGACAGTGCTCAGTTGCAGGATGTCAGGCATGACACTGTGGTAGGTGGCCCAGACCTCACTATGTAGTCCAATCCTCAAACTCTCCATGTAGCCCAAGCTAGTCTCACACTTGCTATGTGGTCCAAGGTAGCCTTGAACCCATGATCCTCTTTCCACGGCCCTTCAGGTGCTGGATTTACAGGCCTGTCCACTTTACCCAGCATCACCTGGGCTGTCTTCAATTCCAATTTTTTAATTATTTTATTGAAAATATATATATAATATATTTTGATTCTGTTATATCCTTTCCCCACCTAACCAACACTCTTTGAATGGATAAGGCCCACTCCTTGGGATAGAACCCATACCTGACACAGCTAAAGTGGCCAACAATCTGAGACTAGCCACATTACGAGTCTAGGGATAAACCTAATACTGTAATTCTGCTAAGAGAATATAGCAATAACAGCCTTGATACAGGGAGGAGGAGTTTGGTCCTGCCTCAACTCGGTATACCAGACTTTGTTGACTCTGAAAGGGAGGGCTTACCCCCTCTGAGGAGTGGATAGGGGCAGGATGGTGGGAGTTGGCAGTGGGAGCAGTGGAGGGAAGGGGAACTGGGGCTAGTATGTAAAATGAAAAAATAAATTAATAAAACAGAATATAGCAAAAAAAAAATGACTCCTAACGATATACTACTCTACCCATAGATCAATGCCTTGCTCGGCCCACATCAGAGAAGCTGCTTCTTGTAGTAGATGGGAATTAACCCAGAGACCCACATCTATATAATGTGCGGAGAGTGTGGGACTTCGAAACACTCAGTCCTAAACAGTATGTCTTGTCAAACCCCCTTCCTCAAGGCTCAGGGGTCTATGTGGGAAAGGAAGCAGAAAGATTGTAAGAGCCAGAGGTAATAGATGATTCCAAGACAGGATGGAGGCATAGATGAACTCAGGGACTGGTTTAGCACACAGAGACCTGCACAGGTTCAAGCCAGATGGGGTCCCAGCACCGAGAGAGAGAAGTAGACACGGCGTCCCATCCGGTACCAAGAAGTTCTCTGCAACTGATACCTGCTGACAAAGGAACAATCAGTTCTCTCTCATCCTAATTGTTGTTGCCCGAAGCCTCCCAGCCTCTGGTCCTCCCTCGCATCAGCAATAAGAAACCGACGCCGTTACTAAACTAGCCAGCAAGCTCCCCTGCCCAGGACAGAGTCCAAGAGGTGACCGTGGAGCTGGAGTCCATGCAGCCCTGATGGTTCAGTGCTGCCCGAGCCAGCTCAAGCTTAGAGAGGACGCTATTCCAGCTGGCCGGCTCCCAGCTCTTACCAGGAAGCCTGCATCTGAGACCAAAGGAAACAAGAAAACGAGAAAAGTCCTTATCCAGCTGGCAGGAGAGGGTGGCACATTGCAACCTGCTGATGTCCTTTGCACCTCTGACGTCCCTGCCCGCCCTCCCTTCCTCTCCAGGGAGCTAGCTTCTTAGATGCCTACTCCCCTCTCCTCTTTCTTCCCTTCCCTTCTCTTCCCTCCCTTCCCCCCCCCCACCTTTCCTCTTCTCTCCTCTTCTCCCTCCCCTCTATCTTCCCCCGGAGCTAGTTTCCTGAAGGCCCCATGAGCTCCCCCGTCCCCACGGCCCCCTGCTCTGTAGTCAGAGTGGCAAATGTGCCCTCTGTCAAGGTACAGTCATTGGAGCTAACCTGTCCTCCTTCCAATTGGACTGCCAGCGCCTGCCGTTGACCTGGCCCCTTTCCTAGCTGAAGGCTCAGATTAGCCACACAGGGGTCAAAGACCTCAGCCCTGCTGGGGCTTTCTCCAAAGACGATGGAGCAAGAAGACGGACCCAACACCTGAGGCCCAGAAGCATGGTCTCCCCTCATTAAAACTGCGTCCTTCATAAAATGATGCGTGGAGACCATCGTGCATTTGTCAGCCCCGTGCCCCTCATTTCAGAGCCACGGCTGACAGCCGCAGTGACCAGTGTGACCCTGCACTGGTGTCTCTCTCTTTCTCAATCCAATCTGACAGGTTTTTTTTTCTTTCTCCGGTACATGATCTCGTGGCCCATAAAGCTAACATCTACTACTTGTCTGTCCGTCTCTAGCTATCATCTACTGCCCATCTACTGTCAACTATTCATATGCCTATCACTGCTCAATCATCTATCATCTGTCACCTAGCAATCACCTATTCTAACGAGTCTTTCTCTGTCCCGGCAGCCAGATCCTAAACAACGACACCAGAGATTTCCTATTAATTATGAAAGCTCAGCCTTAGTTTAGGCTTGGCCCACTAGCTCTTTTAACTTAAATTAACCCATTTATTTTTTTGTCTACGTTCTGTTGCGAGGCTCGTCACCTCATCTCTCCATACTGCCCATGCTGCTTCCTCCACGTCTGGCTGGTGACCCTGCCTTCTTCTTCCCAGAGTTTTCTCACTACCCACAAATCCTGCTGCCTAGCTATTGCCATTTATCTTTTTATTACACAAATATCCCACAACAACCTGTCCTCATCTATCTACCATGCATCCCTAATCAGTCATCAATCTATCAATGATCAATTATTTACCTATATAATATCATCTATCATCTATCCATATCTATTTACCCATCACCTACTACTTAACTGTCATCTATTCAATCTATTAATCATCTATCTACCACATGTCAATCATCTATAAATCAAGCAATCATCTATCTATTATCCACCTATCATCTATAATCTATCAATCCATATCAATCACCTATGATCCATCTATCATCTCTCTATAATCATTCATCTCTATCAATCAGCTATCTATTCTCTGCATATCAATTATTTATAATATAGCAAGAATCTACCTATCTATATCATCTAAGTATCTATATATCTTTCTGAGAGAGAAAGACTCACTTTGCTACCCCATCCTATCCTGGAACTCACCATGGAGCCAAGACAGCCTCAATCTCACGGCAATCCTCCTGCCTCAGCTTCCCAATGGTTGGAATTACAGGCATGCACTACCATGCCGGGATTCTAATGCTTTCTTTCCCAGCAACAATGAGCCATATTAATGGCTGATCCTATCTGTTTATTTCCTACAGCACCTCTTCCTGACCCGTTAGCTACAGTTCTCCAGAGCAAGAGACTGATACAGTAGACATAGGTGTGAACTCTGTGGTTTGTATATCTGTACATCATGATCTATATGTTGACATTTAGTCACTGGTGCAATATAGTCAGAGATAGGGCTTTGGGGTAATAATGAAGTGTCCTCATGAGTGGAATTAGTGCTCTTACAAAAAAGACTGGACCATGGAAATTGGAGAAGTAGAGCCTGCTCAACCTCCACACATGTATCATGGCAAGAATGTGGCCACACATATGATAGATGATAGATAGATAGATAGATAGATAGATAGATAGATAGATAGAATAGAGATAGGTAATAAATATACAGATAGATAGTAGATTAGATAGATAGATAGATAGATAGAAGATGGATATATAGATAGATAAAAGATGGATGGATGGATGGATGGATAGACAAACAGACAGATATTGAAATTAAACAAAGAAGAGAAGGTCTGGTCAACATGACATCCACCCTGTCCTGCTACTGTGAGATCATAGAACTACACCTACTAAGGACATCTGACTCCAGGGGGCAACCATCCAGAAGGACAACACCTCTGCAACCATCTGCTGTACCCTTTATTCTCTACCCAGGTGGCTGTACCCCTCTACCAACACCTTCAAGCCAGCTACTCAGAAGCTAGGCACAGGCCAGACCACTAGGGAACTCCCAAGGTTCAGGGACCCCAATACACCTTCTAGCTAAGAATTTGGTACCATCTGCCTGGAAATAAACCACTGTCGCGAGTCCCTACTTCCCCGCGCCAACTGGGAACAGACTGGAGTGACAGCTGACGGGATCTGAGCACGAGGATATTAAGACAAATCAGCAAACATCATTTCACCCGGGCTTCATGGTATTCTGCTTCCAAAAAGTCAATACTTGAGCTGACAAGATGGCTCGGTGGGTAAAGACTCATGAGGAATCCTTACTTCTCCAGCTTCCGTATAACCCAGCTCTGCAATGGGAACAAAAAGCCAGACATGGTGGCAAAACCTGCAATCCCAGAACACAAGTTAGCTGAGGTGGGAGAATTATGAGTTCCAGACCAGGCTAGACTACAGAGTGAGATCCTGTGTCAGAGGAAATAAAAAATAAAGCCACAAGGTGCCTCAGGGGGTGAAGATGTTTGTCACAAGCCTGCTGACTTGAGGTCAATCCCTGGGACTGGGACCCAATAGCGAAAGAAGAGATTCAACTCACGTAAATTGTCCTCTGACTTACACACACACACAAAGTAATAGAAAATAATAGAGTAAAATAAATAAAATAATTTTAAAATAAAATCGATGGGGCCGGGCGGTGGTGGCGCACGCCTTTAATCCCAGCACTCGGGAGGCAGAGGCAGGCGGATCTCTGTGAGTTCGAGACCAGCCTGGTCTACAAGAGCTAGTTCCAGGACAGGCTCCAAAACCACAGAGAAACCCTGTCTCGAAAAAACAAAAAATAAATAAATAAAATAAAATAAAAATAAAATAAAATCGATGGGAAGTAAAGCGGCATACTGATTTGCAAAGTTTGTTATGTGGTAGTCAGAATGAGAAACGTCCCATAGGTTCAGGTGTCGGAACACTTGGTCCCCAGATGGTGGCGCTGTTTGATGAGGTACGGTAACAGCCTCGATTGAGCATGTAGTTCACTAGGGGTGAGCTTGAGGAGTTACCGGTTCACCCCACATCCAGTTTGCTCTCTCTGCTTCCCGTTTGCAGATAATTATGTGATCTCTCAGCTCCTGCATCTACGCCTGCCTCTGGCTGCCATGTCTGCCCACGTTGATGGGCTCTGGTCCCTCTGGAACTATAAACCAAAAGTAAATCTCGTCCTTCGGTCATGATGCCTTATCACAGCAACAAAAAATAGCTAACAGATACGACAAACGGGGACTTATTAGATTGGCCTACAAGACAAGAGCTGAGCAGTCCAACAATGGACATCTGCATCGTGGGGAGACTGAGGACCCCGTAGCTGCCTGATCTCCAAGTAATGGCTCATGACCACGGAGCATCAAACTATATAGGCGGAGGCTGTGAAGTCCAGGGAGAAAAAGCTTAAGTCACATAACCGTTGACTTCCTCAGCATACCTCTGTCGGTAACTGGCAGATAAGGCGAGTAGGAATCAGGTAAGTTATAGTTAGCGGTGTATTGTTTTTATTTTTAACTGTGATAATACACTTGGGTCTGGGTAAGAGTGGAAACCTGTTAGGTGAGATGTCGGCAGTGTCCAGAAGAGGGCGCCAGATCCCTTGCAGCTGGAGTTAGTTGTGAGCCGCCTGGTGAGGGTGATAGAACTGAATTCAGTACCCGCAAGCTCTTAACTCCTGAACCAACTCTCCACCCCCGGGTACAACATAGTTCAATTGAGCCAGTGTAGTGTCTTTGGCCTGTAATCCCGACACTCAGGAGGCTGGTAGAGGCTTGAGGACCGTCTGAGTTCAAGGCCAGCCTGGACTATAGCTTGGGAACTTGTCTTTTGTTAAAGGCTGGATATATAGTTCAATGATCATTTGCCTAGGCTACCCCAGTAAAAGACTGGGGGTGTAGCTGTGTGGTAAAGCAATTGCCTGGCATGTGTGAGGCTCTGAGTCCAATCCCCAACACCATGAAGAAAATGAAAAAAAAGAAAAGAGTGCTAGGTCCCATAAATGTGATAGCCTAAAGTGTATCAGGTCCTGAAACACAGTCTACCCAGAACTCACAGCAGAGACAGAAAGTCTTTATGTGTATCCGTCTATTAAAGGCATTGAATCAACAATTAATAATGTTCTAAAACAGAAAGCGCCGGGCCCAGATGGGTTCATAAACATTTAAGAAAGAAACGGTGCCAATTCACTACAGTCTCTTCCAAAAAGAAGCAGGGAGAACGTTGTCTGAGTGGTTCTGTGAGACCAGCACTGTCCTAACGGCAAAACCAAAGAAAATACAAGAAAAGGAAACTACAGGCCAGTCTTCCTCATGAACACAGAGGTAAAAATAACACTCAGCAGAGCGTCCACGAATCATGGGGCCAGTGTGATGCTCCGTGGATAGAGGGACTTGTTGGACAAGCCTGGCAGCCTGGCGTCCAAACTAATCGGAAGGAGAGAACCGAGTCCACAAAGCTGTCCTTTGACCTTCTGCACAAACACACAAAAACGACAACAAATATGTGTGTGTGTGTGTAATGCATTGTATGTATGTGTGTGTGTGTGTGTGTGCGTGTGTGTGTGTGTGAATTAAATCCAGCAATCTATACAAATTATTCACAGAGACTGGAGAGATGGTTCATCAGCTTAGGTCAGATTCCAGTGTCTATATAACAAGCCAGGTGTCTCTCACACACACCTGTGACCCTCAACTCTGAGGGGGCTGGAGGCAAGAGGGTTGATGGGGCTTGCAGGCTTCCAATCTAGTTGGGAAAATGTGAGTTTAGGGATTAGAAAGACCCTGCCTCAAGGGAATAGGTGGAGAGGGACCGAGGAGACTATCTGACGCCCCCTACTGGCCTCCATGCAAATTCTCACACACACACACACACACACACACACAAATAAATAAATAAATAAATACTCTTGAAAAGGATAAAAGGTAGCTGGGTGGTGGTGGCGCACACCTTTAATCCCAGCTCTTGGGAGGCCCAGGCAGGTGGATCTCTGTGAGTTCAAGGCCAGCCTGGTCTAAGGAGTGAATTCCAGGACAAGCTCCAAAGCTACACAGAGAAACCCTGTTTTAGACCCAAGAAGAAGAAGAAGATGAAAAGAAAGAGGAGGAGGAAGAGGAGGAGGAGGAGGAGGAGGAGGAGGAGGAGGAGGAAAAGAAGAATTAAAAATAATTACATAGCATGGCTTCTAGTTTAGCTGTGGTTTTGGAAGGTGGTGGCCAGGGGAAATGCTGGGTCCTTTACAAAGTGTAATACTAGCCTCGTGGAAGGATTTATGTCTCATAGGATGGGATTAGTTCTTTCAAGTGCAGTTGTTCTAAAAGAACTGTCCTGGTCCCTGTGTTTTCTGCCTGTCTCGGATGTTAGCTATCATGTAGTAACAGGGTTCCTTGCCAAAAACAACAACAACAAAACTCTTTTCTTCATACATTTTCCAGCAATGGGTATTCTGTCATGACAATAGGACACAGATAAACAGTAGGGACCACAGAATCATCGAAGTGACAGGACAATCTTGAGATCCTAAAACAGCAAGTTCTAAGCCCAGCCTGGGCCTTCCCAAAGTCTAGCCATTTTTGGCAAGTTTCCAAGCTTCTTGGCCTGTCTGTCTGTCTGTCTATTTATTTGTTTTGGGACAGATTCTCATGTTGCCTGAAAATCCCACATAGCCCAGAATAACCTTGTACTCCTCACTTTCTTGCCACTCCCTCCCGAGTGCTGGGATTGCAGGTGCTCACCCCCACGCCCAGTTTTATGTGGCACTGGGGCTTGAACCCAGGCCTTTAGGTCTGCAGGCAGGCACTCTACCAACCACACTACCTCTGACGTCTTTTCTGGGTTGGTTTTTGACAAGCCTGGAGCCGTTGGTGGCACAGCTGGAGAACAGACCTCTTATCTGGCTATCTCGGGGTCCCATGCCCCTTCTGGTGGGGACATTCTGCTCTAACTAGAAAACTCAGGGATACACTCAGAGTACAGCGACCTCAGTGGTGTGGTCTGTACAGTCCCCCAAAACAAAGGACAGGCTGGAAGAGCCACGCGCGGAATGGTTGCTCAAGGAAATGTTCATCACAACCCTCGGAGATGTGAACCACGGTTTGGCTATCAGAGATCCAGGCCACATAGCTGTAACTCCAGGATAACTACTCTTCTAAGGGCTGGGAGGTAGGGTCGGGATCATGCTACCATCTGGACCAGTCCTTTGGTATGCCCGCCTCCCCAGTTAGCTCCCCAGGAACCTGAGAAGCAATACAACACAGAGAGGAGGCGGCCACTTAGGTGTCGCTCACAGCCACTGTCAAGGGACTGCAAGCTTGCTCAAGTCGCTTTGATGTGTTTTCAGAACAGCAAAGTCACATCAGCAAGCCTGAGCAGCCAGAGCTGCAGGAGGAGGCTTTAGCCAAGGGAAGGCAGATCCAGATATGAACCGCAGCTCCAGCTCCCATCCCATGGATCTAGAGCTTCTTCACACAGCTCCAAGAAGCCCCGGATGAACAGAGCCTTGCTCCCACCCAGGAGCACCCTTCCTTGTCCTACTAGCAGGAACAAGGGGAAAATGTAGTCACTATGAAGGATTCTGGATCCTAGGCAGGCATTCTACCACTAAATCAAACCCCTAGTCCCTCATTGGTCAGGTACTAGGAGGCGGAACCTGGCTGGAGGAAGCAGGTCATTGGTGGTGTGTCTTTGACTAGCGTTAGCTCATCCTCCACCCTGTGTCTGTCTGTTTCTCTCTTTGTCAAGTAAGCAGCTTTATGCCGCCCTAACCTCCCTACCGCGATGTTCTGCTCTGTTCAAGCCCAAAGTTGCGGGGCCACCAAGTGGGTACTGAAGGGTCTAAGACTGTAAGTAAAACCAGTCTTTCTTGAAGTCCTTTTCTTTGGCTATTTTGTCACCACGACAGGAAGCTGAGTAACCCAGCACCCCGGGCCCTAGATGAATTTAGCGGGAACAAAGTGTATTAACAGAAACATGGCGGCCTTTCCTCATTGGATAGCCATTTAAGGTCTGCAGGATGATTCACGGTGGACCTCCTGATGGTTACATACCTGTTATCCCAGCTACTCAGGAGATGAAAGGAAAAGGATTAAAAGCAGAAGGCCCGTTCTAGGCAGTTTAGTGAAACTCTATGTCAAGAACAAACGGTAAAAAGAGAGGGAGAGAGAGAGCCTGGAAATAGAGCATCTGCCTAGAATCTCCCAGTGAGGGCCTGGGGGCATAGCTAACACATCCTAATAATGTCATTAAATTATCAATCTGTGTCACTGTTGATCCATTGGTGAGGTCACAGTCGTCCAGAGTCAATCGCTCCTCGATGATTAAATCCATCAAGTGGGGAACCAATGTTTTTGGGGGGACACTTTATATTCAATACATCGCAATACATCTATGCGGCCTGGGTGGGGTAGAGGTGTTGCTGTCTCTGTGAGGTTTCTTTTGCTGCGATGAACACCGTGACCAAAAGCAGCTTGGGGAAGAAAGGATTTATTTCCGCTTACATCATGCAAGGAGGTTGGGACAGAAACTCAAGCGGGGCAGGAACCTGGAGACAGGAACTGAAGCAGAGGCCACGAAGGAACACTTCTGTTTTCTTATAGAAGCCAGGACCACAGGCCTAGGGATGGCCCCACCCATTGTGGGCTGTGCCCTCTCCCATCAATCATTCATCAAGGAAATGGCCCCACAGAATCGTCCACAGGCCAATGTGACGGAGGCCATTCCTCGGTTGAGATTTCCTCGTCCCAGATATTATCTAGGTTTGTCTCAAGTTGACAAAATCCAAGGCGTACAGCTGTTTCTATCGATCCAATCCACAGTGCTTGGGGAGCTAGCGCTGGCTGCCTGTAGGGTAGCTCCTGATGGATGCGGTGGCGGTACAAGTGCCCGCAGCAAACCGGAGCCTTATCAGCAGCTTCCTGACACTTTGTCCGAAAGTCTGAGAAAGGGTGCGGACTGCAGTCAAGCTCCTCCCACACTCCTCCCCTCCTCAGGAACCCTGGCGGGAGGGGCTCCCCATGGCCCCATGGCACAGTAAGTCAGACTCAAAGCCAGAACTAAAGGATACTGAAAGAACCTAAGAGTCACAAAAAAAATTTTCCCACTGGACAAAGAGCGGAGTTTTTCTGACCTTTCCCTTCTTCTTTTTTTTTTTTTTTTTTTAAGTTTCTTTTGTTTTGTTTCTTGTGTTTCGAGACAGGGTTTCTCTGCAGCTTTGGAGCCTGTCCTGGGACTCGCTCTGTAGACCAGGCTGGACTCAAACTCACAGAGATTCATTCACCTGTCTCTGCCTTCTGATTGCTGGGATTAAAGGCGTGCGCTGCCACCACAACCACCCGGCTTTTCCCTTCCTTCTTTAAAGGGCTAGAGAGAGAGAGAGCTCGGTGATTAAGAGCATTTGCTGTTCTTGTAGAGGATCTGGGTTCAGTTCAGTTTCCAATGACCACGTTAGATGGCTTACAGCCACCTGTAACTCCAGCTCCAGGGGATTTGACACTTTCTTCTGGCCTCCGTGGGCACGTACACTGCACTACACACACACACACACACACACACACACACACACACACACAATAGGCTTAAGGAGATACCCAGCCATCTTGGCTCTTATCACCAGCTTCTCCACTCTGAGGTCTCCTGGCAGATCCACTACACATCTTGACTATTATCCGCCTCTGTGACATCCTCCTGGATATGCGGATCTCACTGTCTCAGAAGCTGAGCTGGTGCCCTCCATGTCAAGTGCTCTCCACTCTGGCTACTTAATAAAGTGTGTGTGTGTGTGTGTGTGTGTGTGTGTGTGTGTGGTATTTAAACTCTCAAAACCCATCCTAGGTGACACACTTCCTCCAGCAAGGTCACATTCCTAAACCTCCCAAACAGTGCCACAGCGCCACCAACAGGCGACCAGGTGTCAAATACATGAGCCTCTGGGGGACATTCTCATTCAAACCACCACAGATAGTTTTGTGTTACTTTGGCCCCGTGAGACGGTGGACGTTGCTGCTGTGCAAAGACAGGTCTTGTCACATAGGAAACTATCTATATAAATGTCAGGTAGCTGACATGGACAAATGGCCACTAGGTGAAGCCAAGGGTGGGCTGAGGATGACCTACAGGGAAATGATCTCACCATCCCCATCCTGCTTTGTCGTAACCACATCTCTAGAAGTAGCTATGTTGGGTCATGTGCCAACATCGCTCTTGTCTCAGGTCATGGCTCTCCAGTGTGAGCCTGTGTCCTGTTCACCTATATACCTGGCAGGAAGCATCCCAGGGCTTCCTATTCAGTAGATTTAGAATTGGACTTCCATGGCGTTTGGATTTCTAGCAAGTTTTTCAGGTTGTTGGGGAGGAAGGGATGGCAAAGAGTAATGGTCTTCCAACCCTGGCTATAATTTGCAACTATGTGGGGAACCAAAACAGATTTTTTTAAAGGTGGCATATTTATCCAATGTGGCCACATTGGGAAGAGGTACATAGAGGTCCAGTAACCCATTTGGATCTTGGCATGGAGGTTTAGGTTTAAATAGAGGGCAAAAAGTTTGCATAGGGACCAGTGAGATGGCTCAAAGGGTCACGGTGTAGCTATCAAGCCTAACGGCCTACAGTCCATCCCTGGAACTCATATGGTAAAAGATGAGAATAGAGTCCTGAAACCTGACACACGCGCCATGGTACCTATGCACGTGTGCATACACACGGAATTAGCTAATCAATTAATTAACTAATTAATGTGATAATGAGGTTTCCATAACTAAACAAGCCCAGTCAAGGTAAAGTTTTCCCATCATTGGCCCATTGTTGTCTGTGCTCCAGTCTCCCTACAAAATAGTCTTGTAATTTATCAGAAGTTAGGGCTGGAAAGGTGACTCAGTGGTTACGAGCATGTTTGGCTCTTGCAGAGGACCCAGGTTCAGTTCCCAGCACCGACATCAGGCAGCTCTTAACTGTTTGTAACTCCAGATTCAGGGGCTCCAGCAGCCTCTTCCAGCCTTGTAGCACACTGTGCTCACAGATACAAACTCATAGACAGACACACATATAGAGAGACAATTTAAAAAAAAAAACTTTTTTCTTTAAAGAAACTCAGAGGAAGCAACTGAGGGAGTCACCGGGGGAGGGGGGAAAACCTACACTGATGATACTTTCTGAGAAAATGCCTTTGATACCTAAAGATTCCCACTAAGCCCAACTTTTTAAAAACCCAACCACCAATCAACATACCACAATAAAGAACAAACCTCCAACACTGGAGCCCCGGGGTACAAATCATAACCAAATCATTAGCGATGTTTTTACAAAGAGTCCTCAAGTGATGCTGGCATGAGCCACGATTCGAAAACCCCGATGAGAAAGAGCTGCCCAGCTTCAAATTCTACTGTCAGTCGTAGCGACTTTGACTATAAAGTCATAAAAAGAACCTAGGCGTTGTAATGTTCTCCTGTGCTCTTGGGGGGTGGAGGCAGGAGAATTACAAGTCTGGGGTCATTCTCAGCTAGTAAGTTTGAGGGCAGCCTGGGCTCCATGAAACCCTGTCTAGGGAAGATAGCGCTCAGTGGCTAAGACACCTTTCACACAAGCAGTGAGCATGAGGACCAGGGCTCAGACCTCCAGCCTGCACACGAACTCCCTGTGAGGGGTTTGAAGTTGCAATTTAGAGGCAGAGCATGAACAAGATCCTGGCTTCAATGCTCATACCACCGTCAAGAAACGAGAACAGCACATGTAATTTTTGGCCAGGTGCACTGGCCATGCACTCGGGAGGCAGAGGCAGGTAGATCTCTGTGAGTATGAGGCCAGCCTGGTCTACAGAGTGTTATATAGCTGGCCAGAGCTATATAGCTATATAACAAAGAGACTATGTCTAAAACACACATACACACACCCCAAAAAAAATCCTTGTCGGCATGGCAACTCACTTATATTTCCAGTGCTCTCTCAAAAAGTGTAGCTAGGGTGTTCCCAAGAACACGCTGCTTAGCATGATATTGTAGGGGTGGGCCAGCCATATTGTAGTGGTGAATTCTGGGTTCAACTGACATTTCAACGTGTAATCAAAATTTAAGAAAATATTTGTGAAATAACTTCCATATTTCCCATGTGGAGTCTTTGAACACCCAGTGCATTTTGCACTCACAGAACTTCTCCACTTCAATCAAATCTACCAGGGATGAATGTAGATTTTTTTATGGCTTTGCATAACTAAATTATTTCCAAGTGATGTGAGTGCCTTGATCTTGGTTGAACAGAGAATGGCCTGTGCTTTTTAAACTGAAAGCCTCCCATCCTGGCAAACCATCTTACTCTCAGGGGAAACAGAACAATTGACCAATTTCTCCCGCACGTGTTGGCATATTTTCCAGTGCGTCAGATTTTAAATGTAAAGGAATTAAAATAATGTTGAGCTATTGTGTCCGTTGCCCATGGCGATAAACTATGCGAGAGATCCTGTCTCAAAAAGGCAAGGGTTGGGGATGCAGCTCAGTGGATGTTCTCAATCTTCCAGTGTGAGGGGCTGGGGAGTATAATTCAGTGTGTTCAAGAACCTACCAAGAATCCCCTCCTCCCCATAAGGGGGCTGGGGTGTGGCTCAGTGGTGGAGCACCTGCCTAGAATCCCCAGTGAGGGGCTGGGATGTGGCTCAGTGGTGGAGCACCTGCCTAGAATCCCCCAGTGAGGGGCTGGGGTGTGGCTCAGTGGTAGAGCCCCTGCCTAGAATCCCCCAGTGAGGGGAATTGAAACGTGTCTCAATTGTAGAGAGCTTACCTTGAACCATGGTTCAGCAGTAGAACACTTAACTAGAACCTAATAGGGAGGGGCTGGGGTGGAGGGCATCACTCAGTAGGATGTTCTGCACTTAATCCCCAGCCCCCACCACACAAACGAAACCTTTATGTCACATGACTGTGCACACGTTAGACCCACATGACTAAATCATAAATTCTGGTGGCAGAGCAACCTCCCTCTCCTCACCATGCGCATGTCTCTGTGCCCTTCTGGAGTCTCAGTGGGTTTTTATGCTAGTCATGTTCTGAAAAATTGATTTCACCATCCACTTTCAGGTCACAGCCTGAAGATTGGAAAATCTTGATTTGGCCCACTGGGAGCAGAAGCCAGAAAACTGGCCAGATCGTGATCAGGAGCCTTGTTTGTTTTGCTTTGTCACGTGTTAGCTGTTTGCAGATGCTGTACCTCAGGCACAATTCCTTTCCTCAAGTGCAGTTCTGACTGGTTGATACTCAATTATCTTTATTGGTTGTTGTTTTTTGCTTTTGTTTCTTGAGACAGGGCTTCTCTGTGTAATAGCCCTAGTTGTCCTGGAACTCACTCTGTAGACCAGGCTGGCCTCGAACTCACAGAGGTCCACCTGCCTCTGCCTCCTGAGTGCTGGAATTAAAGGGGTGCACCACCATCACCCAGCCACTCAACTACCTTAACCCTCACTCTAACCATTGCCATTTAGGGATCTGAATGCATTTGGGGGGAGGGAAAGAGGTAGTTCACAATGTAGCCCAGGCTAGCCTTGAACTCTTTATGTAGCTAAGGATGACCTTGAACTCCTGATCCTCTGCCTCCCAGGTGCTAGGGTTATAAATATGTACCACCAAGTTGGCCTCCTGAATACATTTCTATCTGGGCCTTCTAGGTCTGTAGAGTCCATTGCAAATGCATAAACTTATGCATGTATGCATTCCTTAGACACTGAATGAGTGGCTGTCCCTCACATACCAGCTGTTGCTAACAGTGAAAATACAGCAGAGAACAGTCAAAAGCCATTTAATTTTTTATTATGTTTACTTAAAGAGGAAAAGGAGGGGGGGGGAGAGAGAGAGAGAGAGAGAGAGAGAGAGAATACATATGGAAGCCAAAGGACAGCTTAGGGAGTTGGTTATCTCTTTCCACCGAGTGGGTCTTGGGGATTGAACTCAGGGAACTCAGGTCATAAGGCTTGGCAGCAAGCGCCTTTACCTGCTGAGCCATCTACCAGCTCCCAAAATCATTGCCTTTATGGAACAGAGATTTTTAGAGAAGACAGATTCTTTTAGTTGTTAGTTTTGGTTTTTCCTTTTTTATTGTTTTTATTGAGCTATACATTTTTCTCCGTTCCTCTCCCTTCCTCCCCCTCCCATGACCCCCACGCTCCCAATTTACTCAGGAGATCTTGTCTTTGTGTCCTTCCTATGTAGATCCATGCATGTCTCTCTTAGGGTCCTCTTTGTTGTCTAGGTTGTCTGGGGTTGTGGATTATAGGCTGATTTTTTTTCTTTATGTCTAGAAGCCATTTATGAGTGAATACGTACTATATTTGTCTCTCTGGGTCTGGGTTGCCTCACTCACAGACCCTCACTATGGAGCCAAAGTCTGCCATGAATTCACTACGTAGCCCAGGCTGGCCTCCCACTAACAACAATCCTCCCGCCTTGACTTCCAAGCACTGGAATACAAATGTGGTCATCATGACCAATATCTTATTTGATCTGTTTACAGTGCTGGGGATCAAACTCAGGGTCTTGTAACTGCTGGGCAAGTGCTCTACCACTGAGCTACCAGCCCAGCTTGAAACCTAGTCTCTTGAGTGGTCTATTAAGTGTGGTGAGGCATTCCTTCACTCCAAGAACTTGAGAGGTAGGAGCATGAAAATCAAGAATTCTGGGCTAACCTGAGCTACAAGGAAACCCAGTCTCCAAAAACTGAGAAAACAAAAATGAGGGCTGGAGAGCTGCCTTGGTGTTTAAGAGAGAACCTGAGTTCTGTTCTCAGAAACCATGTCAAGTGCCTCATGACTACCTGTAATTCCAGCCCCGTGGGATTCAATACCCGCTTCTGGTCTCCTGGGGCACACATACTCACAGTATAGACACAACATACACACACAGAGACATAAATAAAAACAAATACTACCTAGACTAAGTAAGGGACTGGGGAGATGGCTCCGTGGTTAAGAACAATGGCTGCTCATCCAGAGAACCCGGGGTTCAGTTCCCAGAACCCACAGAGCAGTTCACAACCATCTGTAACTCCAGTCCCAGAGGGTCTGACACTCTCTTCTGGACTCCCTGGTCACTAAGCATGCTTATGACATACACACATACAAACAGGCAAAGCACCCATATACACAAAATAATGTAATTTAAAAAAATTTTTAGTTAAAAGTAAAGAAAACAAAGGCTTGGATTCCTCACTTGAGAGAGTGTACCTAGTATGTATGGAGCCCTGGGCTCCATCCACACCATCGCATAAGCCAGATGTGGCACTACACACCTGTAATCCCAGCACTCAGGAGACAGAGGCAAGCAGAACTGAAGTCTGAAGTTCAGGGTAATCCTCCACCACATAAAGAGTTGAAGGATGATATGAGAGAAATGAGGCCCAGTCTCAAAGACAAAATAAAAATAGGGTAATTAAGGGCTGGAGAGATGGCTCAGAGGTTAAGAGCATTGCCTGATCTTCCAAAGGTCCTGAGTTCAATTCCCAGACAACCACATGGTGGCTCACAACCATCTGTAATGAGGTCTGGTGCCCTCTTCTGGCCTGCAGGCATACACACAGACAGAATATTGTATACATAATAAATAAATAAATATTAAAAAAGTTTTTTTTTAAAAAAATAGAGCAATTAATTACTTAAACTACGTGTGCGTGTGCGCATGAGCGTGCGGTTCCCACGTGGAGGAGATCAGAGGAGAAACTACAGGAATCGGTCCTCTCCTTTCAAGGTCTGGATCCAGGAGATCTACCTTAGGTCACCAGGCTTGGCAGCAAGAGTCTTTATCCACTGAATCTTCTCGATGGCCCATTCTTAGTGAAATTAAAGCAATAGAGGGATGGACAGGCTATGAGACATACTCAAGATTTTGGGTTTCACACCCTTGTCAGTATGAAGAAGCATAACGAGCCCCTATCTAATAGAAGGGGACTGAGAATGTGAGATAGGCAGGCAGGACTATCCCCCTCCCAAAAAAAGTTTCCTGTCCACCTCGCAGGTAGATTGACCCACCACATCCCCCCACCTCCCCAAGCATTCTGCCAAAGGACAAAACCACAAGTCAGTAACTTTAACCTAAAGGATTTCAAAACCTAGTCCGCCATGAAAGACTGGGGGTGGGGGGTACATATTAGCTGAACAGCGCCCACACACACACAGCATGCAAGCCTAGGGTTAGAAACACAAGGGATGACTCTCATTCAGATTCTGGTCCGCTCCCCACCCCTCCCCCGCACTCTCCCCCCCCCTCCCCGAGATCCACAGTTACTTCAGCAGCTTTGCACCCATGATCCTGGAGCCCCGGGTCCTGGTTCCCGTGCCTGCCTTATCTCTCTCCTCCCTCACATTTTCCGCAGCAACAAAGCCAAACACAGTACCGGGGGGGGGGGGGGGGGGGGGGGGCTTTCACGCTTCCATGCGTTTGGACACGGTGTTCCTTCTGCCTGGAAGGCCGCGCAGCTCTCTCTCTGAGCCGAGCTCGCCCCCCCCCCCCCCGCTCTCATTCAGTCCTCAGCACCCTTCCACAAGGACCCAGCACCCTTCTCTATCTAACTCAAGCCTTGTCTTTTGCTTTGGCTTCGCTGCACGACAGTCACCGATTCCTCTAAATCTCTCCCCTGGCAGGCTCAGGCCTTCTCCAACGCTGGAGTTGTTTGTGGAGGAAAGGGGTTGCTCGCTTGACACCCCAGAGAAAGCGCCTAATCCTGGGTTTGAGCGACGACAGAGCATGCACCTAAGTTTAGGACGGCTCCAAATGTGTCCCATAAGGGTTCTTCTGTGTCCCTGCGGAACCCCGAATCTTGCATTCCGGGTGCACCGTGGCGCAGCAGCCCAGCCCCCCTGGCTTGACATCAGCAAGCTGGAGTAGTCCAGGGGGAAGGGCGGCGTAAAATCGCGAGTATGGACTACAAATCCCGATAGGCATCGCGTGGCCCCGCGGCTGGCGCCTGCGCAGCACGGGCCCGGCGTTTGAGTGGCAAGTTGTTTGTTACAGCGAACACCAGCTGCTGCTGCGCCGGGCGCCGCGCTCCGCCGGGCGCTGTTTGCTTGTCCACCCCGTAGCTCGCTGTACCCCGCAGGTCCTCCCCAGGCCTCCTTTTTTTGCAACTTGCCAAGCTTCCTTTTTTCTGGATCGAGTACAAATCAGTCCAGCACCGAGCACCGGGCCCCCTTCCCTGGGCCGGTTGCCCCAAGGCTTGGGGCGCGCAGGGGGCGGGGGCCGCTGCTCGTCCCCGTCCCCCCCCCCCCTCCCCGCAACTCGGGCCACCGCGGATGATCCGCTGTGGAGGAGCCCTGGACAGACGATGGAACTGCACATTCTGGAACATCGGCTGCAAGTTGCCAGCGTCGCCAAGGAGAGTATCCCGCTCTTCACCTACGGCCTCATCAAACTTGCCTTCCTGTCTTCCAAGACCAGGTGAGAGAAAGAGAGTATGGGGCGAGGGGATGGGGGGGGGCGCATGGTACCCGCCCCGGGACAGACAAAGAGGCGCACCCCGGGGGGACGCAGTGCAAAACAACTTCATCGCTCCCCCACCCCCCGGGATCTCTGCCATCCTCCTGCATCGGACAAAGCCACCCCTGTGCTCTCTAGTTGGGGGTCCCTTCCACCCAGGTCCCCCCCCACCCCACTGCGCCTCCCAACTGCTGACACCAACACCCAACCCTACCCCCCCATCTCTGTCCCTTCCCCGAGATCCTGAGTAACCTCCTCAAATGGCCTCTGATGCATCTGTGAATGAATGAATGAATGAATGAACAAACGAATGAATGAATGAAAAACAGGTGTGGGGATCCGGAGGTGGAAATTAACAAACTAAACATGCCCCATCCCCCCATCCATCCACCACCACCACTCTCCTCCTCCTGGTTGGGCCGGCCCCCCTGTAGCCACTGGCAAGCGGGGAGGGATGGCGCTGAGCTCGTCTACCCCAGAACAGAAAAGATCATAAAATCATTAGTAGATGTTTATCTCCAGGTGCCTGCGAGGGGAGAGAGGAGGTGCAAGCAGCGGGGGAGGGGCTGCAGGGCCAGGGTCGCTGGTTTCTTTTCTCTTTGGGGGTCCAGCGAAGTGGGAGGGAGGGGGGATTTTGTACCATGGAAGGGGAGGAGCAGGCGTGTTTATGGATCTTCCTGGAGGCTGGTCTTGGATGTTGCAGGGGGGAAAAAATAGTGGAAGGCCTTGGGAGGTAAGAAGAAAAAGAAAAAAAAAATTTAAATCTTGTATTTTTCATATTGCTAGGTGTGCGTTTGACTTCATAAACTCCTGTTGGATTAGAGTCGGGTTACCTTTTTTTTTTAATTGCCCTTTTCCCCATGTGGAGTGGAAATTAGAGCAAGCAACGGTTAACTTAAACCTCATTCGCTTACCATTATGATGGGTCTGGGAGGGGGAGCCGTCGAGGCGAAGGTGTTTCAACCTCCCTCTCTTGTACAGGAATGGATTCTTTACAAGTGAAGATTAAGTTAAATTGACAGCGCGCACACACACACACACACACACACACACCTCCTTTCTTCCTAAGCTGTCTTGTCTCCTATGGGGTTGAACTCAGGGGAAAGAGCCTGTTAAAAGTTCTTGCTCAGGGACTTGACTTCAACGTTTTGGAGCTTGGTCAGGGCTATTGTTTGGAAGATGAAGCCAGCTAGGTAGCTTTATATCTGTTTACTTTCTTCTCTGAAGGCTGTTCTCTCTGTGGGGACCCAAGGTTTCACCTCCCTTGTCTGAGGGTAGAACCCCTTGCTCCTTAGATGGCCCCAGGTAAATCATTAAACAGGTCATTTGAAAACAAAGCTAACAGTGCAGATTCTGAACACTCTCTCTCCCACACCCCCAAGTGCAAAAAGCCCCTCTCTTTGTCAGCGCCTTCTAATCCCTACCTACACTCACTTGTCCTCTGCCCACCCCCGGGCAATCCCTAGGACCCAGAGGCTGGAGGGAATGGAGTCCCAACTTCTGGCCCCAGGAGCCTCTGACAGCCCTCTGGTTCCTCCTTTCTTTCACAGGCTGGAAAAAAGAGGGCTTCAAGGCAGACACTCCTTAGAAAGACGGGAGGAAGGCTGCCTCTGGCTGTTCCCTGTGACTTGGTGAAGGGACTGGCCTTTTTGGGCATCCCTCATCTGCGGGCCCCTCCCAGGGTCCAAGTTGAAGGTCTCAAATTAAGACCCAGAGACAAGCTCATATTGGCTTCCTTCACCATAGGGAAACCTTGTCCCCTTGAAAGGCGGGTACCCCTCCTCCCTTCCAGGATAGGCCCAAGTGACCATTTGCAAGATGACTGAGAGGTCGAAGGTCATCTCCTTGTCTCCAGGCACTGACTCTAGAAACCACTGAGTGTAGCCGGGTCTGAGGACTGGCAACCCGCCGCCCTTATGCACTCTGAGCCCAGGCGTGGCTTCGTGTTGGAATTAGCCCCAGTGGCCCAGGCCAGGTCGCCGTCCTTTCTGTCTCTCTCTCTCTCTCTCTCTCTCTCTCTCTCTTTGTCCCTCCATGAAATGGACATAGCACGGCCCCGCCCACTTCTTTTTCAAAGAACTGCTTGCTGGGGGGTGGGTCGTTCAGGTCATGCAAAAACAGCTGTTCACTTATTCACAGCATGAACCATGCAGGTAGTAGATCTTGATTCTTCTCCCCCACCATGTTGGTCCAGATGCCTGTTATCATCTACCTCCCCGCAACGGGGCATCCCCAGAACATCTCACTGCCTGTTTAAAAGAAACAATCACTGTTTCTACTGGGCCAGGTCCTCGCTGTGACATTCGAGGCCTTTTGAGGAACCTGGATCCAGAACGCTTGTCTTTACCTATCCCTCCCCACCCCCACGGGGAGATAAACTAGTAACACCCATGGGTGGCCTGCTTTCGCGCCCCTCGCGCCCCTCTTCCCTCCTGTATGTCGTTCATCTCTTCCTGGAATGTCCCCTCCACCTCTGTCAATTCCACTTCAGTCCTCAAGATGATGACATCACCCTAAACCTCCCCAAGCACTCCCCTGCCTCCACCTCCTAGCAGACTTAGTCACTTCCTCTCGCTTTCTCCTCTTTCTCTCTCTCTTTCTCTCTCTCTCTCTCTCTCTCTCTCCTCCTCCTCCTCCTCCTCCCTTCCTCCCTCCCTCCCTCCCTCTCCTGATGTCTCCTCGGAGTGGAGAAGGTAGAACATGGGAAAGGGAATAACACTGGAAATACTCACTCGGTGCCAGGGTGCCCTGAACCCAAGGGATATAGAGACCGACTGTCCCTCCCTCTCCCTCTGCCTAACTGAGAGCCCAGTCCAGGGAAGGAAAGGGCTGGAGTTAAGGAAACATGGTCCAGCAGGGTAGAAGAAAGGAGGCCCAGGCCTGGGGAGATGGCTCAGCAGTTAGGACTGATTGCTGCTCTTGCAGAGGATCTCAGTTCACTTCTTAGCGCCCATGCCAGGTGGCTCACAGCCTCCAGTAACTCTAGCTCCAAGGGATCCAGTGCCCTCTTCTGGCCTCTGCAGGTACCTGCACTCATGTGCGCATACCCACACACATGTATGTATAAATGTATGTGTATGATTTTGAATAAAGAAAGGGGGAACCGGAAGACTGGCTAGGGCGGCCTGGAAGCCTACCTGAATAAAGGGCTTTAAATGATATGCAGTATCTTAATAGGAATTAGGCAGGAGGGGGATCTAGTCTCTCTATATATAGAAATATAGACATGTAAATGACACATATCCTAGTGTGACGCAGGGAATGACAACCCGGTGACAGAGCTTTTACAAAGAAGGAACTTAGAACTCGGGGATTAACTTGCTCAAGGTCATGAGATCAGTGATAGAGCCCAAGATTTGAGTCTGCATCTCTGTGGATTAAGCTTTGTTTTTGCCAACACAGGTTACAAAGGAGGCTCGTAGTCAGCAGTGCCACCAGCCCTCCTGTTTTCAGTTGCTGTTCAGAAAGAGTCAAGAGCACAGGATCAAACCACTGACCTCCATGTTCCCTTGTACCCGCTTTCTTATTTGCAACAAGGAGTGGACTTGGCCTCCTGCATACAGACAAGCACTCGCTACCACTGAGCCACATCCCTAACCCCTCACTAAGGGATTCTAGATAGGTGATCTACCATTGACCAATACCCTCATCCCCTCACTGGGGGATTCTAGGCAGGTGCTCTGCCACTGAGCTACCCCTCCGGCCTTTTTTCAGTTTTTATTTTGTTTGTTTGTTTTTTAAGATTTATTTATTTATTATGTATACAGCATTCTGTCTGCATGTACGCCTTCAGGCCAGAAGAGGGCACCAGACCTCTTTACAGATGGTTGTGAGCCACCATGAGGTTGCTGGGAATTGAACTCAGGATCTCTGGAAGAGCAGGCAGTACTCTTAACCACTGAGCCATCTCTCCAGCCCCAGTTTTTATTTCGATACAGGGCCCTTATTAAGTTTCCCAGACTGACTTTGAATCACTGTGTAGCCAAGACAAGCCTGGACTCAGGAATTTTCTGCCTTGACCTCCTAAGTAACTGGGACGACAGACCTGGGCTACTACATCCAACTTCAGTATTTTTCTGGCTCCTTAACCTAGCAGTACTTGGATGTATCTTTCCTCAGGGAAAGCTGGAGCAGGGTAGCGGGGCTCCACTTCTACAAGGGGTGTCTCCTGTTATTCAGCCCCCAGGTTGCTCCTCGGAGACACTCTCAAATCCCTAGCTCTGTGCTTGGCTCTGAAATCTGTCACATAGTCCCTAAGCACTTGCGGAACAGCATGTTCAGGGCAGGGGTGGGGACAGCCTGAGTCAAGTCCCCACACTTTCTATCCACTCGTGCTCGTTCATTCATTCTCGTTCCTATTCTGTCTCTCTCCTCTCCTCCTCTCCATCCCCCCTCCCACCCTCACATCCTAGAACTCATTAGGCTAACCGCCCTTCTCCGGCCTTGAAGTCCTGAGAGTGAGCTTCCACCCCTGGCTTAGTTCATCTTAACTCTCGGCAGCTCAGTTTCTTCTCCTCTTTGCAGACTGTTTGGCTAAGTCAAGTGCAGCTTTTAGAGCTGGGGAGATGGCTCACTTGGTGAAGTACCTGTATGCAAGCATGAGCAGCATGAGTTCGGATCCCCAGTGCTTATATTTAAAAAAATGGCTGGGCAGTAGTGGCGTACACCTTTAAGCCCAGCATTCACAAGGCAGAGGCAGGTGGATCTCTGAATTCGAGGCCAGCCTGGTCTACAAAGGGAAATCCTGTCTTGAAGAAAAAAAAAATGGACTGGAGGCTAGAGATGGCTCAGTGGCCAAGAACACACATGGTCTCTTGCAGAGGACCCAAGTTGAGTTCCCAGCACCCACATCAAGCAGTTTACAACCACTTGTAACTCCTGCTCCAGCAAATCTAATGCCCTCTTCTATAACCTGCCATCATGTTTACACATGTGTGTGTGTGCCCCCCACGCACATATACGTAATTAAAAAGAAAACTTTGAAACACGGGGACGATAAACTTCAGGGTTAGAAGAGACTATCTCAGAAAAGGAGGGGTAGAAAAGAAAAAGGGGGAATAGAGAAAAACGGAGGGCGATAACCTAATATCAACCTTTGGTCTCCATGTGAAACATACACGCGTGTGCTTGGGCACACACATGCACCCTCGTGTGCACATAAAAGAGTAACTTTTACTATATACAATATGGTGTGGGAAGGACAGCTGCCTACTGACTTCTCAGAGCTATGACAGAAAGAGCTTGAAGGAGGAACTGTGTCCATTGGCTCACAGTATGACAGTACAGTCTGTCACGGCGGGGAAGGCACGGTGGCATTCATGGCCAAGGGAACACGGCTATGCTTCTCACATCGTGGCAGGCCAAGAAGTGGCTGACAAACAGGAGGAGGAGCCCAGCCATGAAAACTTCAAGGCCTGCCCACAGTGACTTCACTTCTTTCAGGGAGACTCCATACCCCAAATGCCATGCCCTGAACTCTGTTCAAGGGCCAAGTGTTTAAGCTTATGGAGGAAATCTTAGAACCAATGTTAATAGTGATGACAGGAGAGTATTCTGGGATGGAGGGCCGAGAGAAGGCTCTGTCATTAAAAACACATTCTGGCCAGGCGATGGTGGCGCACATCTTTAATCCCAGCACTCGGGAGGCAGAGGCAGGCGGATCTCTGTGAGATCGAGACCAGCCTGGTCTACAAGAGCTAGTTCCAGGACAGGCTCCAAAGCCACAGAGAAACCCTGTCTTGAAAAACAAAAAAAAAAAAAAAAAAAAAAAAAACCACATTCTGCTCTTCCAGAGGACCCTAGTTCAACTCCCAGCACCCACACGAGGTGGCTCACAACCACCTGTAATTCCAGATCCAGGGGATCTGATGCCCTCTTCTGGCCTCTCTAGGCACCCACACTCACGTGTGCATACCCACACATGTAAACAATTTAAAAATACCATAAACCATTTAAAAAGTAGTGTTCTTGCCCACCCAGTGGTGGTGCACACTTTTAATCCCAGCACTCAGGAGGCAGAGGCAAATCTCTGTGAGTTTGCAGCCAGCCTGGTGTACAAGGCTAGCATTAGTACCTCCAAGGCTACACAAAGAAACCCTGTTTCAAAAACAAACAAACAAAAAAAAAAACCAAACAAAACAAAAAGTGTTCTTGGCAGTTTTAACCTAGAAGACAGAATATGGCAGGCTGTTGTTGAGCAGAATTGTAAAGCCATGGTTCTCAACCCTTCCTAATGCTGCAACCCTTTAATATGGTTCCTTGTGTTTCATGTTGTCCCAAGCATAAGATCATTTCATTGCTACTTCATAACTGATTTGCCGCTGCTATGAATTATCGTCTGATATGCACCCCCAAAGAGGTCGCAGCCCATGGGTGGAGAACTGCCACAGTGAAGGGGGGGGAGATGTGAGACGGGCCCTAAGGAAGTAGGAAAGCTGCATGGAGTCAGTGAGGGGTAAGGGGTCTGTAAAAAGGAAAGGTTCCGTGTGAGGAGGAGGATGGGTGATGATGGGGGGTGGGGGTGCAGACTGCATCAGTGCGTTAGATGCGTGTGTGAAACTGTCAAAAGATAACCTGAAAAGAAGTGCTCCGTGCTGGGCCTGATGGTATAGGCCTGTCATTCAAATACACAGGAGGCTGAGGCGTGAGGATCACAAGTTCATGGCCTGCCTGTTCTAGAGTAAGTTCAAGACCAGCCTAAGCAACTTAGCAGGAGCCTGTCTGAAAAAAAAAAAATGTTGGGGGGTGTGTGGCTCAGCAGCAGAACATATGCCTACAGTCTAACAATAACAGGTAGGGGCGTGTCTCAGTGGTAGAGCCCCTGCCTAGAATCCCCTAGTGAGGGGCTGGGGTGTGGCTCAGGGGTAGAGCCCCTGCCTAGAATCCCCCAGTGAAGGGCTGGAATGTGGCTTAGCAGGTAGAACACTCACTCTGGAAGAGTTACGCCCCTAGTACCACCAAAAGTGCTAGGAGCTGGGCTGTTTGGCATCCATTAACCTAAAGATGTGATGGTGTCATCAGGATCTTTTTCTTCTCTGTCTTCCTAACTGGCCGTCCTTAGCAATAGCTGTGTCGCTCTGTGGAGCAGCTGGGTGAGCTTCTTTGTGAACAGGGAAGAACTTAGCTGGAGCAAGTGCTGTGGCTTCCAACAGTGCCCTCCTGCAAAAAAAAACATACAGGCCCTATAATCTCACCCTGCCGCCAAGGCTTACTCGGACTGTCTCACCTTATTGGGTGGAGCTATATCACATGACCATGCATGAGACCGCTATGGACCAATCAGGATTCACCCCTTTAAGGTGGGACAGACTGCATGAAAGTTTCTAGCCTAGAGAAGGGGAGGAATCTTTAGGTGGTCTATCCATCCAGGTGATGGAGGGTAACCACAGTGTGGGGAGGTTTAGGGACACATGACATGTGAGCGCCCTGATCAGGGTGGGTCACACTACAGCCCCTCTGCTTTGCTTGCCTCTGCCCTCTGGAGAGGTTGTGGCTGGTCACTGCCACAGCCTCAGAACCCAGGACCTGGTAAGAGGGATCAGAGACTGTCACCATGGAAATCCAGGCGCTCTGGGACCCTCCTGTCAGTTAGGGCGCTCTAACCACACAGCAGCCCTGAGGAGCGGAAGCCTAATTTTACTGATGAAGGAACAAAACAGGAATACCCAGAAAGGGGTGGGAAGCTGTGGTGTGGACCCAAGAATTCAGATCAGGAAAACCTGTTACTCTGAGCACCTAGCCAGATACTCAAGCTGGCTTGGATTCCTGTCACTAGGAGTCTTTTGATAACCAAGGCCACAACTGGAAGGCAGTGGACATGCTGTAATCTTTGTGTCTGTCTGTCTGTCGCGGTCTGGTGTATGCTTATGTGTGCACGTATGTGCGAAGATACTATACCAGAGCCATACCCCAGCCCTTCACTGGGGGATTCTGGGCAAGCCTGCTATCCCTGAGCAATACCCTCACCCCCTTACTGGGGGATTCTAGGTAGGCATGATGATACCCTTAAGGTGCTCACTGGAGAATCTTAGGCTTTACCACGGTGACAGGTGTCTGTCGTCCCCCCAGCAGTTAGAAGACAAAGGCTGACGTCCGGTACCTTCCTCTGTTGCTCCCCACCTTATCTTTAAGGCATGGCCTCTCCCTGAGCCTAAAGCTCCCCAATTCTACTAGTCTGGCTGGCTAGTGAGCCCCAATGATCCTAACTCCACACCTCCCCGGATCTGAGGTCACAGGCACGCACTGACATGTTTGGCTTTTTACCTTCATGTTGGGAATTTAAACACAGGTCCTAATGGCTGCACTTTATCAATTGAACCAAACACCTAGTCCCTGTTACAGCCTTTACAAAGTGCCATCATGGAAAGCACCTACTAGACATAGTAGTGGCCCAGGCCAGGGGTTGGCAGACTGAGGCAGGAGGGGCATACACTTGAGTCTCACCTGTGCTACAAAACAAACAAACAACCAAAAAGCCCATTTCATTTGATTGGCCCATAGTTTAGGAAGCCCCATAACTGCCACCTGGATTGGGCATACATTGAAGGTCTCTGGTTCATGCTGCCCCGTACTGGGTCTCTGCATTGCTGCTGTATTAGGTCTCACCAACAAACTGCTGGATACCATCCACTAAAGAGACATTTATGCAAGAAGAGCTTAAAGCTATACAAAGTGTGTCTAGATCTTTATTGCTTTCCGAGGTGAACCGGGCTGAGGCTTCTGTCTGAGAATACATTTAGAAAAGATAGGATAGCCCTAGGAGGCCTCCAGGGAAAACTCAAGATAGCCACACTCTGGCATGTATGATCGTGAGCAGATCATTTGACCTGTCCTGTCGGAGCTGTCACCTTCGTAACTGTGAATTGGGGATATAGAGCCTGGTAACCTGCCTTAGCTGAGGTCACAGTCAGAATTGGATGACTTGAGACAAGGTGCTGGGGAGATGGCATAGTGGGTAAAGTGCTTGTCATGCAAGCATAAAAAAGCCAGGCGTGGTGACATGCACTTGGAATTCCAGCACTAAGGAGGCGAGCTGGGTCCCTGGAGTTCTTTGACCAGTCATCCTAGCCTAATGGAAGAGCCCCAGATCCCAGTGAGAGACTTTATCTTTAAAACATAAGGCTAAGGGGCTTGAGGATGACTCCGAGGGTAGCGGCTCTTGCTAAGCATGGGGACCTGAATTCAAATCCCCAGCACACAACGTAAAAGTCAAGCATGACTCCACACAACCTTTTGCACACATAAGAAAGCCAGAGGGGCTGAAGAGTTGGCTCAGCTGTTTTAAGAGTGATTGCTACTCTTGCAGAGGACCTGGCTTTAGTTCCCAGCACCCACCTGGTAACTCACAACAGCTTGTAACTTCAGTTCCAGGGCCAAAGTTCAGGTCCCCAGAACCCTTACAAATGCTGGATGAGTGTGATAGCCACCTGTAATTCCAGCTTGAGAGGCAGAAACAGGATCCCCAGAATAAGCCAGCAGGCACACTAGCCTTAGTAACTAGTTTGGGATTTGATTGAAAGACCCTGCCTCGGTGAATAAGGTGGACGAGCAAGACAGCACATAAGGCAAAGCTGGGACCCCCACAGGCACATTTACACACATACATACACCGTGCACACTTGACCACGTGCATATACCTTATCCACACCACACACCGTACACATGTGTAAACACATATACATATACCATATGCGTACACGTGAGAACTATTTCCACACACTGTCCATGAAAACAGACAAAAGAACAGATGGTCTCTGCCCATGGTAGAAGGTGACACCCCTGAGGCTTGACAGGGACGCCAAACTCCCACCTAGAGGTGACCACTGAGACCGATTTCACATGCTTATTCCAAATCCCTGGCCATATTTCTACTGTGCTACAATCCTCACATGAGTCTGTAGAGGTGGCTTGGTTGGTAAAGGACATGAGGACCTGAGTTTGGTCCCTAGAATCCGAATTTTAACAAAAACAACAACAAAAAAAAACAGCTAGGCTTGGTGGTGAACGTGAAATTCCAGTGCTAGGGGAGCAGAGACAGATAGATGGGCCCCTGGGACTGGCTAGCCAGCCAGCCTAGCCCGTTCAGTGAGGGACCAGGCAAATGACCGACTCTGACTCAAAACAACAAGGTGGACAACAGCTAAAGAATGACAGCCTCCGTGTTGCACAGGAGCACACATGCATGCATACTCGTGCACACACGTTGTCTTAGTCAGGGTTCTATTCCTGTGAAGAGACACCATGACCATGGCAACTCTTAGAAAGGAAAGCGTTTAATTGGGACTGGCTTACATTTTCAGAGGTTTAGTCCATTATCATGGTGGGAAACGTGGAGGCACGCAGGCAGACAGTGCTGGGGAGGTAGCTGAGAATTCTACATCCAGATTGGCAGTCAGCAGGAGAAAAAGACACTGGGCCTGGCTTGAGCATTTAAAACCTCAAAGCCCACCCCCAGTGACACTCCTCGTCCAACAGGGTTACACCTCCTAGTCCTAGCCAAGTAGTGTCACTCCCTAATGGCCAAACATTCAGAGCTGTGAGCCTATTATACAGGCTACCACACAGATGCACCTGTACACACACAAATACACATGCAACACATGTGTACTTAAAAGAATCCTCCTCCTCCTCCTCCTCCTCCTCCTCCTCCTCCTCCTCCTCCTCGGGCTCTCAGCCTGGCCTTTTGCTCCAGGCTCACATTTCTTTCCTGGCAGGGTAGTTCAGTCATATTTATGTCAAGTACATGATATAAACAACCTAGGAGAGGAAGGGTTGGTTTGTCTGTGGTTTCAGAGGTTTTGGTCCATCCTGGTGAAGAAAGCAACGGTCAACAGCTCATTTCGTGGCTGCAGGACTGTGTGGTGAGGCTGTTCACATCGTGGTAGACCAGAAAGAAAAATGGAAGCTGTAACAAGAAGGGACCTAAGCCTGAGGTTAGCCTTGAATTTATAATCCTCCTGCCTCCACCTCCCAAGTGCTGAAACTACACACCCTCAGCCCTACACCCAGTTTCTGAATTGTTTTTAAAATGTCTGACGTCGCCGGGGCGATGGTGGCGTATGCCTTTAATCCCAGCACTTGGGAGGCAGAGGCAGGCGGATCTCTGTGAGTGCGAGACCAGCCTGGTCTACGGATCGAGTTCCAGGACAGGCTCCAAAGCTACAGAGAAACCCTGTCTCGAAAAACCAAAAAAATAAAATAAAATGTCTGATGACTCCAGCACTCTCAGGGAAGAGCAACAGCACCCCTTCCTCTCTCTCCTTCCAATGCGTGCCTTAGGGACTCTGGGAACATCCGAGGCTAGGTCATAAACAGTGAGCTCTGCCTAGTGTTTGCCACCTCTTGCAGCCTTTGCTTGGTAGGAAGCCTGCTGCCATATTGTGAGGATACCCAGTCCTCAGGAGGTTGAGGCAGGAGGATCACACGTTCAAGGCCAGCTTGGGCTACATGGCAAGACCATGTCTCCAAAAAGAGGACAGAAAGAGATCGAATAATTCGGTTTTAAACTCAGAATCTCTGCTGAACTCCATTTGTTCTAGCATCTGCCAGCTCTTTGAAGGCTGCTGCCTCCTTTGTCACTCTGCTGGAGGACCCCAGTTGGCAATGGTTCCTCTTTCCTTCCTCCCTGACAGGGAATAGCATTTTCTTTTGCTTCGGGTGGAGCCTCCTGTGATTTGCTGCCCTCAACAGATGTAAGACCCACAGTGGGGGCCGGAGATGTAGCTCAGTTGCTAGCGTGCGTGAAGCCCTGAGCTCCACCCCAACACCGCACATCTCAGCAGTGAGGAAATGGAGGCAGGAGGATCAGGAGTTCAAGGCCTGCACTACTGTTTCTTAAACAAAAAGAACAGGAAACAGGCTGGAGTGTTTTCAGTGGTGAAAGCACTCGCTGCTCTTTCAGAGAATCAGGGTTCAATTCCCAGCACCTACACAGGGCAGCTCACAACCGCCTGTGACAGCTCTATCCCCAGGGAATCCACCAACCGCCCTCATCTGAGCTCTTCAGGTACTCAGACACGCGAGTAACGCAGAATTTAAGTTAAAAAAAAAAAAAAGAACTCAGATAGTAAACTTTAAATGAATAAAGTACTGGGAAGAGGTGGAAAGATTGGAACCTGGAACCCTCACAAATTGCTGGTGGGTATGTAGGATACTCTTTAGGAGTGGGACACTGTCTCCAAAAATGTAAAAGCAGAGCTAGCGAGATGGCGTAGCAATTGCTGTCAAGCCTGATGATTTGGGTTCATTACCTGGAGCTCACATGAGGAGATGGAGAAGTAGCTCCCACAGGGTGTCCTCTGATCGCCACCCATGAACTATAGCCATCATGTCCACAGAGACAGACAGGCAGACACACACACAAGTATAAAGAAATCAGTTTCTAAAAATTGATACTAGAAAACCGAGTGTAGTGGAACCCAGCTCTCATCCCAGCATCACACTCAAGCAGGGGTTTAAGGCCAGCCTGGTCTACAGAGAGCATTGGCAGCCACCTTGAGCTACATAACAGGACCTGGTCTCAAGAGAATCTAGGCGAGGAGATTGGAGCTATGGCTCAGGAGTTAGGAGCATTTGCTGCTCTTGCAGAGATCCTGAGTTCTGTCACCAGCACCCACGTGGTGGCTCACAGCCGCAGCTTCAGGGGATCTGAAGCCCTCTTCCAGCCTCCATCTGCATCTGCACACACACATAACTAAACTTATATATGTTAACATATATATATTAATCTGAAAGGAAAGAAAATGAAAAGAATTACATTTGCGGGCTGGAGAGATGGCTCAGAGGTTAAGGGCATTGCCTGCTCTTCCAAAGGTCCTGAGTTCAATTCCCAGCAACCACATGGTGGCTCACAACCGTCTGTAATGAGGTCTGGCGCCCTCTTCTGGCCTGTAGGCATACAGACAGAGACAGAACATTGTATACATAATAAATAAATATTTTTTAAAAAGATTTTTAAAAAAAAGAATTACATTTGCCTTTCTGGGTATACCCTGAAGAGTTGGAAGGAGGATCATGCGTGACCTATACATGCATGTTCCCAGCAACATGATTTACCAAAACCAAAATAGGGTCGAAGCCCAGGCATCCGTCAACAGGTGAACCATGACTTGCTACATGGGTGTGGTGAAATACTGTCCACCTTCAAGGACGAGCTGACAGCTGCTACAGCTCGGATGCACTTGTAGAAGAACATTGTGCTAAGATATACGTCAGTGGGGGTGGGGAGGCAGGCTGTGTTACTTCTCTGAAGTCCTCAGTAGCTCACTTTTTTTTTTAGAGACAGCTGAGGCAGGTGTGGAGTCCCGGCACTTGGGAGGTGAAGGCAGAAGGATCAGGAGTTGAGTGAAGTTAACTGCATAGTAAGTTTGAGGCCAGCCTAGGCTACATCAGACCCTGCCTCAAAAATAATCATAGGGGGGCTGGAGAGATGGCTCAGAGGTTAAGAGCATTGCCTGCTCTTCCAAAGGTCCTGAGTTCAATTCCCAGCAACCACATGGTGGCTCACAACCATCTGTAATGAGGTCTGGTGCCCTCTTCTGGCCTTCACGCATACACACAGACAGAATATTGTATACATAATAAATCAATAAATTTAAAAAAAATAATAATAATCATAGAAGGGCCAGAGAGATGGCTCAACAGTTAAGACTGCTTGGTGTAGCCAGGCATAGTGGCACATGCCTTTAATCCCAACCCTTGCAAGGCAGAAGCAGGTGGATCTCTGAGTTTGAGCCAGCCTGGTCTACATAGTGACTTCTAGTACAGCCAGGGCTACATTATGAGAACCTGACTCAGACCAAAAAAAGGGGGGGGGGGAATACGAGACCAAAAATACAGGTGTGGGGAACTCACACCTTTAATCCCAGAATTCAGGAGACAAAGGCAGGGAGATCTCTGTGAGGCCAGCCTGGTCTACAAAGAGAGTTTCAGGACAGCCAAGGCTATTCTACAGAGAGAAACCATGTCTTGAAAAAACAAAACAAAAACAAAGAAACAAAAAACCCTTAATGCTCCTGGAAAGGACCTGAATTTAGTTCCCTGCCTTCCAAAGGGCTACTCACCACTGCCTGTAACTCCAGCTTGGGGGATCTGATGCCCTCTTCTGGTCTCATGGGCACAGACACTCATAAACATACATGTATATATACATATAAATAAATCTTTACAAAAGATACTAAAAATAGTAATAGTGTTACTATTCTTGTCTGTGTAATAGCCAGGGGCTGGGGGAGGGGCTTAGAGTTATTGCTTAAGGGTATTGGGTTTCAGTTCTGCAACATGAAAGAGTTCTGGAAACAGGTGGCCTTCATGGTTACACAACGTGACTGTCCCTTCTGCCACAGGATTGTGCAGAGAGTTAATATGGTACAGTATAGATTCTAGATGCATTACCACAGTTTTAAAAAGTACTTTTAAAAAGGTCTGTCATCCCAACAGCACAGGAGGCTGAGGCAGGAGGATGGTAGATTCAAGGCCCAGACTGGGTAATTTAGTAAGACTCCGTATCAAAAGAAAAGCTGAGGGCATGACTCAGTGGTAGAGCCCCTGCCTAGAACCCCCAGTGAGGGGCTGGGGTGTGACTCAGAGGTAGAGCCCCTCCCTAGAATCCCCCAGTGAGGGGTGGGGGTGTGGCTCAGTGGTAGAGCACCTTGTGGGGGCATGTCTTGGTAGGGGAGAGCTTACCTAGAAAAAAGCAAGGGAGGGGGAATTTGCATAGTCTGGACCTAAGATGCTTTCCTCCTGCCCTTGGACATCAGGACTCCAGGGTATTCATTCTCTAGATCCCAACACCCGAAACAATGGCCCCTCAGGTTCTCAAGCCTTCAGCTGGGACTGGCAGTTAAACCATCAGCCTCTGCCCAGGGTCTGAGGTCTTCACGCTAGACTGAAGACGGGACTTTTCAGTACCATGGTCACTAATAACATACTGATAATACAGTAATGTGTCACAGTTCTCTAACAAATCTCATCTAGATGGATGGATGATAAATAGGCTGATGATCAGTCCATGGGTGAATGATAAATAGGTAGGTGGGTAAATAATTGATCAGGTAGATAGATGACACATATATCCATGGACACATAGATTCATCAATTATGTTGATTAATTATTCAAAAATTAAGTCTACCTGTTGAGTACAGCTATGGTTTTTTAATGTAGCCCAGGCTGGTCCCGACTCAGAATGTAGCTGTGGATGACCTTGAACTTCTGATCTGCCTGTCTTGACCTTCCAAGTGTTGGGATTACAGGGGTGTACCCCCACGTCTAATTTATTGCTAAGCAAGCACTGTGCCAACTAAACCAGGTCTGCAGCCAGGGTGTTTTTTTTTTTTTTCCTAGCAAATACAGAACCGTGCTTATCTGAGTCTGAAATGTTCTTGGAAGGTCACGTGATAAAGGTTGGCTGCCAGCTGCCAGGGCTTTGGGGTAGCGGTTGGATCATGAGGGTTCTGACGGTAACATTGCATTGATCCATGGACGGACTCGGAATTTATTTTTTAATGAAACTAAAGACTTGTGAGGCTTTCATACACGTATACGGTGTGTCATAATCCGAACCACCGGCACTCATATCTTCTCCCATTTGCTCTCCCGTTTCCTCCTTCTCCACACCAGCCCCCCAACTTCATGTCCTCTTTTGTTATTTTTTTTAATCCTACTTAAAATGACAAAATAAGCCACATGGTGGTGGTGCATGCCTTTAATCCCAGCACTCAGGAGGTAGAGGTAGGCGGATCTTCTTGAGTTCAAGGCCAGGACAGCCAGGGCTGTTGCACAGAGAAACCCTGTCTTGAAAAACAAAAGAATAAAATAACAAAAATAATTACAAAAGCTAGGTGTGGTGACTCATACCAGGAAGGGGGAGAGAAGGAGGAGGGGAGGGAAAAAAAAGAGAAAAATAAAACCATCTTGACCAAGCAAAGAGCACCATCTTGGGACTGGTGCTAAGTGCTGGGAGGGTGGAATCTTAAATGCCCGTTTATCCTTCTAGCTACCTCTCCACTCACATTTTAATGGGGTATGAATGCCAGTGCCAGAAGCTGCACTGTGTGGCTCCTCCCTGAGGACCACTAGCCACGCAGAGAAGGTCCAAGAGAAAGAACTGAGAACTGCGTGGCAGGCGCGGGGTGAGGGGGTGGGGGGGGGCTGGAGAGATGACTCAGCAGTTCCAAGCCCCTGCTGCACTTACAGAGAACCCTGGTTGGGTTCCCAGCACCATGTTAGATGACGCACAACCTCCTGTTAACTCCAGCTCTGGGGGATCTGAGGCCCCCTTCTGGCTGCTGTGTGCACCTGCACTCATGTGTACATATATACAGACAGGCACACATATACATATTTAAAAGAAAAAGAATTTACAGAAAAAAATGCATAAAATCCCAGCTTTCTCCCAGGGAGCATCTCATGTTCCCTAGTAAAGTGTAGCCATCACACAGGGTGACTTGGTGAACAGTCAAGACACTGGAATTATAGTCATGGGCATGGCCATAGATTCCCGCCAACCTAAAGTTCCTCCTTGGACAACTTACTAGGGGCCTGCAGTGACCAGAGGAGCCCAGGCTTCAGGAAGGGATACTGTCCCCACACGCCAGCCTGCCTCCAGCTATGGTGCTTTGCTGTTGTCTTGTTTGGTGCTTGGTGAGACAGTAGCCTAGGCTTTGTCATGAACTCACAGCAGCCCTCCTGCCTCAGCTCCCATGTGATGGGATTACAAGCCTAAGATCATCGCGCCGAGTTTTTTTTTTTTTTTTTTTTTGGTTTTTCGAGACAGGGTTTCTCTGTGGTTTTGGAGCCTGTCCTGGAACTAGCTCTGTAGACCAGGCTGGTCTCGAACTCACAGAGATCCGCCTGCCTCTGCCTCCCGAGTGCTGGGATTAAAGGCGTGCGCCACCACCGCCCAGCCCCGCGCCGAGTTTTATATGATGCCAGGTATAGAACCTAGGGCCATGTGTATGCTGAGCAAACACTCTACCCTCTGGGAGGCCAGAGGTTAACTGTGGCTGCTGTTCCTCAGGCCCTGTCCACCTTTTTGTTTGAGCTGGGGTTTCTCCCCAATTTAAAACTCACCAAATAGCCTAAGCTGACTGGCCAGCGGGCCCAGGCTTCCTCTGCTGGAATCCCAAGTCAGAATGACACATTCGACCCTTTCGCGTGGGTTCCGGAGTCATGCTCAACCCCTGTCCCTCTGCCCAGCCTTCCACCAAGTGGGTTTAGATCTCAGCAGGGGCAGTCGGGTGGACAGGCCTCCCATCCCTAGGTGCATGCATACAGAGGCTGCCAACATGGCCTTGCAGTCTTGCCCCTTTTCCTCTGATTCCTACTGCCTGTCAGGATGTTGCCAGGAAGTCCCTCCTCTTTCCTGAGACAGGGTCTCGCCGTGTCGCTCAGATTGGTGTTTAACTCAGGACCCTCCTGCCTCAGCCTCCTGAGTACTGAGTATCTAGGCTTACATGGCCCCATCCAGACTTCTACCGGGTGTGTCGTCAGTGTGTGGTGTGTGGTGCACGCATGTGCAAGTGGTATGTGTTGTACTTCCGCAGAAGGTGTCTCAGGACCCTGAGTGTCTTCTCCTATTGGTCTCCATCTTGTTGCCTTGAGATAGATAGGGTCTCTTACTGAACAGCAAGCTCCTGGGATCTGCCTGCTGGCTTTTTACGTGGGTGCTGGGCGCTCACACTCAGGTCCTAACCCACCATGCCCTCTCTTTCGTCTTCTGTGGTCTCAGCAGGGACCCTGTGATAAATTCTGCCTCTAATTAAATGAGCACTTTCTCTTCTCTTCCTTTAGTTCTGTGTGTCTGGTTCACCCCTCTCCAAAGAAGGCTTTCTGGCAGATACTACCTCCCGCTCACCCACCCTGTCTGCCTTCTGGCTGCAGGTGTGTTTCCCAGACAGGGCTGGGCCTAGCCCAGGTTTGGGGACTTGTGGCCCAGGATGCCCTGGGGAGAGGCCCTGGTAAGGGCCTCTCTTCTGCTGGGTGAAAGAAACGGAGAGTAAACAGATCGAATTTCCAGAGGCAGCCAGGCCATCCACCCGGGCGTCCACACTGATTGAAGACAGGAATGTGTTCTCAGAGGTGACTCAGCTCCTGGGCCCCTGATCCAGGCAGCCTTGGGCTTTGGCTTTGCCTGGGTGGTTGGCTCCAGCCGGGCCCAAAGGGAACAGCAGTAAAATTTTGAAGACCAACTGACTTGTGTGACTACGCATCAACCCCCTAAGGGCAAGGGAACACAGCAGATGAAGCCTGCTGCAGGCTGGGTGATCTCCCAGGTTCACTGTGGAACAGGCAGTGTGAGAGGGTGACTTGGAGACATTTCTCTAGAGCCTGGCCTAGAGGCTGAGACAGGAGGATCTCAAGTTGCAGGCTGGCCTGTGCTACACAGAATGAAGGAAGAAGTCAGGGAGGGAAGAGGAAGAGAAAGGAGAAAGGGAGAAAGAAAGGAAGGGAAGGAAGGGGTGTGGAGGGAGAAGGAAGTCAAAGGAAGATGGAGGGAGGGAGGGAGGAAGGGAGGGAGGGAGGGAGGGAGGGAACGAGCAACATTTCAGTTGACAGCAACGATAGCTAGGGAAAGGCAAGTATGGGAAGAACAGCTGGACCTGGACCTGGAGGAACCTGAGGATGGTAGAGGGAGAGACCAAGGCTAGCAAGGCCCCCAGGGTGCTCCAGAGCTGTCTCCTACTGGAGAGAAGTCCCTTTAGGGAACAGAAGACAGTGGCCATTGCCAAGAAGGTGGAGACTATTGGAAACTCAGGGTTTCTGGAACGGCTCTGGTCAGCTGGATAGGGGCCCAACCACAGGTCAAGGGCAGGATAATAGGACATCAGTCTTTGGATGTGGACCGTGGAGGTCGTTGGTGAGATTAACCGGGTGGAGCAAAGCTAACTGCCGTCCAGCTGGCAAGGGTTTTAAGCATGTGACCTGAGGAAGAGATGTGGATGAAGGACAACCCTTTGGAGAATGGAAGACACTTGAGCCTAGAGAAGTGACTAAGAGGACTTGCTGTTGGTGCAAAGGACCCCACTTCAGTTCCCAGTACCCCTGTGGGGCAGCACACAACTGCCTACAGCTCTAGCTTTAGGGGATCTAACACCCTCTTTCTAAACCCTGTGGTCACGTGCACAGACCCCCACACACAGACGCAAATTATAAAAAAGATCGATCTTTTTTTGTTTTTACTGAAGAGGCTGGAGAGGTAGCTCAGGGATGAAGAGTACTTGCTGCTCTTTGAGAGGACTCGGGTTCTGTTCCCAGCACCCACAGAGTGGTTCGCAGCCATCTGTAACTCCAGCTCCAGGAGATCTGATGCTCTCTTCTGACTTCCGTGGGCACCAGGCACTCATGGGCAATACACATACACATGTAGACGAAACACTCACACACATAAAATAACTCTCAATTCCTTTTTTTTTTTTTTTTTTTTTTTTTTGGTTTTTCGAGACAGGGTTTCTCCACAGAAATAATAATTGGAGGGAACTTGAGCCCTGGGAAGGGAAGAGCCAAGGATGAAGAATGTGGTGAGGAAAGAGGTGCTTGAGGGACACAGAAAGGAGTCACAGTTTGTGAAAGAAGCCATTCCCATTCCATTCTCCCTCTCCCCCCCCCCCCCAGTTTCTTTGTGTAGCTTTGGAGCCTATCCTGGAACTAGCTCTTGTAGACCAGGTTGTCCTCGAACTCAGAGACCCACTTCTGCCTCCTGAAGACTTGGGATTAAAGGCAAGCACCACCACCGCCTGGCTGAAAGTGATTCTTAAAAGCCAAACTGCACCCTGATGGTGGTGACACACACCTTTAATCCCAACACTCAGGAGGCAGAGGCAGGCGAATCTCTGAGTTCGAGGTTAGCCCGGTCTACAGAGTTTCAGGATAGCCAGGGCTACAAAAAAAAGAAAAGAAAAAAGAAAAACAAACTGTCTCAAAAGCCAAACTGCACATAGTTTCAGGGTTTTGAGAAGGACCTGAGTAGATTCCTGTATCATAGAAATTAAGGTGCTTGGTGAGCGGGATAGGGAGAAATAGGCCTTGGAAGGGAAGGAAGTGGAGTCAAGTGTCAGGGAGGGGATGTCTAGGCTGGAGGAATGGTGAAGGTTATCTAAACATGAGGCTGGACACAGGGGCCACCAAGGACAGACAGCTAAAAGAACACAGCCATTGACAGGGAGTTTGAGTGGCATTGACCCAGAGAACAGGGCACTTGAGTTACTAGGCAACCAGTCAACAGCCGCAGGCAACACCCGAGCTGGGCCCTCCAGGGAATGTCGTTTGCAGTTAATAGTGTCTGGGATGTGGGGAGACGGCCACAGGACCACAGATTGCTTCATGGGCAAGGGTTGACTTCCTCTGTTCTTATCTTCCTGTGTTGACAGAAAGTTGGGCATCCTTCGGAGGATGGATGGGCTGTTATGCAGAGCAAGGAACATGGGAAATTCACTGGGTATCAAGTCCCATCAGGAGAGGGAAGAAAATGTCATAGCTTTTGTCCAAACTCAGTACAAGGAAAAAAAGGAACAGATACAGCTAGGGGTGTGGCTTACACCGCATTAGAGATCTTACCTAGAACCCCCCAGTGAGGGGCTGGGGTGTGACTCAGTGGTAGAGCCCCTGCCTAGAATCCTCCAGTGAGGGGCTGGGGTGTGGCTCAGTGGTAGAGCCCCTGCCTAGAATCCCCCAGTGAGGGGCTGGGGTGTGGCTCAGTAGTAGAGCCTCTGCCTAGAATCCCCTATTGAGGGGTTGGGGTGTGGCTCAGTGGTAGAGCCGCTGCCTGGAATCCCCCAGTGAGGGGCTGGGGTGGTGAGTCACAGAGGAGGCTGACACAGAAGGGTCGGAGGTTGAAGACTGGAACAGACCTGGCACTTGCTGATTCCAGGCTGGCCCAGAATGGTTACTCACAGTGTAACCCCGTCTGGTTGAAATGTACGGCAACCCTTCATGGCACCGGATGTCAAGTGTGCTGTACCAGATACCAGGCTGGTACTGCGTAATGATTAAGGGAGCTCTTCCTCGTACACACTGTGTGCAGGGTCCCTGTCACATCGTGATACATGGTCAGCCCAAACCCTGCCCCCACTGTCCTCCAGTCCCCTTATGGATAGCTTCAGACTGTGGAATACCATGAGGAGCATCTCTTAGCAAAGGAAAAGGAGATGGCTGCTGGCTGGTACCCTGCCCTGCCCTCCAGATGCTTGACTGAGGTAATAAAGATGAGCTGGAAGTTCACTGAACAGGGAGGGGTTCACTCCATAGTGGGAAGGGCAGCTGCAGAAGACGTGACGCTGAGACGATAGGTAGGTGGGTCGTGAAGGAGGGTGACCAAGTAGAAGCTGGTGATAGTGTCCACCCGAGCTCACACAGTGGGGAGGCATGGAGAAAGGAAGACGGGGCCTGCGAGGATGGCTCAGTCAGTAAAGTGTTCGCTATGGAAGCGTGAGGACTTGAGTTTGGTCACCAGAACTTCCGCTTAAAAAGCTGGGTGTGCTGTCATGTGCTTGTAACCTCAACACTGGCGAGGTAGAGATGGGGGGTGGGGGGACAGGACCTGGGACTCACTCACTGGCTGGTTAGCCGAGCCTACTTGGTGAGCTGCAAGCCAGTGAGAAACTCGCCTGACCGACAGTGGTGGTGCACACTTTTAATCCCAGTACCCAGGAAGCAGAGACGGGTGGATCTCCTGTGTTCGAGGCCAGGCTGGTCTACAGCCTGAGTTCCAGGACAGCTTGGAACTACACAGAGAAACCCTTTCTGGAGGGGGTGGGAAAGCTAGTCGTAGGGCTAGTGAGGTGGCTCCGTGGGAAAAGGGACTAGCCACCAAACCTGATGACCTGAGTTCAATCCCACGTGATGCAAAGGAAGAACCAACTCCCACAGGTTGTCCTGAGAGCTCTACGCACACAGTCTGGCACACCCACAAACTCAATACATAAGTAAATAAATAAATGTTTAAAAAATACATGACGGTGAATAGCATCACCCACCTTAACAGCTACGGTTGTAGTGGACCACGTGTGTACGTACACACAAAGAAGGAAAGAACGGAAGACTTGGTACTCGTAATACTAGTCCTCAGGAAGCTGGATCCGGGGAATTGCTTCAAGTTCCAGGCTTTCCTGGGCCTGTGTGTAACCATGAGGACCTAGAACCCAGGGATAGCCTGAAATGCCCTGTAGTGGGGGGTAGGGTGGAGAGACAGGATATCACTAGGGCCAGCTAAGTAACAGTGTAAGCTCCAAGTTCCAGAGAGACCCTGCCACAAAGGAATAAGGGGGAGAGGGATAGAGGAGGACACTCAACACCCTTCCCTGGTTGCTGATATATATAGGCACACGCATTAGCGCACTTGCGTGCATGCGTGTACCACACAAACACATATACAAACAGTAAAGGGAAGGAAACGTCTGCATATCCTAGAGCAGTGGTTCCTCTCCAATGCTGCTGTGACCCTTTAACACAATTCCTCATGTGTGGTCTGTCTCACAAACACACACCGCCAACCGTAAAATTATTTCATTGGCTACTTCATAACTAACTTCACTATCATTATGAATTGTAATAATTAATCTAGTATGCAGGATATCAGGTTGTCCTGGAGGGTCAGGTGGGGTGAAGTTCACAGACACAGGCCACTTGGTGACCAGCAAGAGCAGCAGGTCCCTCTGTCTCCTCTGTCCTAAAGGCCCTCTCTGAGGCGGTGTGCACAATGAATTGAGATGGACATCCAGCAGCTGGCTGGCCCCCTGGGACATGTCACTTCAACAACTTATTTATTTATACCTCGTGTCCACAGAGGCCCTAGTTGCCGTCTGCTGGTGTTTATGCCCTCCAGACCAATGTGTCTGGTCTATTTCTGGAGTGTCCCTACAGCTTTGAGGGTGACTGGAGTATGTGTCTTGCTCTCTCTCTCGGGCAGCTGGGAGGCCCATCCCTCCCGGCATGCACCTGTTAGAGCCATCTGGAAGCTGGAAACTTCAAGGCTCTCTCTGAGGATGTGGGACCCCTATGAAGGAAGGAACACCCCTCCTAGAATATTGATTGCCACTTACAAGGTGATGGTTTAGTGTTGTTATTCTGAGGCAGTTATTAATTATAAAATGGACAGGCGGTGGTGGCGCACATCTTTAATCCCAGCACTTGGGAAGCAGAAGCAGGTGGATCTCTGAGTTCGAGGCCAGCCTGATCTACTGAGTGAGCTCCAGGACAGCCAAGGTGACACGGAGAAACCCTGTCTCTAAAAGAGTTACAAGTTGGCTATGAAACAGGCATGGCTAGAGATGTCACCAAGGAACCGAGGAGGTCTGACAGGATGGTTCAGTGGGTAAAAGGGGCCTGCGGCTAAGTCTGCCAACCTGAGCTCAGTCCACAGAACACACATGGTGAACGGAGAGAACCTCCTCCTTTAAGTTGTCCTCTGACCTCCACGCGTGCACCACAGCCTGCTCACGTTTGCACAGACACAGGTGAACAGGGGAGGAGCTGGAGCTGAGTGTGTGTTAGTGACTCATCAGAAAAATTAACAACACAAGAAGTGTGTGTCACCTGGCCCCAAACAGGCATCCTCTTGAAGATCGGGTTTGCTGGCGGTTGTTCTGTTTCGGGATTTTATTTATAAGGATGCGCATGAATGTGCCTGGCTGAGGTTCACGCGCACCACAGGGAGGTCAGAGGGAGCTGGGTCTGCTGGAACTGGAGTGGCAGACAGTTGTAAGCCTCTTGATCCGGATGCTTGGAACCGAACACAAGCCCTCTACAAGAGCAGTAAGTGCGGTTGACCACAGCCGTGGCTTCAGCCCCTTGAAGATCAGGTTTGTGACATGCCATTCACACATAGCAAATGCTGCTCTTTTAGCCAGCTGTGGTGGTGCACATCTGTAATCCCAGCCCTTAGTGGGTAGAGGACTGGGACATGAAGGTCAGCCTTACAACGTGAGTGATGAATGAATTGGAGTCCAGCCTGGACTGTGTTAAAAAAAAAAAAAGTCACCCTTTTTAGTGGACAGTTCTTTGGGTTTGATGGAGATGTAGGATTTTGCAGCCACCACTATATACCAGAGAGTACACCGGGGACCTGATGATGTAGCTTAGTGGTAGAGCACTTGCTTAGAATCCCTCAGTGAGGGGCTAAAACATGGCTCTTGGTGGAGCACCTACCTAGAATCCCCCAATGAGGGGCTGGGGCGTGGCTCAGTGGGAGAGCACCTGTGACTCAGCAGGAGGCCTTCCAGACTAATCAGATGTTCTGTGTCTTTGTGCTCAGGTGCAAGTTTTTCAGTCTGACAGAGACTCCCGAGGACTACACCATCATCGTGGATGAGGAAGGTTTCCTTGGTAAGTGTCTCCCATCACAAAGTGGGACACCTGCCCGCCTCCTTATTTCTTTTTCTATTTTCTTTTTTGTTCAAAAAAAAAATGGGGGAGTGCTCGCTTCGGCAGCACATATACTAAAAAAAAAAAAAATGGGGGAGGGAATCTGTTTGGGGTGTTTTGTTTTGTCTTTTGGAAATTGGGCATTTGGTGGTGATGCCTTTTTTTTTACCTTTTACATTTATTGGTTTATTGTGTGTCTGTGTGCACACACATGGCAGAACATGTGTGTGGAGGTCAGAGGGCAACCTGTGGAAGTCAGTTCTACCGTTCCATGTGGGCTCTAGGTGTTACCCTAAGATCCTCAGGCCTGGTGCCAGCACTTTTACCTTCTGGGCTATCTCATTGGCATTTGTTTGTTTTGTTTGTTTCTGAGATAAGGTCCCAGTATAGCTCAGGCTAACCCAAACTTACGATGCTCCTCTACAGCCTCCCAAGTGCTGAAATTATAGGAATGTGACATCATACCTAATTTTTTTCCCATTCTCTTTCTTTAATGTTTTTCATACAAAATCATTTTTATGTGTTTAGTTAATGTGCGTGTGTGTGTGTGTGTGTGTGTGTGTACTGTGTGCATGCAGAACCCTGTGGAGGTCAAAAGAAAGCATCAGACCCTCTGAAACTGGACTTAATGGCTACCGTAGAGATGCTGGGAACCAAAACGAGGTCCTCTGCAAGAGCAGTAAGGGCTCTTAACTACTGAGCCATCTCTCTTATCCTTATTTTTCCATTTTTTAAATTTAAATATCATTTGGTTATCATAAAATGTATTCTTTTGAGGATTAAAAAGATGGCTCGGTGGTTAAGAAGACAAGTTGAAACTCCAGAGGACCTGGGTTTGATTCCCAGCCCCACCCGGTGACTCCTGACCACCTGTCACTCCAATCCCAGAAGATCTAATCCTCCTTCTGGCCACTGTGGGCACCAGGCACACAGATGATACATAGACAGATGTGCAGGCAAAACACCCATACACATAAGATATTATAATAATTTTTCAAAAATGAATCACCATTTCTTTTTTGAAGTAGAAGTATGGCAGGTTGTTGTATTTGGTTTTTGAGATAGTCTCGAGTACCTGAGACTGGCCTTGGACTCTCTGTGTAGCTAAAGATGGCCTTGACTTTCTGACCCTCCTTGTCTCTAGTGCTGATGTTCTAGGTGTATGCCACCACACCTGGTTTATGCCGCACTTTGGGGCGAAACCCTGGTTCTCGTCCCTGCTAGGCCAGCACTCTACAATATCCCTTGCCCCTCAGTGGTTGAGGGGGGCTGTTTAATCACCTCGAAATGAAGCTTTCCACCCATTAGCAGTTTCCACCTCTCCTCCCCAAACCCTAATGCTTACTTCCTTGTTTGAGCAGTTTCTTGACAAGCCAGGTGTGGTGGCACATATCTGTAATCTCGGTATGTGCGGGGAAGAGACAGGCAGATCTCTGTGAGTTCAAGACCAGCCTGGTCTACAAGAGTGAGTCCTAGGCCAGCCACAGCTACACAGTGAGAGACCCTGTCTCAAAATAAACAACAAAAATTAATGCCGCGCATTAAACTTTACTTGATTATTTAGTCACTTATCTTTGCAACTCCAGAGATGACTCTCGGTGCTGTGCCCCTGGTAGACATGAGGTGTCCTGCTGAGCTACACCCCCAAAACCCACTGTCCAGCCGGGCAGTGGTGGCGCACGCCTTTAATCCCAGCACTCGGGAGGCAGAGGAAGGCGAATCTCTGTGAGTTCGAGACCAGCCTGGTCTACAAGAGCTAGTTCCAGGACAGGCTCCAAAACCATAGAGAAACCCTGTCTCAAAAAAAAAAAAAAAAAAAAAAAAACCACTGTCCAGCTTTACATTGATTTTCCCCCCAGAGGCTCTCTGCAAATGGAAATGCATTTATTTTGTTCTTTCGTGCACCACCGTATTCAGAGGGAGCCGCTGAATTTTCTCACAGGTATTGGAGTTCTGGAAAAACTAAGAGGCAGCCAATCTTCAGAAGCCTGTAGAGAGAGACAGGAGGGGAGGCACAGATCGGTAACCCCAGCATCTGAGAGACTGAGTAGGAAGATAGATCAGTACTTCAGAGCGAGCCTGAGTTACAGTGGAAGACCTTGTGTTCAAGCCCTGTCTTAGTCAGGGTTCCTTTTGCTGTGAAGAGACACCATGGCCATGGCCACTTTTATCAAGGAAAACATTGAACTGGGCTGGCTTACAGTTCAGAGGTTTAGTCCATTATTGTCATGGTGGGAAGCATGGCAGGGTGCAGCCAGACACGGTGCTGAGGGTTCTGCATCTTGAGCTGCAGGCAGCAGAAGTAAACTGTGAGTCACACTGAGCGTAGTTTGAGCATAGGAAACTTGGAAGCCCACCCCCACTATGACACACTTCCTCCACCCATGTCATACTTACTCCAATATAGCCACACCTCCTATGTGTGATTCCCTATGGGGACCATTTTGTTTCAAAGCACTGTAAGCACAAAGGGCTGGGGATCTGATTCAGTGATTAGAGCACCTGCCTAGAATCCCCCAGTGAGGGGCTGGGGTGTGGCTCAGTGGTAGAGCTGTTGCCCATATTCAAAGCCCCAAGTTCCATTCCCAACAAGAGTATAAAATCATGACTTGGAACTTGGATTTGCCTCACCTGCTAGTTCCTGAGCTTCCCCCATGGAAAACCGTACTCCAGGGATATCTGTCCTTGGGGAGGAAAACCAAACTTGTGTGTCTTGATTGAGATGGTATCTGCCACTAAAACAGGAGGCTCTCATCACCAGGCCCAACAGCCTTGCATTCAGTGGGAACCTTGGGATCATTCCAGTAGCCCACAGGGTAAAGTTAAATGCGTATTTTACAGATGAAGAACCAGATGTCCATCAATGGAGGAAATACAAGGCTAGCCTGGGCTGCATGAGACCTTGTTTTTAGACTAGAGGGATGGCTCAGGAGTTGAGAGCACTTGAGTTCATTTCCCAACATCTGCATCAGGCAGCTCACAGCCATCTATAATTCTGACTCCATGGGCACCTGCACATACATGAACATATATGTACATACATACATGAAATTTTTAATAATAAAAATATATAAATAGGGGGCTGAAGAGATGGCTCAGAGGTTAAGAGCATTGCCTCCTCTTCCAAAGGTCCTGAGTTCAATTCCCAGCAACCACATGGTGGCTCACAACCATCTGTAATGGCGTCTGGTGCCCTCTTCTGGCCTGCAGGCATACACACAGACAGAATATTGTATACATAATAAATAAATAAATATTTTATATATATATATATATATATATATATATAGGTCTGTGGTGTCATCGTCACTCTAATATACAAGACATTAACCAACAAGCATACCAGAATCTTCCCAAAAATGGCTTACGGTTATGTTCCAAAGACAGGAGGCATTGTCTGTTTTGTTGTGGGACACATTGCAGTCTGACAGTACTGAGTCCCTTGTTGCTGTGTGGGTTTCACAACTTGCCATTAGCAGGAGGTGTGGTTGACATCAGGGGTAAGAAAGGTGACCACCTCACCAAGCTTCATTTCAGGATTCTCAGGCTCCCAGAAATCCCCAAGAGACAATAGGGACTTCAAATGCCACCCCGCAAGAAGCCCTTGGTTACTAAGTTTGCGCTCCTTAGAAGTCCAAAAGCAAAAAGCTGTGGAAATGGACCAGTTGGTAATGTGCTTGGCGAGCAAGTAAGAGATCAAACCCCCTATATAAAGAAAGAAAGAAAAGGCCAATTGGTGGTGGCATGGTGCACGCCTTTAATCCCAGTAATTTGGAGGCAGAGACGGGTGGATCTTTGTGAGTTTAAGGCCAGCCTGGTCTACAAAGCAAGTTCCAGGACAGCCAGGGCTACACAGAAGGAAGGAAGTTGTGGTTTGTGCCTGTAACCCCAAAGCTAGAGTTGCAGAGGCAGGAGAATTCCTGATGCTCACTAGCCAGCTAGTCTGGTTCAGTGAGAGACCCTGTCTCAAAAAAAGGGGGAGGGGGTAAGGGAGACAGGCAAGATGGCTCAGTGGGTAAGGGTGCCCACAACCAAGCCTGATACCTGAGTTTCATCCCCACAGCCTACCTACGTGGTGGAAAGAAGAAGACTGGCTTTCACAGGTGGTTCTCTGACCTCAACATGTGTGCGATGGCACACAGGCCTGCATACATACATACATACATACACTCATATATGCACACACACACACACAGTAATAAAAATGTTTTTAAAAGGTGAGAGCCAACTAGACCTCTGACCTTCCCATGATAGGTGTGCACACATACACATGGAAAAGAATTCCATCACTGAGCCAAGGCAAGGTCTGGGCAGGGCCAGGGCTTGGGAATCTTGTTCTTGAAGAACCAGGTAGGAAGAACAGAGCTCACCTCCTGAACAGCAGGTAGACACAGAAGCTCAAGACCCAGGCATTGCCCCTCCCCGGCTCTTCTTCCTCCCTCTCCTGTGAAGCTGCCTGCCTCTCCATTACTAGCTGGCTGACCACAGGCCCTTCTGAGTCAGCAGGACCAATGGGCTTCCCCTAGGCTGTGGTCACCATGGTGACTGAGCTAGGCAGATAGGATTCTGATAGACTTCCCTCAGCATCCTCTCCTCCTGAGCCATCTTTTCTGGAAGCTGGCCCGGCCCCCTCCCCCTCCTATTCTCTGACATTACTCCCAACCCCATCTCTTTGGGGACTTACTGCTTCTTCCTGTTGGCCATTAAGACAGGGCCTGGGTGGGGTTTTTTGTGTTTTTTTGTGTTTTTTTTTTTTTAAACCTTTTTGAGACAGGATTTTTCTGTGTAGCCTTGGCTGTCCTGGAACCCTCTCTGTAGACCACGCTGGCCCTGAACTCACGGAGATCCACTTGCCTCTGCCTCTCGAGTGCTGGGATTAAACTTGTGCACCACCATTCCTGGCTGACCTGAATTTGTTAAGTCCACTGAGTTTGAAATTTTTTTTTATTTTTATGGTTTATTTAACTTTATTTTATGTGCATTGGTGTGAAGGTGTCAAATCCCCTGCAACTGGATCTTTAGACAGTTGTGAGCTGCCATGTGGGTGCTGGGAATTGAACCTGGGTCCTCTGGAAGAACAGTCGGTGCTCTTAACCACTGAGCCATATCTCCAGCCCCCTGAAAATTTTTTTTATTTGATTGATTGGTTTATTTTATTTATTTATTTATTTTTGAGGCACCATCTGATGTATATCACAGACTAGTAACACCAAAGATGACCTTGAATTCCTGACCCTCCTGCCTCCACTTTCTGAGTGCTGAACTGCAGGCATGTGCCAGCACTTCTGATTTTGTGCAGTGCTGGGGCTGGAACCTGGGGCTTTCTGGATGCTGGAGAGGCACCCTGCCAAGCACTCCTGTATCTTGTGTCTTCAGCCTTCAGCCCTGGTTTCCTTTTCTTTTCTTTTTGGTGGGTTGGTTTGAATTTTGTCTGTTTCGGTTTTTGTTGTTGTTGCTTTGTCTTGTTTTTGGAATTCAAGCTCATTTTGTAGCCCAGGTTAGCCTGGCATTCAAGTGTCTTCTGCTTCAAGCCTCCTAAGAAGCTGGGGTTACAGGTATTCAGTTCCCACCACACTCCACCTGGCCTCATCTTTGGATCTTAGCCTGGTTGCTCCTGGTCTGGAGATAGCAGGCAAATTGCGTGTCCCTTTTAAGCACTTGTGTGGAGTGGACAGGCGTGCTTCCTCTACAGGGTCCTTGCGGTGTGCATAGCACCACATCCACTTCTTGCCGTATCTCCATCCTGATATGTGCCAGGAATGGGATGGCAGGAGGGGGGTCTTAGCAGGAGCCTGGGGTTTTATGAAGAATCCTGTATTTGAGTCTCTGGGCTCATATCCATGGAGAAATGTGTACATGGTGTTGTATGATGTCTTCTGGGGAGATACGAACAAACATCTCTTCACCCAGATAGGCCACTCACGGCAGGCCCAAGAAATGATTCCACCCAAGGCTGGCTTACTGAACAGTAATCTATTGGGATTATGTTCAGGAACACAGATGAATTAAAGGCAGCTACGTCATGAAAAGCCCTCACCTGGGCGGTGACCCCTGAAAGCTGCAGTCCTGGAGCTCCCTGCACAACCCGAGGGCAGCTCCTCCAGAGAGTCTCCGTTGCCCAGCAGCTGTTTCAGGGGCTTTCTGAGTCTTGGAAGTTTCCTGAGCACTATGAGATTTGGTGTTTGGGTAGTTTTTATTTGTCTTGTTTTAACGAGACATGGTCTCACAATGTAGTCCTGGCTTTCTGGAACTTACTCTGTAGACCACCAGGCTGGCCTTGAATTCACAAAGATCTACCTGCCTCTGCCTCCCAAATTCTAGGATAAAAGGTCGGTGACACCATGCCCAGATCCTCATTTTGTTGTTGACTTCCTGTATTTTTCCAGAGCCTTCCACCAGAAGGGAATGTTTCTGTTTAAAAATATAGCTACACTGGAGAGATGGCTCAGTAGTTAAGAGCACTGGCTGCTCTTTCAGAGGTCCTGAGTTCAATTCCCAGCAACCACATGGTGACTCACAGTCATCTATAGTGGGATCCGATGCCCTCTTCTGGCATATAGGTGTACATGCACAGAGAGAGAGAGAGAGAGAGAGAGAGAGAGAGAGAGAGAGAGAGAACGTGCGCGCGCGCATGCACACACACATATAATAAACATATATATAATAAAAAATACAGCTCCATAGCATTTGGATGTCTGTAACTCGTGCCCTGTCTTATCTCCAAGGAGGACTCCTTGGAGCCTGACCCTGCTGGATGGGACCCAGAACTGTGCCATCTTTTTTCCAGATTAAGTCAAGTATGCAGGTGTGACTAACATGCTAACAGCATACGACACACAGAAAGATTGAGAGAAGTAGGGATTCCTGGGCTGGAGCTCCGTTGGTAGAGCGCTTGCCTGGCGTGCACAAAGCCCCGGGTTCCATGCCCAGCACTGCATAAACCTGAGTGAAGGCATAATGCCTGTCATCCCAACTATCAAGAGGCAGAGGAGGCACAGGGATCCTTAACTACATAGCTAGTTTAAGGCCAGTCTTGTCCCCCCGCCCAAAGAAAAGGTGGGGGTGGTGAGTTGACTTGGTGGGTAAGGTTGCCTGCTATGCAGGCCTGATGACCTGAATTCAGTCATGAGAAAATAGAAGAAGTAAACCAGTTCCACACAGTTCTCCTCTGACCTCAACACACACACCTGGGCATGCACAGCCACTTGGATACCTCATAGCCACACAGGGCTACACATGGTAATCATAAGTAAGGGGCTTAGAAGATGGCTCAGTAGTTAAGAGCTCTTGCTGCTCTTGCAAAGGACCCAGCTTTGGTTCCCTGTACCCATATTGCATGGCTCATAACCATCCATTGTTCTGGTTCCCAGGGAGTCAGATGCCCTCTTCAGGCCTTTGAGGGCAACTGCACTCATAATGTGCACACACAACATGCATACACACAATTAAGAATGAAATAAACTCTAGGGCTGGAGAGATGGCTCGGCAGTTAAGAGCACTCACTGGCTGCTCTTCCAGAGGACCTGGGTTCCATTCCCAGCACCCACATGGCAGCTCACACCCACCTGTAACTAACTCCAGTCCCATGAAATCCCCACTTCAGGGGATCTCCCCTTATAAGGCAACAGGCACAAATGTGGTATATAAGCATACATTCAGGCAAACACCTATATATGTTACAAATAAAAGTAGGTTTATTTTATAAAGACAAAAATAAATCTTTAAAAACAGATTAAGTTTTTAATTTAAGAAGTAGGAATTCAGGCTGGGCGGTGGTGGGCACATGCCTTTAATCCCAGCACTCAGGAGGCAGAGATAGGCGGATCTCTGTGAGTTTGAGACTAGCCTGGTCTACAAGAGCTAGTTCCAGGACAGCCAGGGCTCTTACACAGAAAAAGCCTGCCTCAAAATAACAACAAGAAGAAAAAGTAGGAGTTCAGGGCTGATGAGTTGGCTCAGACATTAAGAGGACCGGGTGTTGATTCCCAGCACCCACATGGTGGTTTACATCTCTGACTCCAGGTCCAGTGAATCTAGCGCCCTCTTCTGGCCTCCACAGGCATTGGGCACACGTGTGATACACAGACAAATGTGGACAACATGCACATAAAATAAAGCAATAAATCACGAAGGCATTACCAACTCTCCTTTACAATGGAGAACACTAAAGCTAGAGACAGATAAAACAACTTCGCACGTGCTTCAGGTCCTGTTGAGTTACCTGGGATCATAAGCCATCCAGAATATCACCTGCTTAGCCTTCCCTAGAAGGGACCTTTTAGCCCTCCTGTTTGAGGACACTGGGGGCTGCAGATATGACTCAGTAGTTAAAGGCACTTGATTGCAGAGGACTTCTGTTTGCTTCCCAGCACCAAACGCCTGTAACTCCAGCTCCAGGGCGTCCAGCGCCCTCTTCTGGCCTCCTCAGTAATTGCACTCATGTGCATAGAACCACACAGGACACACACACATGCACATACATTAATAAAAATGTTTAAATGTGGAAACTGAGGCCTAGAGACAGGCAAGACAGTCTCTAGGGCTTCAGCCGATCCACACACATCTGCCTACCTCTCCAACCAGGCCTGGCAACACCCGGGCTCCAGACAGTGACCGACATCATCATCTGTGTCCCTTGCTCCCTGCAGAGCTGCCCTCTTCTGAGCACCTGAGCGTGGCTGATGCCACCTGGCTGGCCCTGAATGTAGTGTCTGGTGGCGGCAGCTTCTCCAGCTCCCAGCCTATCGGTGTGACAAAGATCGCCAAGTCTGTCATCGCCCCGCTAGCTGACCAGAACATCTCTGTGTTTATGTTGTCCACCTATCAGACTGACTTCATCCTGGTGAGTCAGAGCTATGGCATGCACGCTCCCATACAGTCAGAGACTGGCTATGCACACTCCTAACCTCCTCCGTGTAACACACACACACACAGAGGCATGCACGCCACTTCCAGCTCCCATACAGTCAGAGACTGGCTGTGCACACTCCTAACCTCCTCCGTGTAACACACACACACACACAGAGGCATGCACGCCACTTCCAGCTCCCATACAGTCAGAGACTGGCTGTGCACACTCCTAACCTTCTCCATGTAACACACACACACACACACACACACACACGCTGCTTCTCACACTCTCCTCCTGTCCCGTCTGCTGCTCTTCTCGCCCCGGCCTTGTGCACTACAGCAGGAGGTGGGATGCGTTGGGGCTCAGGGACTCTGCTTCCCGTCCTCAGGTGCGCGAGCGTGACCTGCCCTTCGTCACTCACACCTTGTCCTCGGAGTTCACCATCCTTCGGGTTGTCAATGGAGAAACGGTAGCGGCCGAGAATCTCAGTATCACCAATGGCTTTGTGAAGCCCAAGATGGGTAAGTTGGGGTCGAGGGGAGTGTCCCCAGCAGAAAGCCCGACTCTCAGAGTCCACCTGATGTTCACCGGATTCCAGGTGGGGCGGCTAGCAGTGGCCAGAGGATGGCTCATGTCTCAGGCCAGCTCGTGGTATCAGCATGGCTACCTAGAGGAGGGACCATGGAGTAGAAGCATAAGCATTGGGAGCTGAGCCAGATGGTGGCTGTTGGGAAGGACTTTCTCAACAGCTGAGCAGGTTACACAGAAGCCCAGGGTCCTGAAGGGAAATTTAAGATCAGTGCAGTGTGTGCTGGGGGTGAAAAAAACCACATGGGCCGCGGCGAATAAATCTGAGGCTTGGTCCAGCTCCTGTACACAAAAGCGCTACTCTGGCCTTAATACTTATATCCTATGTTCTTTCAGTCAAGAGGCCAGTCATCCACCCGTTATCCAGCCCAAGCAACAGGTTCTGTGTCACCAGCCTGGACCCCGACACACTGCCCGCCGTCGCCACGCTTCTCATGGATGTGATGTTCTACTCCAATGGGTAGGTGTTGGGGTAGGGAGTAGACATGGAGATATACCACTCCATCCAGGAGCTCTGAGGGCAAAGACCTCATTTTACCCCTAAGTCCAGTCTGCAGGAGGAGACACATTCTGCCCAGGAGCCTAATCTGAAGGGGAGACACAGATCTGCCCTAGAAACAAGTCTGAGGAGAGAGGTATGGTTCCACCTAGGAGCCTGTCTTACTCAGAGTTTCTCTTGCAGCATCCAAAATGCCATGATCGAAAAGCAGGTCGGAGAGGAAAGGGTTTATCTGGCTTATACTGTCATATTGCTGTTCATCATCAAAGGCCTTTCGGACAGCAATTCAAGCAGGGCAAGAGCCTGGAGGCAGGAGCTGGTGCAGAGGCCGTGGAGCGGGGCTGCTCTCTGGCTCTCTTCCCCTGGCTTTCTCAGCCTGCTTTCTTACAGAACCCAGGACTGACGGTCTAGGGAGGATACCACCCACCAAGGGCTGGTTTGGCTGGGCCCTCCCCCCTTGATCACTAATTGAGAAAATGCCTTCAGCTGGATCTCATCGAGGCATTTCCTCAACTGAGGCTCCTTCCTCTCTGATGGCTCTAGCTTGTGTCAAGCTGACATTAAACTAGCCAGTACAGAGCCCAATCTGAGGAGCGAGGCACTGTTCTACCCAAGAACCCGGTTTAAAGGGGGAGACACGTGTGCCTATCACCTAGCTCTTACGGTCTTTCCACCCTCTCTCTCACGATGGATTCTGAGCCTTGCTGGTGGGGTCAGGGTCCCATGTACAGCTGAACATAGTCTCTCCCAGCACTTTGGCCAGGTAAGTCTGTGCATTAACCGCCGCCTGATGGAGAAAGAATGCTTCTCTGGCCGCAGTTGAGAGCGGCCCTAATCCATCAGTCTGAATATAAATATCTAGAAGGCAAAATGACAACAGGTTTTTCCCTAGGGCCTGTGACCTCCCAAGCCATAGGCTTTTCCAGGCTTATGGTACATGTAAACATGGTCATGTAAACAGGGATTTCCCCCATGTGAAGCAGGTCCTAGATTCAAACAGAAAGCAGTTGGTTGTCCTGATAATTGTCACGCCACTATAGCACCAGAGATCACATCTTAACCCGGCAGGTCAGTGATGTAACATTCAGGGTCGATGACTCCGAGTCATGGGCTTTTGGTGAAGGTGAGACACAAGGCGGCACAGCCCTTCCTGCCAGACTGGTGGGTGACAGATAGCATGGAGGATGTGGCAGAAGCCACACCCTCACAGCTCCCTCTTGATCCCCAGAGTGAAGGACCCCATGGCTGCCAGTGACGACTGTGGCCACATCCGCTTCTTCTCCTTCTCCCTCATTGAGGGCTACATCTCACTGGTGATGGATGTACAAACCCAGCAGAGGTGGGCAGGGCCCTGTGTGGATGTTAAGGGGTCCGGGCGGGAGCATGTACTTTCTTCCTAGTCAGTCTGCCCTACTCCCTTCATTGGAGATGTCCCTATAGGTGCAGGGGGTCAGCCAAGGTCCACAGCATGATGGTACCAAAGTGAAGATTCGAACCACAGTCCCAGCTACCTCCAGAGTCCCACCCCAGCATTGCCTTCCCTCACCGACCCCGATGGGACTGACATATCCTTGGAGCCTCTGCTCTTTCCCACCCAAGGAACAGCCACTCTGTCACTCTGGCCCTACAGTGCCCCCCCCCCCCCAAAGCGGAGAAGGTTCCCCAGAGCTGGGGGAGCACCAGTTAGCACCAGCTTCAGAGACCTCTTTCTTCCTTTAAAGGTTCCCGAGTCATTTGCTATTCACGAGTGCATCTGGAGAGCTCTGGAAGATGGTGCGGATAGGAGGACAGCCCCTTGGATTTGGTGAGCCCATGGGGTCCGACACCTGTAGGCAGGGATCCACGCAGGCATTCCTGGGGTGCCTGGATAGCTCCACACTTACGTGGTGATCTAAAGAGGGGGACCTATGCTAAAAGAGCCTGAAGTCCCTGTTCTGACAGATCCCTTGCTTGTGGTGTGACGAGTATATGAAGGCCTTGGGAGACCAATAAGGGGGGCTCTTATACCACCCCCCCCAGATGAAAAATTAAGGCATTGGAGCAGGAAGTGAGACTTGGCAGTAGAATGTTTGCCTAGAATTCCTCAGTGAGGGGCTAGGGTGTGGCTCAGTGGTAGAGCCCCTGCCTAGAATCCCCCAGTGAGGGGCTGTTCAGTGGTAGAGCCCCTGCCTAGGCTCTAAGCATCTGTGTTTCCCTAGACGAGTGTGGAATTGTAGCCCAGATCTCTGAGCCCTTGGCAGCTGCAGACATCCCGGCATACTACATCAGTACTTTCAAGTTTGACCACGCACTGGTGAGTAGCCTCTGGGAACAGGCGGGGACTACAAGGTAGGGAGCAGGTTCCTTGGCTAATGCGTTTTTTTTTCCTGCTTCCTGCCCTCTAGGTTCCAGAAGAGAATATCAGTGGGGTTATCCATGCCCTGAAGGTCAGTCAAGGAGGGAAGCATTAGGAAAGGCTCATCTCTGGGCTCCTCCTAGCTGCAGTCCACTTGGCCCTTTCCCCCCACGAAGGTTATTCTTGCAGTATTTCCCTACGGACTGAAAGATCGGCCCTGGGACCCTACGGAAAGGGCGTCTGGGACACACCCCCGGTTCCTGACTCCTCCAGGCCTGGACCCAAACCCAGGCTACGCCCACATCCACCTCCAGCCTTCCAGAATCCCCAGCTTTTTCAATAATGACTCGGTTTCCCCCCAGTGGGGGTGTGCCCATCTTCCTGCCCCAAGTTCCACCCCAGAATGTGGTCTCTGAGGCCCAGGGGCCTTGGAGAGAGCCCAAGGCCTCACGTACACCCCCCAGCAAACACCAAAGGAAGCTGGCACCGCCCACAAGACGTTGGGATTGGGGTCCTGATGCAGCAAGGGACATCTTAGGAAGTCGGTTCCGCAAGAGTGGGTGTACAGAGCTGAGGAAGCCCCCGTGAGGAACCCCTCAGGATGAATGGTATGGTTGCTGCTCTAATCTCAGAGGCTCAGGGGCTGGTTCCCTCAGGATGGAGGCCAGCAGGCCACCCTCAGGTCATAATGGTCAGTGACCCTAGACCCCACCTGCTGACCACACGGGGCCTGTGTCGATTCCCACTACGACTGCCAAGAGGGGTCCTGGGTCAACCAAGACCTCCCCTGGAGGAGGACAGAATCCCAGGACCCCTCCTTTCCCACCAGCCTAGAGCACCAGCTTCTATCTGTCCCCTCTTCGCTCTCCCTGGACCCAACCTGGGCAAGCAAAGACTCTGTTCGCTCCCAGCAGTGGACATCCCCACCAGCCCAGGCCTAGAGTGCCTTGGGCCATGTCCACCTTCCCAGCTGTCACTTAGACCAGCCTAGAGTTTCCCCCTTCATCCTCTCTACCCCACCCGGAGGGGACAAAGAGGCCTTGGCCCCCAGCTCACATACCTGCCTGAAGTAACCCAGCAGTCTGTGACTGTGGCAAAAGCTGGGAGGTAGCTCCCATGCGCATTTAGAGAAAAAAGTCACACTTGGGGTTTTTTATTCAGTTGTTTGCATACAGGTAGCTGGGAAAGGAGTGGTTTTGTTTGAAGGACATGGGGCCTGCTTGAGTCTTACAAGGGTGCCCAGCGTTCAGCGGCACCTAGCAGCACCCTGTTTCTCCCGGGGCAGACGCAAATGCAAGGATGGATCCTAAGAATCTTGGCCTTGTCTTCTGAGGAGAGTTATCAGGAGCAGAGTTCTGGCATAAGACACCAGGACCCCTATAGTATCCTCTGCAGGGCAAGAGTGCCTGCGAGTGGTACCATAAGCTGGGACTATGGGGTCCACCAGACTTAGGATCATGGGGTGTTTTCTTGGGCCTGTGTTATGCTATCTCCAACAAGGTCAGAGGAGGGAATGTGTGTTTACCCCTGCACAGGTCTTGGTGTGAACTGCGTTCCTCCCTTCTCTGGGCTATAGGAGCAGACCCAAGGCGGAGGATGTATTCTAGAACCCTGTAGAAGCTCAGAACCCAGCATGCTAATCAAAATTACCTCTGGTGGGGTTTGTTTGACTTGTTTTGTTTTTTGATTCCTTTTTCACAAAACAACCAAATCTCGTCATATTGTTTTCTGTTCCCAAAAGGGAAATGGCCAAGTAGACAGGGCCACAGTGAGGCCCCTGAGTCCCCTTCTCTCCCCCTCCAAGGCCTTGATTGTCCAGGGCGCACCTCTCTGTAATCCCTTTGGTCCTACCTTCCAGGTATCCCTTCCCATTGTGTAAGTGTGCTGACCCCATGTCCCCTGCCCCAGAGTTGTGTGGCCCCTAGACTTGCTAGGATGAAACTGTGTATTGTACACACCTATAAATACGTGTTTTATGTTCATAGAGATATATTCTGTAAATAGCATATATTACTTGAGCAATATATATGTTAATATATTCTGTGTGCACAGGACACAGGCAAGGACCCCACCTCGTGTGTGCACACATGGGGACATTTTGAGCCACCATATATTTTTAATTTGAATATGTAGGCAATACAGTGATTGGAAAAGCCCTGGGGTCCAGGAGGCCAGCCTGGAGGGGAGACAAAAACCACCAGCCTACTGCATCTGGGACAGGTTTAGAGGGCCAGCATGGTCCACTTTGTAGCTACTGCACCCCGTTCCCACAGCCTAGAGCTCTGGATGCTCTTTCTTTATTTGGGAGAACATTGGTCCAGAAGGGGAATTGGATTTTTTTTTTTATTCTTTGCATTTTTGACAGTGGCTCCCTCCCTCAGGGTTACTCCAAAATCTTTTTGTCTGGTGAACCCCTTGTATTCTAACCTCCCTCCCAGAGTCCCCTCTCTCTAGGAAGCTGTAGGCCTGGCATCTTAGCTGATTTCTTGTCGTTGTGTTATTTGTTTTCTTGAGGCAGGGTCTCTTTTATATCGCCCTAGCTGTCCTTGAACTCCCTGTGTAGACCAGGGTGGCCTTGAATTTATAGAAAGCTGCCTGCCTCTGCCTCCTGAGTGCTGGCATTAAAGGCGTGTGCCACCACACCTAGGTGATTTTTTTTTTTTCTTAACTCCTGCTAGTTTAGGAATCTCAGGTTCTCTTCCCTGCTCTCTTCCTAGGGCTGACTCCACAGGCCTCAAAACACCTCACATCTTGCCATCTGGCGAGGAGCTGGGGCCTGGGTTCTGCCTGCCAGCCTTCTAGAGACCCCCCACTATTTAGCTACAGTGGGTCCTTTCAAGGAAGCTGGGTCTCTGTGTTCTGTGGGTGGCACTGGCATGACATAGTCTCCACAGCTCTGGGGGATGTGACATTGAGCCCTCTACTCTTGTGTCTTTAGTGATGTCTGCCACTTCTTGGCATCTCTTGGTTTTATGGATGTGGAGGTCACTCCACCCCCTGCTGGCCCAGCCTCAGAGGTGACCCAAGTGACATGCCAGTTGTAGCCAAGGTTCCCTATGGGGATTTTGTTTGTATTTTTCTGCAGCGCTGAGGATTGTGGACAGGGCCTAGTACATTTGAGGCAAGTACTCTGCTGAGCCGCTCCCAGCTCCTAGCAGTGGAGAGTCTCTTGGCTTGCGTGGGGGAAAGGAAAATGGGCTGTTAAAGTATTGGGAGACACAGACAGACCCCCTGGGCAGGGCTACCGGATCGTAGGCTCCAGGAGTTTGTGTCTGCCTAGAAGACTAGAAAAGCTCGGAGGACACAGTGGGACAGTGCGCTTGCCCAGTGTGCATGAAGCACTCAGGAGATGGAAGCAGGCAGATCACAAGTCAAGGCCAGCCTGGGCTATGTGAGACCCTGACTCAGAAAAAAATGCCAAATATCACCTGTATGTTTGACTACCTGTCCACGACAGGCTAATGAAACCATCCAGTGTCCCCATTGACAAAGCCCTCTCCCTAACTTCGGCTCAGCCCCACAGCCTGCTTTCCAAGAAATCTGCTTCTCCCCCAGACCCCAGCAGCAATGCCAACTCTATACTCCCTTCCTCCACAGGGTGTCTGAAGACACGCACGCACGCATGCACGCAGTCCTGGCCCCGTGAAACAAGCTTCTTCAACCCTCCCTGGAGGATCAGCATTGGCCTTGCCCCCACCAGCTGCAGACAACTGGTTCCTAGTGCGATGGGCGGGTTCTAGGGACCTGGTTCGGTCTGCTGCCCATCAGGCGGTATCTTGAGTTGGTTCCCCTGTGGCATGATGGAAGGAACTGGAAGTCAGAAGATATCAGGCAGGTGGGAAGGAGCTAGCACCTGTGCACAGCCAGCCAGACCCCTTGGTCTGGTACATGATTATCAAAGATCTGAGCCAGCTGCTGCCAGCCCCTCCCTGCCCCATTTCCCAGGCTGACCTTTAAAAGTCCCCAGCTACCCTTGGGCCATGCGCCAGAGCCCGATTGGTCTATTGGACGTGAGGACAACACAGGCTCTTCTTGGCTAAGGCAATGCCAGAGGGAGTGGAAAGGAGGAAGTGTCTGTTTTGACTCTTGAGTTTGATGGGATTACTGCAGTCCACCACGGTGGCAAGGCATGGCAGCAGGAGCGTGAGGCAGCTGGTCACGTGGCATCCACAGTCAGGAAGCAGAGAGAGAGATGGACGCTGGTGCTCAGCTCGCTTTCTCCTTTCTATTCAGGGTAGGTTTTACCACCTCAGTTAATCCAGACTCCCTGACAGACTTGAGCAGAGGTTTGTCTTGTAGGTGGTTCTAGATCCTGCGGGCATGACTACTGAGCACCACCCTTCTGCATTCATTCTGTGAGCAGTAGGGGAACCACAGGTGGGGTCAGCACTTGGCTTGATGAGGGGAGCCAGGATGAGGAATAGAGAGGGCTCTCCAACAGGGATGGGATATAGCTTTGAGGGGTTTGGGTTTTTTTGTTTTTTTTTGGTGTTTTGTTTTGTTTTGTTTTGTTTAGAGACAGGGTTTCTCTGTGTAATAACCCTGGCTGTCCAGGAACTCTCTGTAGACTAGGCTGACCTCAAACTCCCGAGATCCATCTGCCTCCATCTCCTGAGTGCCGGGATTAAAAGTCTGCATCACCACCCTCTGGCTTAGCTTTGAGTTTGCAAGTGATGGTCATTGTGCTGAGGGTCCGAGTGTAGCTTGGAAGGGTAGCAGACCTCCATTTTGACATCCAGGAGGGAAGTGAGGCCAAGATGGCTGACAGCCGATCAGCCTTGCTTTGCTGCGTGGGGCTGTTGTGGAGTAGAGCTAACTTAACAGACCTAACCTTTTCATACATCTCTGCTTTCTTTTCTTGTCCATTCCCCCAATTTGAAGCAACAAAAGGACACATTTAGCTGATCCCAGGGTGACCTCCAGCCCCCCCCCTCCAAAAGCTACTCATCTGGGGGAAGGGGAGCTGAGGGCACCAATAGAGGCCAAGACCACGGTGCTTGTGAGCATCGATTTGGTGGTGATGGTTTGTGGCATCTGGTAGAAGAGCAGGCAATCTGGGAGAGTCAAAAGTGCAGGGTGGCTCTGTCCTGTGTGTCAGGAGGCGTTCTGTGTGGTTATATTTACGTGTGTGTGTGTGTATGCGTGTGTACCTGTATTAGGCATGAGTGTGTGCACACATGTGCAGAGCCTATCTCAGAGCTGTGAGCAGTTTCATGCAGTGTTTGGCCCTTCAGCCCAGCCCACTGCCACACAGAGTTAACCAGATTGTGGGGGGGAGGGGGCGGAGATGCGGACCCTGGCTCTGGGGGGTTGCCCTGATAGGATAGGCTCCTTCCCTTATTGTCTGCATCCCCAGGAAAGACTGCCCTCAGAGACCCGGGGGATCCATGCAGGCAGCCTGAGCTGGCCCAGGCCCAACCATGTCACTCTTCAGAGGTTTCAATTCTGAAGACAGTATTCACAGGGAGAGGGGATGGAGACAAGAGGACCCCTCGCTAACCAGGAACTCATCTTGGAAAGGGGTCCACAAACTAGAGGCCCCAGCAATGGGCACAATTCAGGTCTCCACAGGGCAGAGCCTAGCATGGCTTCCCTTTCTACTGCCTCAGTTGAGAGCAGGGTCAGCCCCTAGACAATAGGGAGAGGAATGCGCAACCAGAGCTCTCCCAGCCCTTCTCTTGTATGCCAAAATCATTTCCGTTATCCCGAGGCAGGGGAGCAGGTGTGGGTGCCCTGCCTGCAGCCCCAGCTGACCCTCACCTGGCATGTTGTGCCCAGGTCACCAGCAACACTGGGCTTTACTAGTCCAGCAGCTTGAGTGAGGGGAGGACTGGAGTCCGACTCTCTTCACCTCCAGGGCCTTCATGCTTTCATCTTGTCAAAGAAACAAAACCCTTGAGAGTTGTGTACTGTATGATGGAGAGAAAAAAAAAAGTACCTAATGTTCCCCCTAAAAAAAAGACAGTATATTTTGTACTTTGTAAAGTGTTCATTAAATGAAGGGGAAAAAAGACGATGTTGGCTGATGGCTGTATGATTTTATGTTGATTTATGCAGGATCGTGTCTCATTTCTTCTCTCTTTCCCATATTGTTTGGAGAACATGGCTAGAGGAGCCAGGATAACCCTCAGGTGTAACCCTGAGTCTCAAAAGCTGCCTGGAGGTTTGTATCAGCTACCTGATGCTGTGTAATAAGTTGTCCTAAAACAGTGGCTTAAAATGATACATCTCTGTATCCTAGCACTCAGGAGGCTCAGGCAGGAGGATGGAGGGTTCCAGGCTAGCCTGAGCTACATAATAAAACCCTATCTCAGTAAAAGGGGCTGGAGAGGTCACCCAGCGGTTAAGAGCACTGGTTGGTTGATGCTCTTTTCCAGAGAGCCTGGGTTCAATTCCCAGCACCCACATGGTGGCTCACAACCATCTGTGACTCTGGTCCCACGGAATCTGGCAAGTTCTTCTGGCCTCTGCATGGGTACCAGGTACCCATCTAGTACACAGACATACATGTGATAAAACATCCATATGCATAAAATAAATAAAAGTTAAATGGAAGAATGGTTTTTTCAGCGGGTTCGGTCTGTGGTCATGGACCTGAGTGAGGCAGAACACCATGACAACGAGAACTTGCAGAGAAGGAATTGTTCATGGCATCCAAGAAGCAGAGATGGGAACACAGGAAAAGGCCAGGGCAAGCTATTGCATCTTCAGTGACCTTCAGTGAAGTACCACCTCTTATCTATCACTACCTCCCAGTAATGCCAACAAATGATGAATCTATCGAGCTATCATGGATCCATTAATTATCCATTAATTAGGTCAGAGCCTTTGTAATCTGTATGTTTCTGGGCATGTTGTCATAGAAACAGACAGGAATGTGCTTGTAAACCCTAAACATCTCAGTCCAGCAAGTACCCAGTACCCACACAGTGAGCCACAACCACCTGTAACTCCAATTCCAGATCTGATGCCCTCTTCTGGCCTCTCTGAGTTCTGCACAAATGTGGTATACATACACACAGACAAAATATTCATACACATAAAAATCATTAAAAATAATTTTTTTGAAAAAAAAATGTAAGGGGTTTGGGAAGATGGCTTAGTGGTTAAAGAGCCCTTGCTATTCTTGCAGATGAGACCGGTTTAATTGCTAGCACTTAATAGTTCAGATTTCCTCTAGCTCTGGTTCCCGGCAATTTTATGCCACCTTCTGACATCCATGGCCATTACATACAGATGGCGTGCAGACATGCAATGAAAACACATATACACATAAGAATAATTTTTTTTTTTTTGGTTTTTTCAAGACAGGGTTTCTCTGTAGCTTTGGAGCCTGTCCAGGAACTAGCTCTTGTAGACCAGGCTGGCCTTGAACTCACAGAGATCCACCTGCCTCTGCTGGGATTAAAGGCATGAGAACAAGAGGATGCCTGGGAAGAGGGAGGTGACTCTGACTTCGCCCAGGGTCTGTATCATTCACATGCTCACTAAAGTGAGACAACATGCACACTTTACAGGAACAGCATAAGCAGCCCACAGAATGGCTTAGCAGGGTTTCCGGTGTCAGAGGGGAGGGTCAGCACCAAACAGACCAACACCAGCACCCAGGTACAGATGGCAGCTGAGCAGAGGCCCTGGTGGCACACAAAGAGGACAGACGCTGCATGGCCAGGCTGGCCAACAGGTGAAACAGGCTTTAAGGCACACTCGAGGATGAGTGCGCCCCTTTTTGCACACAGGTGACTACAGTCAGGGTGCTTGTTTTGCTTTGTAGTTTGTTGGGACAGGGTCTCGTGGTGGCCTCATGTATCCCAGACTGGCCTGACTCAACATGTAGCCCAGGATGACCTCGAGCTGATCCTCCTGCCTCCAGGTCCTGCCAGTCTGAGCTACCGGAATGTGCTGCCATATCCTGTTTATGAGGCGCTAGGAATCGGACTCAGGGCTTCATGAATGCTATAATCAAAGACCTTACCAGAGACATGTTCCTGGCCCCTTTAATTTTCTAAGGACTTTTTACATTAAAAACATTTTTAGTCATGTGTATGTGTTGACAGGAGCATGTATGTACACATGCATACAGACACTCTGAGAAGCAGAAAAGGGTGTCAGATTCCCTGGAGCTAGAGTTACAGCCATTTGTGAACTGCCTGGTGTGGGACTTGAACTCAAGTCCTCTGTAAGAGCAGTAACTTAACAACTGAACCATCTCACCCACTCAACTTCTATTTCAAGTTCACAGCAGCCCTTCCTATTGTAAGCCTATGACTAGCCCTTGAAGAGAACCGGGGGCAGATCCACCTGGGTGAAGGGGCCCTGTAACTGCCAAAACAGCCATCCCCTCCAACACCAGCCAACTGGTCCTCATGACATCCTGCTTGTTGACCCCTCAACCTTCCGACACATCCCACTTCCTTGTTAGGTTTTCTCCATGTTAGAGTTTTCATTTGAAATGTCCCCCACGGGCTCATGTGTTAAATGTGTGTGCTCCACCACAGGTGGTATTTTCTGGAAGACTGGCACGTTAGAGGGTCAGTGGGGCCTGGACAACAGAAGTAGGCCGCTGGGGGGTGGTCCTTAAAGGTGGTAGTCCAGCCAACATCCGATTGCATGCTGCTTCCTGATCTGCCAAGTGAGAGGCCTCTACCCCATGCGCCAGCCCCCAGAAACTCTGCTGTGCCTTTCCTGCCGTGCTGGGTTAGAACCCTCTGAAACTGAGAGCCAAATTAAATCCTTTAAATTGTTGCTCTCAAGTATTTGGAGCAAAACTTTGCTTTCCTCCACAGCCCACACAAGCAGCTCCCAAACTCTGTATTTTGTATAATAATGTCCATTTCCTTCTCCAGGCTGCACAAAGCAGGGATTCTTCCACCACATGACTCAGTGGCCCACGCCTGCACTTAAGGGGCCCACACGTACCTGTAGAGTGAACAAGTAGCGGGTGGGGTGTAGCAGGCAGCGTGAAAGATGGTAATTAGTGACTCAGGCACCAGCTCTCCCCAGCTGAAGAATCTATCTGTTCAGGGCTAGGGAGATGACTCAGTGGGTTAAGTGCCTGCCTGACAAGCTGACAGCCCGGGGTCAGTCAACAGAACCCATGGAAAAAAAGGCAAGCATGGCATCATGTGCCTGTCGTCCCAGCTCTGGGGAAACTGAAACAGAAGGATCCCTGGGACTCTCTGGCCAGCCAGCCTTCTTGGGAACTTTCAGGTAGGGAGAGATCCTGTGTCCAAACGTAAGGCGGAGCTGGGTATGGTGGTGTAAGCCTTTAATCCCAGCACTCTGGGAGGCAAGGGCAAACAGAACTCTGCAAGTTCAAGTCCAACCTGGTCTAGAAAGTGATACCCCATCTCAGTAATAAGACGGCTAGCACCTGAGGAATGACACTTGACACTGTCCTGTCCTCCACATGAATGCACACCCGTGTGCACATGCGCACATGCAACCGCACACACACAAAACACATCCCAGGTGGGACTGCCTTCCAAAGTGTTCTCCACGGGCTTCCATTTGTTTCCTAGGGTCTCGAAATGATCTAGTGAAACATTTCCAAGACCTCCATCTTTAAAAAGGCAGAAAATAGACTTTATTCTAAAAAAACTTTTCAAACACTGTTCTGAAAAGGCAAGTTTTCTTAAAAACAAGTATTTTCCCAGTTTCTGATGCTTCCTACTCCAAGACTGGCCCTCCAGCCAAGATTCCCCAGCCCTCGGCCCACAAGCATTTGGCCTGCAGCCTCTTTCTTCAAGGGCTTCTGGACAGTTCAGAGCCAGGCAGAGAGATGGCTCCAAGGCTGGGATACTGTAGACCCATGGGGGAGGCTGGCTCACACTGGCTGCTCCATAAAGGGTCTCAAGCCAAGGCATTCTGGGCTCCCGGACTGTGTCCTGGGGAGCTTGTGGGGTGGCAGCTGATCAAAGAGGCCCTAGCTGAAGTTAGCTGGCTCTCCTGCTGAGCTGGGCCAGCCAGAGGCCCAAGTGTGTCCTGTTGTGACAGGGGACTACAGATTCTCCTGAATGCCTTGTCATGTCTCCAATGTGCCACGAATAACAAATGTTCCCTAAGAAAAGCCTGCCATCCTAGGGCCTTATGCCCTGGTACTCCTCAGGAGCACACCAGGCCAGGAGCCTCAGCAGCAGGGAAAGGTCTTGTCCACAGACTCCTATTACGTCCCCACTGGGCACAAAGTAAGCCCCCTGCTCCACACAGGCCCTGGCCCTCTCCCAGCATCCTCAGAAGCTCTGCTGGTGGCCACACCTTGCCTCTGCCAAGCTGTTGCTGTCGGTATAGTTCAGTCTCTGGGGCCAGCCTGGGATGGGCCCAAAAGGAGATTCAGATGAATGACTTGGCCAGAGTTACCATGTGATCCACACCACATGCCACGTCCACAGGCTCACCGGGCATCGTCACCTGGAAAACAAGCCCCAGGACACAGTGAGGGGAAGGGTGAGCAGGCTCTGGAGTGCATCTGGGAGAGACAGGGACTTGATGGCTCTATTTTCCTGTGCAGCTGAGGCTGACCATGAACCTCTGACCCTCCTGCCTCTACCTCCCGTGCTGGGTTTACAGACATGAGTCCCACACATGCTTTATGGTACTGGAGACAGCCCCTAGCCAGGGCTCTGCGTGTGCTAGGCAAGCACTCCAGCTACTGGGCCTCCCCCTCAGCCCCACACTAATCCACAGCCACCCTACCTCCCTGCCCATCAATGGCATCACCTCTGGTAGCTACCCTAGAGAAGTGACCCTGGAGGATACATATGCTCCTGGTACTATTGTCTGTGGCAATGGCTTCCAGATTCCCTGCCTGAAGGCTGATTGCTGTGGGATAATGCTTTTTGTACACTGTAAAGATGTGTCACTTGTACTGGTTTAATACAATGCTGACTGGCGAGTAGCCAGGAAGGAAGTATAGGCGGGGCAACCAGACTAAGAGAATTCTGGGAAGAGGAAAAGCCAGACACAGTTGCCACCCAGACACAGAGAAAGCAAGATGAGAATGCTGCACTGAGAAAAAGCACCAAAGCCGGGTGGAGGTGGCACACATGCCTTTAATCCCAGCACTCAGGAGGCAGAGGCAGGCGGATCTCTGTGAGTTTGAGACCAGCCTGGTCTACAAGAGCTAGTTCCAGGACAGGCTCCAAAGCCACAGAGAAACCCTGTCTCGAAAAACCAAAAAAAAAAAAAAAAGAAAAAGAAAAAGAAAAAGCACCAAGCCATGTGGCTAAAAGTAGACAAGAATTATGGGCTAATTTAAGTTTTAAGAACTAGTTAATAGGGGGCTGGAGAGATGGCTCAGAGGTTAAGAGCATTTACTACTTGGTCTTCCAGAGGTCCTGAGTTCAATTCCCAGCAACTACATGGTGGCTCACAACTGTCTATAATGAGATCTGAGGCTCTCTTCTGGCCTGCAAGCAAATATGCAGACAGAATACTGTATACATAATAAATAAAATAAATCTTTTAAAAAAAAGAGCTAATTAATAACCCTGAGCTAATAGGCCAAACAGTTTATAATTAATATAAGCCTCTATGTCTTTCTTTGGAACTGACACCTGTGGGACTGGGTGGGACAGAAACTTCCGTCTACAGCTGAGTGTTCAGTGACCTTTCTGTGGGTCACTAAGTACTTCCCAAGAGTGCAGGGAAGGCTTCTGCCTGGAGGGTCTAGTGTGGGAACAGGGACACACTGGCACAGTGGCTTCTGTCACTTTACCTGTTGACCCCACCTGCAGCCATAAGCTGGATCCCATGTGTCCCCCACCATGGCCACCTGAGAGGCAAAGTTTCTGTACATCTCAAAAGGCATTAGATGAGGGCAGTGGTAGCCCAAGCAGAGACGGGGATCTCTGTGAGTTCAAGGCCAGCCTGGTCTACAGAGCGAGTTCTAGGACAGGCTCCAAAGCTACAGAGAAACCCTGTCTCAAAAAAAAAAAAAAAAAAAAAAAAACAAAGACATTAGGGTCTTATCACAGATCTAGCCGGGCTACCTGTCTGGGCCAGTCTTTGCTCCAGGAAGAACTAGCCCTCAGCACAGCAGGAGGCTAGCGTCCTTCCCAACCTTGTCACAGAGTCTGTCTGTCTTGCTGTTTTAGAGCCTTCCCTGCCTTTCCTTCCCTAGACTGACCAAGTACAAGCAAGTTTCAGAGCTACACTGGCCACCCAGAGGGCTGGTCCTTCCAACCCTCATTATTTTATTCTCGCTCAAGCGCACACATGCCACAGTGCACTTCAAGTCAGAGGACAACCTTCAGGAATTGGTTCCCTCCCTCCACCTTGTGGAAACTGGATTTATTAAACTTAGGTAGTCAGGCTTGGTGTCAAGTACCTATACCCAGTAGGCCTTCATAGGCTCTAAATTTATTTTTTATTTTTTTCTTTCTCTTTTTGTTGTGGTTATGCTATACATGTGTAAATGTACTATGTATGGTGTGCACAGTGCAGTGTGTGGTATGGGTGTGTGCTGTGCAGTGTGTGGAATGTGGTGTGTGGCATGGGTGTGCACAGTGCAGTGTGTGGAATGTGGTGTGTGGTATGGGTGTGCACAGTGCAGTGTGTAAGTGTTGGAAACAGTGGCTGACCTCAGGTGTCCTCCTCTAGCACTCCCCACATTTTTGTTTTTTTTTTTTGTTTGTTTGTTTCTTTGAGACAAGGTGTCTGACCGGACCTAAAAATTATGGTTTCAGCTAGACTGGCCGACCAGCAAGCATCCGAGGTCTGACTCTCCCCCTGCTGTGGGGCACTGAGTTACAGACTACACAGTGGAGCAGAGCTTTTCGTAGGCGCTGGGGATCCAAACTGGAATCTCCATACTGATACAGCAAGCACTTTACCCACTGAGCCGTCTCCCCAGCTCCCTTTTGTTTGTTTTAGAGACAGGATGTCACTATGGAACCTTGGCTGGCCTGGAACTCACTATGCAAGCCAGGCTGGCCTCGAACATATAAAATCAGCCTGCCTCTGCTTACTGAGCGCTGGGATTAAAGGTGTGTGCCAGTTTTCAGACAGGGTCTCACTACATAGCCTGTGCTGGCCTAGAACTTGGAGCATTCTCCTGCCTCTGTTTCCGGAAAGCAAAAGTGTACACCACCATGCCCATTTTCTCTTTTTTTTAACCACTGTTTCTATTATCGTAGCAACGTATGTATCACTATGATACATACATAGTAATAAGCAATGCTATACTGTAAAAGGACATTGAATGGAAAGCAATGACCATGAGGTCCAGGGTTCCATCCCCAGGCATGGTGGTTCACACCTCTCATCCTAGCATTTGGCAGGTAGAAGCAAAAGGACCAGAAGTTCCTCACTATACAATGAGTTTGAGGCTAGCCTGGGCTACATGAGTCCCTGTCAAAATAAAAAAATACACAGGTATCAAGTACCTCCTAATAACCCAGTCACCCTATGCCCTGCATCCTACTGAGAACTACTTAAATCAAATCTTGTGTTCCTCACAGGCTCTCAGTGCAGAAGGGCACATGCCAGCCTTGTGGCTCCCTGGGCACACCCTGCATAACTGTGCCTTCAGACCCTCGCCCAGATGTGGAAGCAGGATCAATTGGCCAGATCCCTATTCAGTAGTCCTTCCTGCTGGCAGCCGCAGAGAAGCTATGACCTCCTGGGCAGTTTCCTGAGTTTAGGACAGAAATGAATGCCTACAACAGGTGGCCTGGCCTAAAAGCACCGAAGTGGCAGGTGCTGACTGTGGAGCTTCCTCTCCATTAGGGGCTGCCGGTGACGGCAAATGAAGGCAGGAACCACGCCACGCTGTCTTACAGCCTCCCCAAACAAAACACCTTGGAAAAAGCTGCCACACAGACCACTGAGCAAACAGGAATGGGCCCCAGGTGACAGAGGCAGCCTGGAGCTGCTGAAGCTGCCCCAGAACAGCAGTGGCCGGCTGCCCCCGATGACCTAGCCAGGTGGGCTCTTAGCAACCTCTCAGGCCCCTTGAGATCATCTATTTACCTTCCCTGGGAAAGTGCCTTGCCATGATCATCCGCAGCCAGCCCACTGCACTTAAGCACATGACGCCGTTCCCTAGATGCTCAGGCCATTAGAACCCAAAGCACAGCAAGCTGTTCGCTCTCTGCTTGCTGGCCAGGACCTATAGCCATCAAGGACCTTGGGAGCAGCAGTGGCTCTGAGACTCCAGTGCCCCCTGGCATGTGTCTCTCAGGTCTCTAAAATGACTCCATAAGTCTGTCCCCAGTCATGTGGGGAGTTTTGGTCTCTGGGTCTCACGGAGCCCAAGCTGGCCTCACACTCCCTGTGTATCTGAGGATAAGTTTGAACTTAGGATCCTCATACTTTCACCTCTTGCTCCCAGGTCCTGGGATTACAGGTGTGCTCCACCATATTTGGTTTATGTGCTGCTACGGCTCATTGAACCTAGGGCTGCTTTCATGCTAAGCAAGTCTTGTTTTTTCTTCAGAGAGAGAGAAAGAGAGAGAGAGAGAGAGAGAGAGAGAGAGAATACCTCACTAGATAGTCCAGGCTGACTTGATTCTCCTGCCTCGGCCTTCCAAGTGGCTTCACCTATGACTTGTATGTGTGACTTCATAGGCTCCCCCTCTGGTCTCACAGCTCACTGTGCACGCCACCCTGTGCTATGGCTGGATCTCAGGTATGCCTTGAAGGCCCGTGTGCTGAAAGCTGGATCTCCAGCTCGGTGCTACTGGGAAATGGCAGAAATCTATAGGGGTGGAGCCTACTGAGATTAGGGATTGGAGAGGCCGTAACTGTCCATTGCTGAGATGAAACACCACGGCCACAGCAACTTGGGAAGGACAGGGTTCATCTGGCCATGCCCCATGTCATAGTCCATCATCAAGGGAAATCAGGGCAGGAACCTGGAGGCAGGAAGTGAGGCAGAAGCTGTGGAGGATGCTGCTTACATGGCTTGCTCAGCCTGCTTTCTTATGCCCCCGGGACCACACGCCCACGTGGCATCACCTACCGTGGGCTAGGCCCTTCCACATCAATCACTAATTTAAAAAATGCCCTACAGGCTTGCCTATACCATGTTATGGAAGTATTTTCTCAGCTGAGTTTCCTTCCTCTCAGATGACTCTGGCTGTCGTCAAGCTCAACAACAACCAAAAAAAAAAAAAAAAAAGAAAGAAAGAAAAGGAAAAGTAGCCAGCATCGGGAGCATGCCTTTGAAGGTAATAATAGAACCCCAACTCCTTTCAGTACCTCTGACTCCAGCCTCCATAAGGTAAGCAGCTTTAAGGTCACATGTCCCCTGCTATGTTGCACTGCCCTGCCAATGGGTCAAAGCAACTGACCCCAGCAAAAGCTTCTAAAACCAGGAACCAAATTAAACATTGTCTCTTAAGTGGATGACCCCAAGCATTTTGTTACAAGAATGAAAAACTAACGAATCTGTCAAGTCCTCCCCTGCATCTAATCAAAACGTGACAAAAGACAATGGAGTTGCCTGGCATGACCCCTTGGGGCTCACCAAATGTACAAGAAGGTGGACAACAGGGTGCTACCAACAGAGTGGTCACTAGGGCAGACAGGCTCATCCCTTCAACAGGAAAGCATATCAGGAAGCCCACGGCCAGCAGGATGCCATCTGGCTGACTAAGTGCAAGAGGGTGCATGCTGAGAATGGAGTTATCAGGTTCCAGCAGCCTAGACATGGACTCTTCCCCAGCAGCTATGCTTTCCCAAGTTGCCTCAGCAGGTAACCAGCTGTGATGATGACTACAGACCGTGAACATGACAAGATCTAGAGTCCTCTAGGAGACAAACTCCTTGGCTTGGCTTGGGGAAGTTCTAGATTGGTTAGCTGAGGTGGGAAGACCCATGCTGAATGAGGATGACCCTACTCTATCTGCCGGGGTCCTGGGCTGAAGAAAGAAGAGAAGGGGAGCTGAGCACCAGCGTCATCTCTCTGTGCTTCCTGACTGTGGATGCCATGTGACCAGCCGCCTCACACTCCTGCTGCCATGTCCGCCGCCATGATGGACCAGACCCTCAAACTGAGACCCAAAAGAAAGCCCTCCTCCCTTAAGCTGCTTTTGTCAAAGCAACAAGAGAAGAAACTAACCCATCCACACTCAGGTGACAGGCCTGGGAAGCGCTTGCTGTTCCAACACCCAACTGTTTCCACTGTTTTCCAAGGCCACACTCAAAAAGAAAAGAGGATGAGTGGGGGAGGAGAGGCGGCTGTGAAGGGGGTGCTGGCTCTCCAGACAAGACCAGCAATAGTCTGCAGGGAGATCTGCATGCACATGTGTGCTTGTATACATAGTTCCTTGAAAGATTGGATTTTGATAATATTCCTAAATTGTGAAAGATTTTTTTCTTTTTTCTTTTTTTGGTTTTTCGAGACAGGGTTTCTCTGTGGTTTTGGCTCCTGTCCTGGAACTAGCTCTTGTAGACCAGGCTGGTCTCGAACCCACAGAGATCCGCCTGCCTCTGCCTCCCGAGTGCTGGGATTAAAGGTGTGCGCCACCACTGGCCCGGCAAGATTTTTTTCTTTAAAGACTGGGTCTTGCACAACTCAGAACGGCCTCAAACTGGCCATGTAGCTAAGGATGACCTTGAACTTCTGATTCTTCTGCTTCTACAAGTGTAGTGCTGGGATTAGGGGTGTGGGTCACCCCACTAAGTTTACATGGTGCTGGGGATGGATCCCAAAGATTAATGCCTGCTATGCAACTACTCTACCAATTGAGCCACATCTCTGGCCCACCTGGGAGCTTCTCACAGGGACTAGACACTGAGTAGGTGCAGCAGGTCCTGGGATGCACTGACTGAACAGAGAAGAAGGCTAAAGACCTGCACACTTGGAGGCTGGTGCTACATCCAGCCCCGCCCATCACCTCCTCACAAGCCTCCCTGGCGTCCATCCTAGATGGCAACACACAATAGGTCCTGGACTCTCTTTTGAGAGCCAAAATAGGTTTGGCTTCTCTTGGCATGCCCTCCACAACCCACCCCTGCATGGTCTTACCCTCCACCCTCCACCCCCCACCCCACCCCCGCCGCATGGTCTTACCCTCCATGGGAAATACTGGTCTTCAAGGCGTCCGATTCCCAAGCACCCTCGGATATTCTTGCCCCACACAAACAGTTCCCCCTTATCTGCAAAGAAAGGAAGACAGGGGCTTGGCTGAGCTACAGAAGGGGCAGATCATCAAGAGGACGGCCTTACAAGAGTCAGGGACAAACAGAACTTACTGCTCAACTTAGCCTCTGAACTGAATCTCAGAGAAAAGCACCTTAGAGAATGTTCTATCCATAAACCAGGCCCCAGGCCAGGCCTTCTGCCAGCCAGCCTAGGGAGACAAGTCTGTGTGTGAAGCAAACCCCAAGGCTCCCATGCACAGCCCTCTCTGCTCATCTTGACGGCCTGCTGCCACCCATAGCTCTGCCCTCTCTGACTGACAGTGAGGCAAGACAACCAGCTCTGAGTTTCAGGGTGTAGGTGTGTTCTGTGAGGAGCTGTAGAGCAACTAGGTTCCTAACTGTGTCAGGGCTATGCCTGTGTGCTGGGCACTGGGGATAGAACAGTAACTGAAGAAACGTGTTTCCTGTCCTCATGGACTTCACCTAGTAGAAGAGCCAAAATGAACAAATGAACAAACTAATAAATACAATGGTTACACCTTGAAGAGAGTGCATTACTGCTAAGCATGTCCCTCACTGGCAAAGTCTAGGCAGTCATTCTACTACTGAACCATGTCCCCAGCCCATCACTGGGGGATCCTAGGCAGGGGCTCTCCCACTGAGCCACACCCCAGCCCCTCACTGGGGGATTCTAGGCAGGGGCTCTACCACTGAGCCACACCCAACCCCTCACTGGGGGATTCTAGGTAGGGGCTCTACCACTGAGCCACACCCCAGCCCCTCACTGGGGGGTTCTAGGCAGGAGCTCTACTGGTGAGTCACATCTCAAATCACAAAAGACTTCAGTTTTAGAGAGCAGCTTATTACAAAGTCACAGTGGGAGCCTCAGAGTGAAAAGGCGTCGTGCCGTTTAACTTAGGCATGGAGGTCAGTTACAAGGCGGACTAAAAGTACCAGAAAAAGCAAATTTAGGCTCTGGTAAGAAGAAAAAAAGGAAAAGTTAAGCTTTTCTCTTAAGATGTTTGATGGGCAAGGAAGCAGCAAATCCCTGGGAATCACTAGAGTGACATGCTCACGGTAACTGCTGTCTAGGACTGCAGAGCAGCTGCCTGAGCTGAGGTGTGGTGGCAGAACATGAGGAAGACCACGGTCTGTCTAGACGCCTGTGGAGCTACTTGCTATTTCATAGCTCTACAGCCTGTCCAGGCAGTCTCCAGCCAGACGCCTCTGTGGGCACCCCTCCCCAGCACCGTGGAGGCTCTGAGCTTTACCACCCTGCATACTCATTTCCGCATCACTCACCCACACATGGCCCAAAGCTCCCTGGCTTTCACTAGCATTCTACCAATCCCTTCTCCCTACCTACCCCCAACAGGCTCCTCCTAAGAGATCACACTACAGCAGATGCCTGACCACAAAACAAGGAATCCAAACCAAAACACCAGCATGAAAGGAAGGTATGTGTCCTACAACACAGACTAGACTACCTCGACATGGCCTCCCTCTTTACTTATCCCATGAAGACATCAATCTATTGGATGGATAGATGGATGGACAGACGGACAGAGGATGGATGAGGAAGGGAGGGAAGGCTAGAGGACAGAAATGAACAGCTATAGAGACAGCAGAATGGAGGAAAGAACAGACAGAAACACTGGTGGACAAATGGTTGGCTATAAATGGATGCAGGTTGATGACAGAAGCTGAGCGCTGTCCCAGTTTGAGAAGGAACAGATTTTGCCCTGTCTGCCCAGTAGGGTAACTTACTGGTAAGTGCGGCAAAATGGCTAAGACCACACCGGATCTGGGAAACCTGGACATCGGGGTTGAACTCCGTCAAGCCAAAGAGCGTAGGTGGAATCATTTCTGGAAGAGCCGTTTCCAAGAGGTTTGGTCCTTTCCCAAGAATTCCGTAGCCCCAGACGAAGATATGTCCTTCTTCTATGTTACAACAAAAACAGTGGTTGTGAGTGGTACAGCCCTCCTGGACATGAACACTATAGGGACTGGCGAGGGGCTCAGTTGGTAGAGTGCATGCCTAGGAAGCATAGAGCCCTGGGTTCTGTCCCTAGAAACCAGGCATGGCAGAGCATGCCTATAATCCCCGAACTCAGGAGGTGGAGGCAGGAGGATCACCTTGGAATATGTGAGTGAGACACACTGTGCTAGCAGGTTGAAAATGACTCTCTGCCCTGATTAAATACTTGTCTATGGAGTCTGGCTAGGGAGGAAGCCAAACTCAGCAGAAACAACCAACTTCTTGAGAGTAATGGGGGGAGGGTATCCATAAAACCCACAGGCATACAAAATTTGACATTTTCCCCACCAACAACTCCAATTTCATACTGATTGGAGCCATACCAGATACAAGCCATTCTGGCCAGATTCTTAAAACTCTTAGAAATGAGCTGGGTGGTGACACACACCTTTAATTCCAGTACTTGGGAGACAGAGCCAGACAAATTTCTGAGTTCGAGGCCAGCCTGGTCTACATAATTCCAGGACAGCCAGAGCCACAGAGAAAACTCTGTCTCAAACAAAACACACACACACAAATACACAAACACACACAACTTTAGAAATGCTTTTTGGGGGCTGGAGAGATGGCTCAGTGGTTAAGAGTATTGCCTCCTCTTCCAAAGGTACTGAGTTCAATTCCCAGCAACCACATGGTGGCTCACAACCATCTATAATGGGGTCTGGTGCCCTCTTCTGGCCTGCAGGCATACACACAGACAGAATATTGTATACATAATAAATAAATCTTTAAAAGAAAAAAATGCTTTTTAACTTGCTTTCGGGGGAGTAGAAATTTTGAGTTTTGCTATGGGATTGTTTGTCTTTATTTTTTTAGATTTAGATTTATTTTATGTGTATGAGTCTTTTATTTATTTATTTGTTTGTTTGTTTGTTTGTTTATTTATTTAGGCTTCTCGAGACAGGGTTTCTCTGTAGCTTTGGAGCCTGGAAATAGCTCTTGTAGACCAGGCTGGCCTCAAACTCACAGAGATCCGCCTGCCTCTGCCTCCCAAGTGCTGGGATTAAAGGTGTGCGGCATCACTGCCCAGCTGTGTATGAGTCTTTTGATCAAATGTGTATCTGTGTACAACATGAGTGCCTGATGTTTTGAGGTCAAAACAGGGTATCAAATTCCCTGGAGTAGAATCATGGATGGTTGTGAACTGCCATGTGGGTGCTGGGAATCAAACCTGGGTCTTCTGCAAAAACAAGTGCTCTTAACCACTGACACATCTCTCCAGCTCCAGATATTTAAAGATACAGTCTTGCGCCGGGCGATGGTGGCGCACGCCTTTAATCCCAGCACTCGGGAGGCAGAGGCAGGTGGATCTCTGTGAGTTCGAGACCAGCCTGGTCTATAGAGCTAGTTCCAGGACAGGCTCCAAAGCCACAGAGAAACCCTGCCTCGAAAAACCAAAAAAAAAAAAAAAAAAAAAAAAAAGATACAGTCTTGCTATATAGTCCAGGCTAGCCTGGAATTTATAATCCTCCACCTCAGCCTCCTGAGTATTGGGAATCAGAGACCTATACCACAATGTCCAGTTTTTTTTTTCTTCCCTTTCCCTGTCTTTCCCTTCTTCTCATCACTCTTCCCCCATACCTCCCTTCTTTCTTTTTGGTACAGTGCTAGGACAGTATCTGGCTCTCGTGCATAAGAGCTTTACCACTGAACTCTGCGGCCCTGGCTGTAACAAGTGCAGTACTGCTGCTCAGGGTAGAGCACAGTGACAAAGCAGGTTTCTCATGCACAAGACCCTAGGCAAGTGGCTCAGTGGTGGAGCACCTGCCTAGAATCCCCCAGTGAGGGGCTGGGGTGTGGTTCAGTGGTAGAGCCCCTGCCTAGAATCCCCCAGTGAGGGGTGTGGTGTGGTTCAGTGGTAGAGCCCCTGCCTAGAATCCCCCAGTGAGGGGCTGGGGTGTGGCTCAGTGGTAGAGCACCTACCTAGAATCCCCCAGTGAGGGGTGGGGTGGGGTTCAGTGGTAGAGCCCCTGCTTAGAATCCCCCTAGCATGCACAGGGGCCTGTGTCTGATCCCCAGCTCCAAGATCCAAATGTTTGCTATAAAATGACAAAGCCCCATGGTTGTCTATACATCTATATCATGAGCTACTAACCTGTTGGGAATCTCACCCCTACCCCGTAATCACTGAATGACTGCAACTAGATGCTCCCATAGCCACACTCCCCTCTTCAGGATGCATCTACAGTCTAGGAATCTGAAGCACACAAACTGTCCCGTTCCCCCTCTGATCTGTCCAGTGCTTCTCAAAGAGATGCAAGAAGTGGCTCTCACCATTCAATACAGCACAACCCGTGCCACCACAAGCCACCTGCTTCGCCTTGCCTACTTCAGAAAAAGGCAGGCACCGAGGGACATTAACCTGCACCGAAGAAAAGGGTGGGCATGGTTAGGAAAACAAAGGAGCCAGAAGTAGTAAGAACCCTTGGCTAAAGTCCCAGCTCACTTATTAATGCCAAAGATTTCCCCAGTATGTCTCACTTACTAAGCTTCCTAACCAAGGGCTCAGGACACAGAAGGGTCCTGGGAGGCCCAGTTCCCACTCTTCTGGAAGGCAGATGTCAGACTCTGCCCCTCGTTACATCTGTGCTAGACCAAAGTGTGGAAGGGATTTCCCAGAGTCTCTAAGAGGCTGATCTGACATGGGGGAGGGGAGAGGCATCACTTTTCCTTAGCTCTGAAGGGTATGTAGGGTATGCAAGGGGAGAAGGGAGCATCCTCCAAAGGGACGAGATGTACCAAGGGAACAGGACAAGGACAGCCCCCTCTAAGAGATCAGGACTGGTAGCATATGCCTTTAATCACAACACAGGAGGCAGAAGCAGGTGGATCTCTATGAGTTTGAGGTCCTAGTCTACATAGAGAGTCCCAAACCAGCCAGAGTTATGAATCAAAACCACGTCTTAAAAAAAAAAAGGAAAGATAAGATAAGCATGGTGTCACACACCCCTAAGCCCTACCCTCAGGATGCAGAAGCAGGAAAATTTCTGAGTTCAAGGACAACCTGGTCTACAGAGCAAGTTCCAGGACAGGCTCCAAAGCTATAAAGAGAAAACCCTATAACAAAAAACCTAAATAAATAAATAGAGTTGGTGAGATAGTTCAGCAAATAAACCCGTTTGCTGACAAGCTTGACTACCTGAGTTCAATCCCAGGAACCAACATGATACAAGGAGAGAACTAGTTCTTACAAGCTGTCCTCTGACCACACACATGCCATGCACACATAGACATACATGCTCCAAACAAACAAGTGTAAAAACATTAAAATAAGCCGGGTGTGACGGTATACACCTTTGATCCCAGCATTCAGAAGGCAGAAGCAGGCAGACTCTATTAACTCAGGTCCAGGCTGGTCTACACACCAAGTTCCAGAACAGCCAGGGCTAAAAAGAGAAAGATCTTGTCTCAAAGCAAAACAACGGCAAAACTAAATCAAAATTGTATTTGGCCACTATCATAGTGGCTCCCAGGGAGCTGGATCTCCTGCTATCCGCACCCACAGGTGAACCTGGGCTTGGGCTAACTCAGGTGACTTGCTTCTACTGAACAGAATTCCAGAAGTGAGGGACTGTCACTTCAAATGATCCAGCATGGCCAGCAGTTATCAAATGGCCAAGCTCCAGTGAGGCCCCAGGGCATTGGTCCAGCAGAGAGCCTGCATCCTGACAACCGCCAGCAGAGGAAGGGTGGAAGCAGCTCTTTCTTGGTGAAACCCGGTAACAAGCTCAGGCCCAAGAAACCTGCTGCATGTGGCAGGTTCCTGACCCACCGTTACACACAAAATGTGAAGTGTTGGGAGTGCGACTCAGTGGAACAGCACCTGCCTCGTGCACTCAAGGTCCTGGGTGCCATTCCCAGAACCACAAAAACAAAACAAAAGGCCTGGGCAGAGAAACAGACGAGAGATGTTAGCCATTAGCAGTGTGAGTTATGGGGTTGATGAAGATGCTTTGGGAGTTTGACAGTAGTAAAAACCTTTGGGAGAAGGCTATAAGCTTTTTGTTTAAATTTATGGTTTCTTTTCTTGTTTGTATCGTTTTTATTTGTTTTCAATTTTATATGCATTGGTGTTTTGCCTTCATATAGTCTGTGTAAGGGAGTCAGATTCCCTGGAACAGTTCCAGATACTGTGAGCGGCCATATGGATGCTAGGAATTGAACCCAGGTCTTCTGGAAGAGTGTTCTAACTACTGAGTCATCTCTCCAGCCCCATGTTTGTATGGTTTTTGAGACCAGGTTTCTTTGTGTAGCCTTGGCTGTCCTAAACTCACTCTGTTGACCAGGCTGGCCTCCCGAGTGCTGGGATTAAAGGAGTACACTACCACTGCCATTTATTCTATGTATCTATTACCGACGTGTATATACACACGCACATGCACACAGGACACAGAGCACACTGAAAGGCAGAGGACAACTTGTGAGAGTCAGATCTCTGTTTTCACCAGAGATCAAACTCAGGTCGTTAGGTTTGGTGGCAAGCCCCTCTATCTGCTGAGCTATGTCACCAGCCTGCAACCTTTGTGAATGAATCAAAACCTACTAAACTGAATCAATAAAAATATTTGTTGGAAGAAAAAAAATTAATAAATTGCACACACTTCATATTGGTGAATAACAATTTGTAAATTATACTTTCATTATTAAGAACTGGCCATTAGGATGCCAAGCACAATAGTACACACCTTAAATCCCAGCAATTGGGAGGCAGAGGAAGACTGATCCCTGAGTTCAGCTAGCCTGGTCTACAATGAGAATTCTAGAATAGCCAGGGCTACACTGAGAAACCCTGTCTCAAAAAACAAACAAACAAACAAACAAATAAATAAATAAATATGAAAGAAAGAAAGAAACAAAGGAAAAAAATTAGATGCCAAGAACTAGCCACAAACAAGTAATGTCAGTAAAGAATAGAAAGGTATTAGTTAAGGACTGGGGAGACAGCTCAATCAGGAAGATGCTTGCTATAAGGACCTAAACTCTGCCGGGCGGTGGTGGCGCACGCCTTTAATCCCAGCACTCGGGAGGCAGAGGCAGGCGGATCTCTGTGAGTTCGAGACCAGCCTGGTCTACAAGAGCTAGTTCCAGGACAGGCTCCAAAACCACAGAGAAACCCTGTCTCGAAAAACCAAAAAAAAAAAAAAACCAAAAAAAAAAAAAAAAAAGGACCTAAGCTCTAACCCATCCCACACAAAAGCTAAGCTGGGTATGAGGGTGTGCTCTTGTAATCCAAGCACAGAGAAGGTGAACACAGATCAGTCCCAGAATCCAGCCAACCTAGACTAATGAATGAGCCCAGGTCTCAGTGAGGGACCCTGTCTCAAAAAATAAGGTGGAGAGCTTCTGGGGTATGACAACTGAGGTTGTCCTTCCTCCTACACACACATATAACACAATGAAGAAAGATGTTAGTTACAAAATTAATCCCTACTTTTTGTTTATGTTCAAAATAGTCCTTTTTTTTTTTTGGGGGGGGATTTTTTGAGACAGGGTTTCTCCATAGTTTTTGGTTCCTGCCCTGGAACTAGGCTGGCCTCGAACTCACAGAGATCCGCCAGCCTCTGCCTCCCGAGTGCTGGGATTAAAGGCGTGTGCCACCACCACCCAGCTAAAATAGTCCTTAATAAACTGTTAAAGCCAGTCGGGCATGGCAGCACATACTTGTACTCCCAGCACTGGGGAGATGGACCATGAGCCAAGGCCAGCCTCAGTGACAGCTTGTATGTTTAGGGTCTGCATGCTCTGGAGCATGTATCTTCCTTTAACTTGTTGAGACAGGATCTCATGTAGCCAGGCTGGCCTCAAACTTACTCTGTAGCCGAGATGACTCGAACTCCTGATCCTCCTGCCTCCAACTCTTGGGTGCTGGAATTACAGATGTGCATCTCCACACCTTGCTTGTTCTGTTGTTTCACTACACAGCCCAAGCTAATTTCCAACTTGTCACCATGCCTGGCTACATATATGCTGCCCTAGGGCAGAGACACTGTATGACACTGTGGGCACATCCATACACTGTCTCGTATGCCTTTTAGAAATAGGTGGGGGAAGCTAGGCAGTAGTGGCGCACACCTTTAATCCCAGCACTCAGCAGACAGAAGCAGGTGGATCTCTGTGAGTTCAAGGCCAGCCTGGTCTATAGAGTGAGCTCCAGGACAGGATCCTTGGCGACAGAGAGAAAGAGAAATCCTGTCTCGGAAAAGAGAAAAAGAAAAAAAAAAAAAAAAAAAAGAGCCGGGCGGTGGTGGCGCACGCCTTTAATCCCAGCACTCGGGAGGCAGAGGCAGGCGGATCTCTGTGAGTTCAAGGCCAGCCTGGTCTACAGAGGGAGTTCCAGGACAGTCTCCAAAGCTACAGAGAAACCCTGACTCAAAAAACCAAAAAAAAAGGGGCTGGAGAGATGGCTCAGTGGTTAAGAGCATTGCCTGCTCTTCCAAAGGTCCTGAGTTCAATTCCCAGCAACCACATGGTGGCTCACAACCATCTGTAATGGGGTCTGGTGCCCTCTTCTGGCAGGCATCATACACACAGACAGAATATTGTATACATAATAAATAAATATTAAAAAAAAAAAGTTCTAAGGAAGAATCACGACACATTCTTTAAAAAAAAAAAAAGGAAGGAAGGAATAGGAGGAGAGATAAACTTAATGCACTATCTTAGCTGGATGTGGTGGCACTTGCCTGAGATGGCAGCAATAAGTAGGCAGAGGCAAGAACAGTGTTACAAGTTGAGGCCAGCCAGATCTGTGCAGCAAAACAGATACTGGCTGGGGAGATGGCTCAGTGGTCAAAGTGCTTGCCTGCAGGCCTGAGGACTTGAGACTGGATCCCCAGTAGCCTGCCTGTGACTCCAGCCTCTAAAGGCCAACATGGGGGATACCCAGAGCAAGCTGCCCAGCAAGACAAACTATACTCAATCAATATGATAGAAGGATAATCAAGGATGGTTCCCAAGATCAACCACAAGGCCTCCACATGCACATGTGCATGCACGTAAAACATGCACATACAACACAGAAAAAAAAGCACACAAAAATAAAACAACACTGTCTTAACCAGGACCAGCTAGTCGCAGTGGCCTCAGACCTCCTCTTCTTTCGGGGCGCTAAGGAGACAGCAGAGCAGAGACAGTGTGACACCAGGCTACACACCTGAGTGGAGTCTGTGACCGAGGCCAGCTGCAGGTACTCAGAATTTCCCCAGCCAAAGACACCTCCATCCGAGGACACAGCCAAGCAGCAATCACCGTAGGTGGCAACCTGAACAACTGTCACCCCAGCAAGGTCTCCGGCCAGCTTGGTGGGTGTGCTGGTGATGTTGTAGTGACCCAGGCCTACACAGTAGGAAACATGCATTAGCTCACAGATACAGGAGACTTAGGGAAGGACAGGCATATGGGTAGCACTCTGCACCAAAGAGGACAACAACAAAGTCGTATCTGGTCTACTTTAAACACCCTAGGAATGTTTAGGTCTAAATTAAGTGGAAAGACTGAGGACAGGAGGATGGCAAGTTCCAGGACAGTTCCAGGACAGCCTTAGGAACAGATCCTCAACAAATGTGGTGCACACCTTTATGCCCAGCACTCGGGAGGAAGAAGAAGGAGGCCTCTGTGAATTCAAAGCCAGCCTGAGCTACACAGCAAGTTCCAGGATAGACAGGACTCAATAGAAAGGAAGGAAAGAAAGGAGAAAGAGCAAACCCTCAAACAAAATCCCCAAAAGTCAAGTTAGAAAATTTTTGAAGGGGCTGGAGAGATGGCTCAGCGGTTAAGAGCATTGCCTGCTCTTCCAAAGGTCCTGAGTTCAATTCCCAGCAACCACATGGTGGCTCACAACCGTCTGTAATGAGGCCTGGTACCCTCTTCAGGCATGCACGTAGACAGAATATTGGATACATAATAAATAAATAAATATTTAAAGACAAAAAAAACATTTTCAGCCTGGTCTACAGAGCTAGTTCCAGGACAGGCTCCAAAGCCACAGAGAAACCCTGTCTCGAAAAACAAAAAAATAAAATAAAATAAAATAAAAATTTTTTTGAAGATGAACTAGCATTATATAATGAAGCTTTTAGAGTTTGCATAAATAAATAAAATAAGCAATTACAGCCTTTCTTCTATGCACTGTTTTGGGGGGGTTATAGTTCTAGGGATAGAATTACCAGTGAGCTATATCCCAGCCCAGTGAGAAGCAGTTTCTAAGACTCTCTGGACTTGCTAGCAGATCCAGAAGCCAGGCACAGTGGCATGCACCTGTAGGTTTATGTACATGTAGACTCAGCAGGCGAAGGGAAGAGGCCATTTAGGCCAGAAATTAGATGCCACCCAGGCAGCACAAGACCTTATTAGGCAGCTGGCCAAAGCATAGCACTGAACCACAGACTCTTGGGTAAACCAAGATCTCAGAAAAGCAGAAGCCCTGGTACCAGGCCAGGGCCAATGAAATGCCTTTTAGAGGAATGCTCTCTGATGCAGGTCCTGAAGGTTCCCACAAATTGAACTCAATAAAACACGAGTTCATAATCAAGTCACTAAGCCCCTGAGGGGATCGGGTACTACTGGCATGAGTCAGCAGAGGCAACAGACAAGCCTGCTCCTCCAGACTCCAATCGCTAGGATAAATGAGGCCCAGGGCTCTGCTACTGACAACAGTGCCGAGGAACCTCTGGCACCGTCTTGGTTCGTTTCTATGGAAACCAGCAGCAAAAGGAACAGAAAGGACGTAAAAGATGGCAGTCCCCCAGAAGACCCAAATCTAGACCATTAACCCTACAGTCCACAATGACTGCAGAGGCCACAGACCAAGATCTTTCACCTCCCCAAGGGGGCAACAAGCACCTACCTGTCTGTCCATCAGCACCCCATCCACAAGAATAGACTTCCCCTTTGTTTGTGAGGAACAGGCTGTGGTCCTGACCACAGACAACCTGGCAGACACAGAGACACAGTGCTGTTCATGCCTAGGCAACCAAGCCTGTGCAGGGGGGGGGGGGGGGGTGCAGTGGATTCTCCATCAGTTCTTCCCTCCTCCACTCCCACACTGACCTCCCATTTGCCCTCCCCACCTCCACTCTGTAACCTTCCCTGTTGGATGGGCTGTCTCTGCCCACTTCACACTTCTCTGGGAGGCACCATCCACACCCCAGGGCTCTCCTGTGGCTCCACACCACAGAACCGCCTATCTACAGTACAGTAAGATGCCACACTTCTCCTAACACACAGGACAGATGCTGCACCAGAAGCTGTGGTAAGGCAACAGTCGAGATGCCCTAACAAATGGAACCCCCGAAGTTTAGTGACCTACCCAGAGTCACTCAGTAAGTGGAGAAGCAGGGACTCACATTCCCAGGCCTATGAAGCCAGTTCCAGAAGAACTCCACTCTACTGCAACCTTAGCCCTTAATCCTGCTACATCCCCTTCACTTCCACCCTGCATCTACATTCTAGCATCGGTTCTGGCCTGTGGTAAGTCAGTTTCGACTAATCTCTTCATCCAGTGTGCTGTTTTAGGACAACCTGACGCAAGCTAGAGCCATCAGAGAAGAGGAAGCCTCCCGCATAAGACTGGGCTTAACTTGGCATGGTGGAACACACCTTTAATGCCAGCACTCAGGAGGCAGAAGCAGGAGGATCTCTGTGAGTCTGGGGCCAGCCTGGTCTACAGAGTGAGTTACTCGACAGCCAGGAATACACAGGGAACCCCTATCTGAAAAAAACAAAGAATGTGCTGTTAAGCAAGCCTGTGGGCACCCCTGGGCTGGTGGTTCTGGGTTCTTTAAGAAAGCAGGCTAAGCAAGCCATAAGGAGAAAGCCAGCAAACAGCACCCCTCCATGGCCTCTGGCACCTGCTCCTGCCTCCAGGCTGCTGCCCTGTCTGAGTTCCTGTCCTGACTTTCTTCCGTGCTGAACAGTGTTATGGAAGCTTAAGCCAAATAAACCTTTTTTTCCCAAATTGTTTAAGGTCATGGTGCTTCATCACAGCCACAGTGCCCCTAAGACACGCAGAGAAGCCCAAAAACAAATGTGACACCACCCTGTGCACCCGGCACCCTTCCAAAAGCACCCCAGAGACAGGCCTAGAGATCCTCGGCCCAAGCCTCTTACCTGAACCACCTGTCCATCAAAGTCCTGCATCCTGTGCACTTTGTGACTCTCACTGCAGCAAGGAACAAATCGGGAAGAAAGAACAGAGGCAGTCCTGAGCACCTCGCAGGCTGGGCCCCACCCAGCACCCTCCCTCCTGTAGTCCTACCTGCAGTCAGGTCCCCACAGGCACAAACATTAGAACAGCTCTCAAATGTGGGGCAGTTTGTTTGTTTTTGAGACAGGGCCTCTCTGTTACACAGCTCTGGCTATCTTGGAACTCACACTATCGACCAGGCTGGCCTCAGAGATCCATCGGCCCTGACTCCTGAGAGCCGGGACTAGAGGCTTGCTCTATCACACCCTACCCATAACCCTTTGCTTTTATCTTTGAGGTCTGCAGAAACTGCCCGGCCAGGCCAGGAATTTTCAACTCTCCTGTTTGTACTTTCTAAATGCTGGGATTACAGCCATTCACCACTACGCCTGGCTCGGGAAAATACTTCCAACACTAAATTAAAAAGACTAAAATAGAGGGAAGTTTTTTAAGATTAATTTGATAAAGTGAAAAAAAAATTCAAAAATAAATTGAGGCCGGGCTGTGGTGGCGCACGCCTTTAATCCCAGCACTCAGGAGGCAGAGGCAGGCGAATCTCTGGGAGATCCAGCCTGGTCTACAAGAGCTAGTTCCAGGACAGGCTCCAAAACCACAGAGAAACCCTGTCTCGAAAAACCAAAAAAATAAAAAAAATAAAAATAAATAAATTGAGAACAGCCAGACATATGGTACACACTTTAATCCCAGCACTTGGGAGGCAGAGGTAGGGTGGATCTCTGTGCGTTCAAGGCCAACCTGAGATTGAAATTTATAAGCCAATCAAGGACACACAGTGAAAATCTGTCTCTAGAAAAATGAAAGAATTGCGGGGCCGAACAAAACGTTCAGTAGGTAAAGGCACTTGCCACCAAACTCAACAAACCTGAGTTCTGTCTCCAGAAGACACATGGTGGGAGGAGAGAACTGACTCCTGCAAGTTGTCCTCTGACCACCACACATGATGACATGCGCGTGTATACACACGCACGTTCATACACACAACATAAAAGTTTTTTGTTTTTTGTTTTTTTTTAAATTTATTTATTAATTGTGTATACAGCATCTGCCTGCATCCCTGCAGGCCAGAAGAGGGCACCAGATCTCATTACAGATGGTTGTGAGCCACCATGTGGTTGCTGGGAATTGAACCTCTGGAAGAACAGTCAGTGCTCTTAACCTCTGAGCCATCTCTCAGCCCACAACATAAAAGTTTTAACAGCTTTACACGTCATGACCTCACCCTACAAACGATGGAGCCTCTGCTGAGGTAAGTGCTCCCTCCTCAGCATAAGGACCAGGTCCTACACTCAGGTGTACACCCAGGGTAATTAGGAGCCTTCAGGGTCCCCGCTGCGGGGAAAGTAGCACTATCGGACTCACCTGTACACTTCGTCCTCCACCACCTTCCGTCCGCACTGCCCGTGGGAATTGTTCCCCATGCTGAAGACTGAAGCACAGCCCGGCCGTCAGGTCAGCTCTGAGGGCCCCAGGGTCCCACCACCACGTAGGTGGTCCTGGCCTGCTCACCCTCACTGTCCTAGGTCTCCCTCTCCCACACCCCAGCCCCTGCAGCAGCCCCATGAGAGCGGCAGGGCTTCTCTTCCAGACCCGCTTCCACCTCCAAGGATGGAAGGTCACAATTAACTGCTATGACCCCAGGAGAACTGCAATGGGAAGAAACCATCAACAGACAAGCTTCTGTTCAGCAGGGCGTTTGAGGCTAATAATGTCTCCACAGTGACCACTGTTAACATGCTCATAACCCGCAAACATACATACTCAGACATAAACATACACAATTAAAAATAAAATCATGAAAAACAAAAAACAAGTAGGGCTGCAGAGATGGTTCAGCCATTAGGAGATCTTGCTGATTCCTGCAGAGGTCCCAAGTTCAGTTCCTAGCACCCACACTGCACAATCACAACCACCCTGCTCCAGAGATCTAATACGGTCTTCTGTCCTCTGCAGAGACGACATGTATGTAGCATACACTCAGACACACATACACATGAATAAAAATTTAAAATAAATCTTAGAAAAGAGTGAGGGCTGAGGCAGAGCTCAGTGGTAGAGCAGGTGGCAGCTTTTCAGTACCGCGGGGAGCACAGGGTTAGCAAGTCCGCCAACACCACCTCCCAACCCATCCCCCAGTGAGTCTGCTGGGGAACCCCACACCACACAGACGCCCTCAGCAAGACTACTCACCACCTTCTCGGTCTGTCAGGATAAGGGAGTGTGCTCGGCCGCAGGACACCTGCAACACCTTTGTTTCCTGAGGTCTGTCGAGGGGTAGCGGGACAGGCGAGGGCTCCAAAACGTACTCATAGCCCCTGGCTGAACAGAAGCACACGTCACTAGTTGGCCACTGATTCAGCCACATCAGCTCTTATAGAAACCTGGCTGCTTTACACACACAGGAAGGAGCGCAGCAATAGCTCAGCACGCACGCTCTGCACAAGGCTAGCCTGAGAAGCCGGACTCCCAGCCTGTCCTCCCGTACTGCCTCCACGCCACAGGCAGGTCCTGAAGACTGGATTTGCCTCCTCAAAGAAATTGGAACTGGAGTGGAAGCTCAGAATGCTTTCCTGACATACACATAGACCAGGGCTCCATCCCCGGATGAGCAGTGAGTTCAAAACCTGCCTGTGCGACATGAAACTCATTTTAAAAAAGAGAAGACAAAGATGTGCTGGTGCGCGCATTTAATCCCAGCCCTCGGGGAGGCAGAGGCAGGAGGACCTTTATGAGTTCCAGGACAGCCTGGGCTACAAAGAGAAACCCTGTCTTGGGAAAGAAAAAAAAAAGTTGGCCCTAACATTCCCAGAACTCAGGATGCTGAGGCGGGAAGCTATAGATGGAGTCCTAGTTTCAATAAAACCTAAATAAATAAATCACTCTCGTGGGCCAATAATCTAGCTGCACAAGATTTGATCACCAGCAACATACAACACACACACACACACACACAGAGGAGAGAGAGAAACAAATTAAACTAAAACTGTGAGAGGGGAAGAAGCAGTCTATCTAAAAGGACCAGGAAGTGAATAAAAGAAAAAAATTAACTTTTTCAACTAGAGTGTCACAGCTGTGATGCCAGCACTCAGGATACAGAGGCCAAGTAAGAAAGACAGCACAGCTGGTAAAGGTGCTCGCCACTGAGCCTGGCAACTAGAGGTCAGTCATCAGGATTCACAGGGCAGAGAGAGAACCAACTCCCCCAAGTTGTCCTCTGACCTCTGCACAGTGTGGCACATACGCTCTTCACACACCCCTAAACATAATACAAAAGAGAGTTGGAGAAGAGGCAGAGGCAGGAGGATCAGGAGTGCAAGGCCACCCTCATCTACAGAGCAAACCCTCTTTGTCTCCACTTCCCAAGCCCTGGGACTGCAGATGCTCACCCACAGTTACGCTGCACAGGGATGGAACCCAGGGCGTGATGCATGCTGGGTAAGGACCTTACCATCAGTCAAAGCCAGGGCCCTTACTGCTACTCTTACAGCACAGCCAGACCATTATACTGAGTGGGTGTGGTGGTGCACTGCTTCAAGCCCAGCTCTCCGGAAACAGGCAATTGGCTCTCTGGGAGTTCAAAAGCCTGTCTGGGCTAGAGAGCAAGCTCCGGGCTAGTCAGCTATGTAGTGAGACCCTGTCTCAAACACAATTTTAAGCCGGGCGGTGGTGGCGCACGCCTTTAATCCCAGCACTCGGGAGGCAGAGGCAGGCGGATCTCTGTGAGTTCGAGACCAGCCTGGTCTACAAGAGCTAGTTCCAGGACAGGCTCCAAAACCACAGAGAAACCCTGTCTCGAAAAACCAAAAAAAAAAAAAAAAAAAAAAAAAAAAAAAAAAAAAAAACACAATTTTAAAAAAGCACTCTGAACTATTTCTAACTTGTTGTTGTTTGAAGCAGGATGTCACTACGTAGCCCTGGCTAGCCTAGAACTATGCAGACCAGGCTGGCCTCAAACTCACAGATCTGCCTGCCTCTACCTCCCAAGTGCTAGGATTAAAAATTACATCACTACCATCTGGCCATTTCTAATTTTTTTTTTGGTTTTTTTTTCAAGACAAGGTTTCTCTGTAGCTTTGGGGCCTGTCCTGGAACTAGCTCTTGTACACCAGGCTGGCCTCGAACTCACAGAAATCCGCCTGGCTCTGCCTCCCAGGTGCTGGGATTAAAGACATGCGCCGCCACCACCCGGCCATTTCTAATATCTTTTAAAGATTTATTTTTAATTATGTGTATGTGCATGTCTCTGTGTGTGCACACACATGAGTGTCATGTCTCTGGAGACCAGAGGAGAGTGCTGGACCCTCTGGAGCTGGAGTGTTTAGTTTTGAGCAGCCTAGCAGGTGCTAGAAACCAAACTCACTTTCTCAAGAAGAACAGCACATGCTCGGAAGCTGTTGAACCATCTCTGCAGGCCCTCTTCCTAACATTATAATCGAAGTTTCCAGCGCTGGGAGTAAAGCCTCTGTCGTAATGACTTCATTCAGTCTTTTAAACTTTGGATTTTACTTAGTGTGTGGACACAGATATCCACGTGCCACAGTATGCATGTGGCATCAGAGGACAAGGTGACAGTCAGCTTTCCCCTTCCACCGCCTGGGTCCCAGGTCAAACTCGGGTTTTCCAGCTTGGCAGCAAGGGTCTTGACCCACTGAGTCATATCCACAGCCCACACTCTAGGCATTTCAGAATGTGAAGCGACACACAGGTCAGCAAGTGCTCACCTCTTTTCTGTAGCACAATTAATAAAAACCCAGAGACAGATACTGGGGTTCAACGTGAGGCTCAGAAAAGCGGAGCGGCCAGCCACTGGAGAGCTCTCACCTCTGCGAAATTTTCAGACTGAAAGAGAGCGAGTTCCTGTCTCTTCCCATTTTATACTCCTCTCTAGTGCTGGGATTAAAGGCTGCATCACCACCACCCGGCCTCTATGGCTAACAAGTGTGGCTGCAGGGATTAAAGATGTGTGCCACCACTGCCTGGCCTGTATGGCTGACTAGTGGGGCTGTTTTACATTCTGGTCTTCATACAAGCTTTATTTATTAAAATACAAATGAAATATCACTACACTTTTTGTCTAACCATTCCATGTTGTTACCAAAGAGACTGAATCCAGGGGTTGCAAACATCCCCAAGACTCCATCTAATTTGGGTTTGGGTGGCTGTCTTGTTTTAAGAGGGGTCAGGTCTCAGGTAACCCAGACTGGCCTCAAACGCACTATAAGGCTAAGGATGACTTTGAACGCTGGATCCTGGATTTCAAATAGGTGTGCACCACTGCACCTTATACCAGGCTTCTTCTTCTGGTCCACCAACCAGCTCCCAAATCATGACACAGAGACTTCCTATTAGTTATAAATGCTTGGCCTAGTTTAGGCTCACTTCTGGCTAGTTCTTTTCATTTAAATTAACCCGTTTCCCTTTATCTAGCTTTTGCCTCAAGACTTTTTACTTTTCTTTCCTTCTGTATATCTTACTTTCACTGTTTCTCCCGTCTGGCTGGCTGGTGGTTGCCTGGTCTTGACCCAGACATGTCCCTCATTCTCTCCTCTTCTCTTCCTGTTTTTTCTCTTTTTCTTCTCCGATTTATTCTCTCTGCCTGCCAGCCCCTCCTAGCCTTCCTCTGCCTAGCTATTGGTCATTCATCTTTTCCTTAGACCAATCAGGTGCCTGGCAAATAAGGTGAAACAGCTGCAACACATCTTTACATAATTAAACAAATGCAGCAGAAACAAATGTAACACATCTTTGCCCAGTTAAAATAATATTCCACAACATGGCTTCAACCCTTGAGTCTTTGATATGTAGCCCAGACTGGCCTCCAACTCAAGCTTCTTCTCCTCCCTCAGCCTCTCTTCTGTTGGGATTAGAGTCATACACCACACACCTCTCTTCATTTGCTGCTCTAACTTATTGCAAGGATACCCGCTTACTTTTATCCTTCCGGCTTCTGTGGAATCCAAGTTGAGAATCTTTGTTGAGTCCCATGCCCCAAACTTTCGTAATATCCTTGGTTTTGGAGGACAGTAGTGTGAATCCATAGCCACAGGCAGCAGAGGAAATCTGAAAAAGAGTTCCCACAATGCACCATGGACTGATTTGTGATGTCAGTTCTTTCAGCCAGAAGTGACAAACTGCTGGGCAGTGGTGGCGCACACCTTTAATTCCAGCACTCGGAAGGCAGAGGCAGGTGGATCTCTGTGAGCTCGAGGCCAGCCTGGTCTACAAAGAGAGGTCCAGGACAGGTTACAAAGGTACACAGAGAAACCCTGTCTTGAAAAACAAAACAAACAAAGTGACGAGCTATTTACATACACTCATGTACTTCCTACAGCGACTGGGCGTCATCCCTCGTGCCATGCTAGTCGTCTCTTTTTTCCTTCTGTACGCACATCATGCACTGGGCATTTTCATCCTACTCACCTTGACACAGTCCAGCATGGCATCTTAGTGTGACTCTTGGGCCCACCCCCTACCAGCTGTGTATCTTGAGAGGGATTATTTATCCTCTCTAAAAGAGGAAAACAAGGCTGACCAGATGACCTAAGAGGTAAAGGTACTTGCCACTTAAACTTGATGATCTGAGATCAGTCCCCAGAGCCGTATGGTGGAAGGAGAGAACAGACTCCTGCAAGCTGTCCTCTGACCTCTACAAGTGTGCCATGACACACAAGCATGTGTTAGACACACACACACAAATGAATAAATGTTCAAATTTTTTTAAAGGAAATAAGGGGCTGGAGAGATGGCTCAGTAGGTAAGAGGGCTAGTTCTGCAAGCTTAAGGACCTGAACTCAGATTCCCAGCACCCATGTGAAAGTCTGGCATGGCTACAGGCGGTAGCTGTAATCTGTTACAGGGCAGAGACAGGAAAATCCCAGTAGTTCACTGGCTAGTCAGTCCAGCAAGATTGAGGACTTCCAGTTCAATGAAAGATCCTACCTCACGAGAATAATGCAGAGAGCTACAGACGAAGACAGTCCAGCCTCTGCATGTGCACGCGTGAGCACATGTGTCCACGAGCACACACCCCTTCACCCACAGGCACACAAAATGATATGACAGAAGCCCTCCTCTCTGGGTTGTTGTCATACATCCAAAGCCTTTCCAGTAAACAGCACCGGACTTCGCCAACGATGTGCAGGGTCTCATTCCAGAGCGCTGCCCATGCTACACTGCTACCTCCTCAACCCATGGCCATGCAGAGAAGGTGTTGTCATCATAGCTACTGTGAACTTGACACATTAACAGCGCCCACACCTTTGTTCAGTCTTTCACCTAAACCATCACCGGTCCTCACTTTCACTGACTGGGGCAACTCAACTTGGGATGGAAACGTTACTTCTGGTGGGAACACTAAGTCTAACTGGGGCAGAAGTGACCTGAACCCAGGGGTTCATCCTAAAAATCAATCGTCTCCACATGACCCACCGCAGCTACACCCCAAGCTAGCAGGGGTTGCCCTCAACTTCACACCTGATGTCCCATGTCTCTCTATCATATATTATACACTCCCAGCCTACTGTCACCCCACTATCTCTCAGCAGCTGAGTTTATCAGAGACCCACCAACTCCCTCAGAGAACCCCTTTGAATTTCACTGGATCCTAAACAAAAATGCAAGAGTATCACTCTTCCTAATCCTCCTGCCTCAGCCTCCTAACTGCTGCCATTGCAGATATGAGCCACAACTGGCCAGGCATACTTTTTGTTTTTAGTTCTAGCTAACTACTTCTTTTTAGTTATTATTTTCATTGATGTGTCTGTGCGTGCCTATGCACACATGCACTCGGGTACCCTCCGAGTGCAGAAGAGGTGCTGGACTTCCTGGAGCTGGAGTCACACTGTGAACCACCCCGCTGGGCTGCTGGGAAAGGAACTCAGGTGCTCTCCGGCAGTACACACTGTTACCTGCTCAACCATCTCCACAACTTCTTAGCTAAATATGTTATTAAAATTTGTTGCCAGGGGCTGGAGAGATGGCTCAGCGGTTAAGAGCATTGCCTGATCTTCCAAAGGTCCTGAGTTCAATTCCCAGCAACCACCTGGTGGCTCACAACCATCTGGAATGAGGTCTGGTGCCCTCTTCTGGCCTGTAGGCACACATGTAGACAGAATATTGTATACATAATAAATAAATAAATATTTTAAAAAAAAATTTGTTGCCAGGTGGTGGTGGTGCACACCCCTGAACCCAGCATTCAGGAAACAGAGGCCAGCCTGGTCTACAGAGTGACTTCCACAACAGTAGAGGCCATAGAGAGAAACCCTATCTTGAAAAAATAAACTTAGAAAAAAAAATTGTTGATGCTTTGTGTAATTGTGCCATCAAAAGTGACAGTGACATGTCAGCAGGGCAGTGGTGCACATGGCTTTTATCCCAGCACAGGGAGAAGCATGCGGACCTCTGAGTTTGAGGCCAGCCTGGTCTATAGAGTGAGTTCCAGGACAACCACAACTGAACAAAGTGACATGACCCTCTTTTCACCTTCTGAGTTTTCCTTTTTTTTTTTTATTCAATATACATTGGTGTATCTGATCCCCTGAAACTGGAATTACAGACAGTTGTAAGCTGCCATGTGGGTGGTGGGAATTGAACCCGGGTACTCAGGAAGTGCTCTTAACCACTGAACCACTTCTGCAGCCCAACAGTTTCCCTTCTCAGAGTCTTAGTACGTATATAGGAGCCGGGCGGTGGTGGTGCACGCCTTTAATCCCAGCACTCAGGAGGCAGAGGCAGGCGGATCTCTGTGAGTTCGAGGCCAGCCTGGTCTACAAGAGCTAGTTCCAGGACAGGCTCCAAAGCTACAGAGAAACCCTGTCTCGAAAAACCAAAAAAAAAAAAAAAAAAAAAAAGACATACATAGCACCATCCTTCTACTCAAAACCCTTATTTTCTAGCATCCTGGAGCCACCAAACTTCTGACACGGCTTGAGATCCACAGAGATGACCCACATGGGAAGCTGAAGCTAATTGGGCTGCATGAGAGAAAAGGGAAAAGATTCGAGTTCAGTTCCCAGCACCACGTGGCTGCTCACAACGGGCCACAGCTCCAGTTCCGATCCAATGCCCTCTTCTGGCCTCTGTGGGCACCAGGCATGCAAGCGATACACAGACAAATGCACAAGCAAAACACACACACAAAAAAAAAAAAACATAAAAAATTATAGGTCTAAAAAATGATGCACTGCCTGGTGGTGCATGCCTTTAATCCCAGCACTTAGGAGGAACTCTCTCTTGAGAATTTGAGGCAGGACAACCAGGGCTGTTATACACAGAGAAACTCTGTCTCAAAAAGAAAAAAACATTATGCTCAGCACATGAAGATAATTCTCATGCTCAGCGATGCCTGTTTATTTAACACTCAACAAATATTTGATGGGCTCATGGCACCAGCTAATCTGCTCATGTGTAAAAGGTGCTGACCAGTATCTAGCAGTGTCAGCTAAAGTGAGATCCTGACAGGAAGACATACAGGAGGGGACCTCAGCCACAGTCTACGAAGAGGTTCATGAATGTTTGCCCAACAAGCAAGAATTGTGCTAGACAAGACTGCGTCTGCTGACAAACACCTGCAGTCCCAGCACGGAGGGTACTGAAGCAGGGGGATCACAACTCTAACGTCAGTCTGGACTACACACTGAGATTGAGGCCAACTTGGGTTACATATCAACTCTGTCTCAAAGTAAAAATAAAAAATGTTAGCTTTTACTAATTCAATTTAACACTATACTAAAAGTGTCCCCCACCCCCATGCCATTAAATCAAGCAAGAAAAAGAAAAGAAGCATCCAATTAGAAAGAAGGACAGAGAGCTACCTCTATCCACGGGCCAGCTGCACATAGAAAACACTGAGAAATGCACAAAAGTCTGTAAGCACAGGGGCTGGGGCCAGGTCTAATGAAGCACACCTTCAATCCCAGCACTCAGAAGGCAGGGCTGGGCCAGGTCTAATGAAGCACACCTTCAATCCCAGCACTCAAGGCAGGGCTGGGCCAGGTCTAATGAAGCTCACCTTCAATCCTAGCACTCAGAAGGCAGGGCTGGGTGGTTCTCTGTGAGTTCTAGGCCAACCTGGTCTACAAAGTGAATTTCAGAACACCCAGAGCTACATAATAGAGAAAACGAAACAAAATAAACAAACAAGAACAGGCTGGAGAGATGGATGGCTCCGTGGTTAAGAGCACTTCTAGTCCTTTCAGAGGACCTGGGTTTGACTCCCAACACCTACCATGGAGGCTCACACCTGCAGAAGGCTTTCTTTTGGCCCACTAACCAGCTCGCAAATCATAACCAGAGACTTATTAGTTATGAATGCTCGGCCTTATCCTAAGCTTGTCCCACTAGCTCTTATAATTTATTTTAACCTGTTTCTCTTCATCTACATTTTGCCTTGAGGCTTTTTACCTTCCTTTCATTCTGCATTTCCTACTCCATGTCTGGCTGGCTGGTCAGGCCCTGGGGAACTCCTGTGCTCTTCTTTCTCCCTTCTCTCCTTGTACTTATTCTGTCGGTCAGCCCCGCCAATCCCTCTACTGCCTAGCTATTGACCATTCGGCTTTTTATTAAATCAATTAGGTGCCTTAGGCACGCAAAGCCACACATCTTTACATGTTAAACAAATGCAACATAAACAAATGTGATACATCGTCACATACTACCATCTCTTGTGGGCTCCATGGACACCAGGCACACAAGTGATACAGACATACACACAGGCAACACCATAGACATTAAAAATTTTTTTTAAATCTATAGAACCTTTAACAAGTTCAGCAAAGCCACAAGGAAGAAGACTGATATACCACCTGGGTAGCAGTGGCACATGCCTTTAACCCCAGCACTTGGGAGGCAGAGGCAGGCAGATCTCAGTGAGTTCGAGGCCAGCCTGGTCGAAAAAGTAAGTTCCAGGCCAGCCAGAGATACACAGAGAAACCCTGTTTTTGAAAAACAAAATAATAATAATAATAAGCCAAAAAACAAACAAACAAACAAACAAGAAGCCTGTAGGGCTGGAGGTATAGCTCACTGTAGAATGCTTGCCTAGCATGATACAATTCTGGGTTTGATTCCTCCCACTACAGACAATAACAAAAGTGTACTTCTATAAAATGTCAATAAATAATCCCAAAAGAAAGGGTGGTTTGTTTTTATAACTAAAGATGCTAGCACAACTAGCTACAAGCAAAAAGATGGAGACCCTCATCTCACACTGTTTACAAAAAAAAAAAAAAAAAAAAATTCCAGGCTGGGGACTTAGCTCAGCTGATACAGTGCTATCAGGGCATGCATAAAACCCTGGATTCCATCTCCAGCACCACTCCAACCAGAAACGGTGGCACATAGCTGTAATCTCAGTATCTTGAAGGTAGAGACAGGGATTAACTACGCAGCCCAAGCCTGTCTGCAACTTTTGCCAATTCTCTTGTCTCAACTGTCCAGTCCTGGACTACAGGTCTGGCCACCACAGCAGACCTACTGAGCCCTTTTCAAATGTAAGCCCCTTCAGAGGCACCATGTGCAGCCTCCCTGCTTCTCTCTCCAACTGCTCACTGACATTTCCTTTCCTAGCTGTTCATCACTTACTCCAGCCAACACATCTCTTTACCTCACGGCGTCTTTCTAGCCTGAGTACGAATACCATCGTTTCTACGCTACCAGCTGAAGGGACTTTGGGCCTTTCTTAACCTCTTTTCATCCCCAGTAACTGGAGGCGAGACTCCTGGCGTGCTGAGCAAATAATCCAAGATGGGCAGAAAACCTGATGTGGTTGTCAACCTATGCAATCAGGCAAGAAAAATAAACGAAGACACAAAACTTTCTCTAGCCACAAGCAAACCGCACACACACACACAAAAATGCTAAGACACAGAAGCAAGTTCAAGCAGTCAAAAGCAGAGGACTGAGATAAACAATCTTCTTGGCCTTCCCCAACAAATGCCAGGAACTAGGAGGTCAAGCTCCCGGAAGTCCGGCCACCTAGGGAAGAACGTCCCCTACGAGAGGCCGTGAGGATGCCGGGGCCCTCACCTTATGGTCCAGCTCCAGGCGGTAAGGTACCGGCTGGATCCTGCGTCGGGGCCGCAGCCCAGCGCGGGGTTCGGGCCCCGAGGCCGGCACCACGAAGCTGGGAACTCCGAGAGCCCCCGAGAAGCTGAAACCCCATACGAAGACTCGATCGGCGCGGACCGCGCGCTCGCCCACATACTGGAACACCGGCGCGTCCGCCTCGGCCTCGGCCGCCTCACGCCGGCTCCGTGAGCTCCCGGCCGCTCTCCAGTGCTCGCGGGCCGGTGCCGACCACCTCAGCCGTCGCCCCAGAAGAGTCCCGGCCGCCGCCAGCATCCTCCGCTTCACGCCTTAGCCGCTTATGGGCGCCGCCATCTTGCGTTACCCTTGACCCCCCTGGCCTGGCGGAAGTAGATGCGGCCATACTTACTACTGGCTGAAGGCGAAGCGCTTAGGGAAATGCAGCCATATTTACTATTGGCAGATGGAGGTCCTACCAGAACTACTCCTAGATGAAAGCAAACACTGTGGGAAATCTATAGCTTTACCGTAGTTATCCATGAGCAGGGGACTTAAATGAGTGTCCCAGTACTATTTGAAGATGCCTGTGAAGTGTTGCCGCCCTATGGTTCTTGCTGCCCCTTTTCAAGTTCTAGGAATTTCAGTTTGCTAGGGATTGAACCCAGGGCCTCACACATACTTAGGGTATAGACTAACACTGAGCCACTCTCCCAGCCCCACTAATTGTTTTTATAAATATTTAAAGGAGTTAGAGGAAGCATTCTAGATGCTTATTTCACTGGAGCGAAAATGGGAACGGTAGCCTGTAACCCCATCTGTACCCCAGTGCTAGGGCTGAGGCAAATTGCTGCAAATTGGAAGCCAGCCTGGAAGAGAAGAGAGCTTTATATATATATTTGTTTGCTTGTTTGAGACAGGGTCTCATGTAGCCCTAATTAGCCAGGAACTTGCTATGTAGAGCAGGTTAGCCTCAAATTCAGATGTCCACCTGCCTCTGCCTCCCAAGTGGTGAAATTAAGGTGTGTGCCTCCACACCCAGCGCTGGCTGGTTGATGTATTTTATTTTGGCTACTTTCTTTCATGTATATGGCTGTATTGCCTGCAAGTATGTTTGTGTACCATGTGTGTATTGGATCCTCTGGAACTGGAGTTACAGTTGACAGCCCCCATGTGAATATTAGAAACAGAACCCTGGTCCTCAGGAAAACCAAGCAGTGTTCTTAACTGATGAGCCCCTCTCCAACTTTCTGATTTTTTTTTTTTTTTTGAGATAGGGTCTCACTCTGTAGCCCAGGCTAGCCTCTAACTCACTGCAATTCTTCTACCTCAGCCTCCCAAGTATTGGGATTACAGACCCATGCCACCCTGCCAGATTCAACCCTGGTTGAACTGTACCTGACTTCTTTGTGCCTTTCTTAGCCCCTTGGATCTCAGCTTCAGAATGAAAGGCTAAACGGAAATTTTTCAGACTATGAAATGAGATTGTTTTGGGGGCTGGAGAGATGGCTCAGTGGTTAAGAGCACTGTCCGCTCTTCTAGAGGTCCTGAGTTCAATTCCCAGCAACCACATGGTGGCTCACAACCATCTGTAATGAGATCTGGTGCCCTCCTCTGGTGTGTGGGCATACATGGAGGCAGAATGTTGTATACATAATAAATAAATAAATCTTTAAAAAAAAAAAAGAAATGAGATTGTTTTTGTAAAACAAAGGGTTACAGTACACGCCTTTAATCCCAGCAGTCAGGAGACAGAGGCAGGCAGATCTCTGTGAATTCAAAGCCAACCAAAGCTACACAGAGAAAACCTGTCTCAAAAAAACAATTTAAGGGGCTGGAGAGATGACTCAGAGGTTTAGAGCATTGCCTGCTCTTCCAAAGGTCCTGAGTTCAATTGCCAACAACCACATGGTGGCTCACAACCATCTGTAATGGGGTAGGGTGCCCTCTTCTGGCATGCAGGCATACACACAGACAGAATATTGTATACATAATAAATAAGTAAATATTTTAAAAAAAATTTAAAAAATTAAAAACAAAACAAAGGGCTAAAGTCCATGACAGGACATCCCAAATGCCAGGCTCTAATGCAGAGAGCAAACCTTTTCCTCATCCTCACTGTATATTGCTTGATAAACAGGAATTACTAATTTTCTTTCTTTACATAGGATTCATGCAGCCCAGGCTGAGCATCCAAGTTTACTTGGATGGCCTTGAACTCCTGATCTTCTCGCCTACCCTCAGCACTAGAGGTTGTGGAATGCACCAGCACACCCAGGTCGTGCAGTCCTGGAACAGAACCCAGAGGATCCTGCATGCTGAGCCAGCACTCTGTCGGCTGCACTACATCTGAAGCCCCATAATTCATTCAAATTTAATTACTCCCAAGATAAGCTCAAAGTGTATAGAATATGTTACATATTTGGACCGTGTGTCTATCATTATGTAGTTAATATTCTGGGATGTGGAGCTGTTTCATCAAGGAAGACCCACCACTGTAAGGGGATAACTGGACAGTGGTGTGCGTCTTTAATCCCAGCTCTCAGGAGGCAGAGGTATCTCTGTGAGTTCAACACCAGCCTGATCTACAGAACAAGTTCCAGTATAGCCAGGGCTACACTGAGAAACCCTCTCTCAAGAAAACCAAAAAAATAAATAAATAAAATAAAATAAGAGGAAGAAAGATAAGGGGATACACTGGGGACAGGCAAGATGGCTTAGGGGATAAAGGTGCTTGCCACCAAGCCCAAACCACAGGATCCACATGGCAGAGGGAGAGAACTGACTCCTGCAAGTTGTCCTCTGGCCTCCAAACCAGCTCTGGACCGTGGACATGTCCCCACACATTTACACAACATCAATGCAAAGTAAATAAAAAGGTGGGGTAGCCAGGAAAGAGCTCAACACAGCTCTGCACTGCACTGGGATATAAAGTACCTAGAAGGTCCGTACTCAGCTGGGTCTGCTTTTTATGAACATGCTGCCTATGCAATGCAAGGAGAAGCCATCTGCTGCTTAGAAAACAGGTAAAGTCCGTCCCCAAAGTGGATGCTTCACAACAGACACGGCCACAAGATTCGGCAGCCTCCGTTCATAGCCTCTAGGTCAAACTTCCGGTCAGGTCTCAGTAGAGCAGAGCCTGGCAGAGAAAGACACTCAATACTCATAAGGCGGGGCCTCACTTCCTGGTATATGCTGAAAGCAAGGCTAATCCAACCCTGCAGGAGCCAAGGCAAAATGGAAAGATACATATGCCCCTTAAAATGTGGACCATGGCCGGGCGGTGGTGGCGCACGCCTTTAATCCCAGCATTCGGGAGGCAGAGGCAGGTGGATCTCTGGGAGTTCGAGGCCAGCCTGGTCTACAAGAGCTAGTTCCGGTACAGGCACCAAAGCTACAGAGAAACCCTGTCTCGGGAAAAAAAAAATGTGGACCATGAGCTGGGCGGTAGTGGCACATGCCTTTCATCCCAGCACTCAGGAAGCAGAGGGAGGTGGGTCTCTGTGAGTTCGAGGCTAGTCTGGACTACGAAGTTCCAGGACAGCCAAAGAAATACAGAGAAACCTTGTCTGGAAAAAACAACAACAAAATCTAATTGAGCTCGGGGCTCTCCGGATATTCCAATACGTTGGATTTGTGGAGAGACCGAGTTTGCAAACTTGATTAAAATAAAGGCTCTTTGCTTTTACATATGGGGGAAAAAAACACCACCAACAATGATAAAAGATACGGCTTATGGAGGACAGAGTAAAGGGGGTGAAGACAGTTCACAGATGCCAAGGTGTCTTTCCTGACTAGATAGCCTATCAAGGTGCTCATTCATTTGTGATTAGGAAGATGTCATGAGGCGATGATGTAAAAATCGGGACCAGTGAATGAGTGGAGCGTCGATGTGATGGCACACCCCTGTCATGCCAGCATTGTGGATGCTGGGACTGGAGAACCGAGGGTCCCAGGCCAGCCTGAGCAACAGCATTTGAATCAAAGCAATGATTCAAACTCACTTAGAGCTATGACTGAGTGGTTGAGCCCTTGCTTAGAATCCCCCAGTGAAGAACTGGGCATGGCTGAGCTGTAGAGCATTCTGCCCACTATCCGTAAGCCTGAGCAGTGCAGAGAAAACTTAAAAATCAACAGCTCGGGGCTGGAGAGATGGCTCAGAGGTTAAGAGAACTGGCTGCTCTTCCAGAGCACCTGAATTCAATTCCTGACACCCACATGGTGTCTCACAACCATCTATAATGAGATCTGGTGCCCTCTTCAGGCCCGCAGGGACACATGCAGGCAGAACACGGTACACATAATAAATAAATCTAAAAGTAAATAATTAAATAAATAGCTCTTAGCCATGTATGGTGATGCACACCTGCCATGATTCTAGGGAGGATCCGGATTTTTTTTTCAGGATTTTTTTTAAATATTTATTTATTTATTATGTATACAATGTTCTGTCTGTGTGTATGTCTGCAGGCCAGAAGAGGGCACCAGACCTCATTACAGATGGTTGTGAGCCACCATGTGGTTGCTGGGAATTGAACTCAGGACCCCTGGAAGAGCAGGCAATGCTCTTAACCACTGAGCCATCTCTCCAGCCCCTGGATTTATTTTTTTTTTAAGATTTATTTATTTATTAAGTATACTGTGGTCTGCCTGCATATGTCCCTGCAGGCCAGAAGAGGGGAAGAGGGCACCATATTTCATTAGAGAATGGTTGTGAGCCACCATGTAGTTGCTGGGAATTGAACTCAGAACCTCTGGAAGAAGCAGTCAATGCTCTTAACCTCTGAGCCATCTCTCCAGCCTGAGGATCAGGATTTCAAAGACTATCTGACAAAAGGAAAACTCAACCCCGCGGTGGGGGTGCACACCTTTAATCCCAGCACTCAGGAGGCAGAGGCAGGCAGATCTATGAGTTTGAGGCTAGCCTGGTCTACATAGCAAGTTCCAGGCCAGTTAAGTTGACATAGTGAGACCCTAATCTCAGCCCACAGGAGGCAGAGGCAGGCGGATCTCTGTGAGTTCAAGGCCAACCTAGTCTACAAGAGCTAGTTCCTGTGAAAGACCTCCGGATCAGGGAGACTCTCACTCAAGTCTTGGGATAACACGACACCCCAGGAACTCACGAGGGACTGTCCTTGCTGCAATCACACAAGGTTTATTGACAGGACAGGATCCAGTGCACTAGGGCCGAAACTCTACGCAGGGATACAGAGTTCGACCCCGAGTAGTGGGAGAAGGGGTATTTAAGGGAAGAAACCATCCAAAGGGGGTAGGGAGGGCATCACTGGAACATTCCGAAAATACCAGTGATAATCACAAGGGGGTAACTCCCTGTTTCTCAAGATTATAATCTAACTTTATCTTCAGTTAGTTCCTGAAACAGAGTCACTGAACCAGTTAATCTAGATTTTTTATTCTTTTCTCCCTGCTTAGATTTTTGGCTCTATTTTTTCTGCTAGAGGGGTCTGGAGTTATCCAGGTCTTTCACCGGGACAGGCTCCAAAGCTACAGAGAATACAGAGAAACCCTGTCTCGAAAAAAAAAAAAAAAGAAAGAAAGAAAAACAATAAAAGAAAGAAAAATCAGAAAAAAAGAGGCCAAAGAAAAGAAGTCTTTGGTGTAAAATGTAAAATTAGGAACAAGGAGCTAAACACCTTTGATCCCAGCATTCAGGAGGCACATATAGATTTGCCTAGTCTACACAGTGGGTTCCAGACTTGCCAAGGCTACCTGGTGAGACTTTTTTTTCAACTGGGGGGCGGGGGGAAGGTGGGCTAGAGAGATGTCTCGGCTGTTAAGAATGCTTGCTGCTCTTACAGAGGACCCAAGTTTGGTTCCCAGGATTCACATCAGGAGGCTCACAACCACCAGTAACTCTGGCTCCAGGGGATGACACCCTCTTCTGATCTCCATGGAACCTTGAACATACGTGCCACTCACTCATAAAAATAATTCTTTAAAAATTAGCCAAGTGGGGGCTGGAGAGATGGCTCAGAGGTTAAGAGCATTGCCTGCTCTTCCAGAGGTCCTGAGTTCAATTCCCAGCAACCACATGGTGGCTCACAACCATCTGTAATGGGGTTTGGTGCCCTCTTCTGGCCTGCAGGCATACACACAGACAGAATATTGTATACATACATAATAAGTAAATAAATATTTAAAAAAAAAATTAGCCAAGTGATGGTGGCACATGCCTTTGATCCTAGCACTCGGGAGGCAGAGGCAGGTGGATCTCTGTGAGTTAGAGACCAGCCTGGTCTACAGAGTGAGTTCCAGGACAGCCAGGGCTGCACACAGAAACCCTGTCTTGAAAAAAACAAAACAAAAAAATTGAAAACAAGAGGACGGGTACATTGTGAATTGTGGCCACTAGGTGGCAGTGCTTGCCCATCAATTTTGTTCCCGTTCGCCAGACAGATCACAACAGGCAGGTTCAGAGTGAGATCTATAATTACAGAAGTGTAGTTCAGTGGTAGAGTGCTTGCCTAGCCGGTGCAAGGCCGGGAGTTCTTTTCATAGCCTCACAAAAGTAAACATTTGTGTTATTTTTTGAAACAGGGTCTCAGCCGGGTGGTGGTGGCGCACACCTTTAATCCCAGCACTCAGGAGGCAGAAGCAGGCGGATCTCTGTGAGTTCTAGGCCAGCCTGGTCTACAAGAGCTAGTGCCGACAGGCTCCAAAGCTACAGAGAAACCCTGTCTTGAAAAACTAAAAAAAAAAAAAAAAGAAAAAAGAAAGAGGGTCTCATGTAGCCCAGGCTGGCTTTGAATTTGCAATGTTGATGGAGGTGGGTCTTGTATCTTATCTGTTGCTTTCATTGGTTAACTAATAAAGAAAACTGCTTGGCCTGATAGGACAGAAAATTAGGTAGGCAGAGTAAACAGAGCAGAATGCTGGGAGAAAGACGCCAAGTCAGGCAGTCGCCATGATTCTCCCACTCCAGACAGACGCAGGTTAAGATCTTTCCTGGTAAGCCACACCTCGTGGGGCTACAAAGATTATTAGAAATGGGTTAGATCAATATGTAAGAGCTAGCCAATAAGAGGCTAGAACTAATGGGCCAAGTAGTGTTTAAAAGAATACAGTTTCTGTGTAATTATTTCGGGGCATAAGCTAGCTGTGTGGAGCTGAGCGGGACCGCAGCCCACCGCTCTGGGAGCCCTCCCGGGTGGTGGGACACAGCCCACCACCCTCCTCTCAACACTATGTTGCTTGAATTCCTGATCCTCCTGCCTCTACCTCCTGGGAGCCAGGAGTACAAGCAAGGACTTCCAAGCCCAGTCTCAATTTAAAAAATAATAAAATACATTTCATTTATGCACTTGTATATGGGGGGGGGTGCATGCACTCCGCAGCACAGGTGTGGAAGTCATTGAGCATCTTTTGAGAGTGATTCTCTCCCTCCACCGTGTAGTTTCCAAGGATGAACTCAAGGATTTCATACTCAAAAGACAAGCACCTTTACCCTCCAAGCCATCTCACCGCCCTACAACTAACAACTGTTGATACACTTCCCTTTCTTTCTGGAACAAGACCTGAGTGTATAGCCCTGACTTGCCTGGAACTCAACAGTGATTGTGTCTCTGCCTCCAGGGTGCTGGGATTAAAGGTGTGTGCCACTGCATGCGGCCAAATGAATACTTCATCACCCCAAAATAATCTATTATCTACCTCAGTGTTTGAAATGCCACAACGAAGCTGAGCATGGGGATGCAAGGCTGAAATCCAAGCACTTGGGAGGTAGAGGCAGGAAGATCAGGACTTCCTGGTCATTCTTGGCTACATAATGAATGTGAGGCCAGCCTGAGCTACATCAGACCTGGTCACAAAAAACAGAGGTGGAGGGGAAAGCTCAGCAATTCTTCGACAAGGTTTCTGCTGCTGTGTCGTGTGTTCTGGTTGACATTCAGCTCCCCCTGCTTTGATCTGTTCTGTTCCCACAGACCTGACTTTGCTATTCATAACATTTACTTCCATATAAGCTAAGAAGTCATCTTGTCAAGCAGCATTTTTAAAAAGTCCCACTGGGTCTTCTCACTGGGGTTCCATTAAATCGATGAGCTGAGAGACACTATAAATGGCATTGACAACCTTGAGTCCTGCTCACTAGTGCAGCGTTCACCAGTGTGTCACGGAGGGTGTCGGCCTGAGCGGGCCCTGCACTCTGCCTGTTGTTGCTAAACATTATTTGTTTTTCTTATTTGGTCCTTTCTTGTTGATACTGATCTTTTATGATTGCAACGTGTAGCTTATTACTGTTGAGACAGGATCTCCATATGTAGCTCTGGCTGACCTAGAACTGGCTGTGTACACCAGAATGGCTCTGAACTCAGATATTGGCCTGCCTCTGCCTCCTGAGATTTAGGGGTGTGTGTGCAGTGCATGTGTGTGCACATAAATTCCAGACAGCGCCAGCTACTTGTGTGTCCGTTTCCTTGCTTTGTTTTTTTGGTATGTTTTTGTTTTTGTAAATTAGGATATATTTACCCAGGTGTAGTAGCCAACACCTTTAATCCCAGCAGTCAGGAGGCAGAGACAGATAGATCTCTGTGAGTTCAAGGCCAGCCTGCTCTACAGAGTTAAGAGCAGCCAGAGCTAAGTAGAGACCTGGTCTCAAAAACAGGGAAAAAAAAAAAAGGAGGGGGGGACTGGAGAGATGGCTCAGTGGTTAAGAGCACTGGCTGCTCTTCCAAAAGTCCTGGAATTCCCAGCAACCACATGGTGGCTCACAGCGATCTATAATGAGATCTGGTGCCCTCTTCAGGCCTACAGACATTCGTGCAAGAATACTATATACATCGTAGATAAATAGATCTTTAAAAAAATTTTTTTAAAAAAAAACAGGAAAAAAATTAAGCAGCTATTGTGGTCTGGGGTAAAGTATCCTCCCCGAAAGCTCATGTACTGAAAATCTGATCCCCAGCTGACGACTATTTTTATTTTTATCTTATGAACATTAGTGTTTTGCCTACATGTATGCCTGTGAGGGTGTCAGGTCCCCTGGAACTGGTGTTACAGACAGTTGTGAGCTGCCATGTGGGCGCTGGGAAATGAACCTGAATCCCTCAGAAGACCAGTTGGTACTTTTAACCTTGGAGCCATCTCTCCAGCCCCAAAGTCAGCCTGTATGTTCTGTCTCCTCCTCCCTCTTTCCCCTCTGTTCTCTTCTCTCCTTTCTCATTTCCTCTCTCTCTCTACTTCCTCCTCTCCCTCCCTCCCTTTCCTTTCTCTCATTCCCTTCTTCTGCTTCCTGACTATCAGGAAATGAAACAGGTCCCCCGGCACTTGCTCCTACTCCCAGAAAGCCAATGGGGTCGAGCACCATGGGTTGAAACCCGTGACAGAAATAGGGAGGACTGCTGGAGATGGGAAGAGGGTGGGCCATGTCATCCCACAGGTTGATCATCTTCCAAGCAGAGATTTCAAAACAGACAGTTGTTTACATAGATCTCCAGTTCAGAGGTATGGCCTAGACTGGGCAGTGGTGGCGCACGCCTTTAATCCCAGCACTTAAGGGCGGAGGCAGGCAGATATCTTTGAGTTCCAGGCCGGCCTGCTCTACAGAGCAAGTTCTAGGACAGCCAAGGCTACACAGAGAAACCGGCCTTGAAAAGCAACAACAAATCAACACAAACTACGTAACCGGTGTTTAGCAATCCTTAAACTAGGTAAGATGAGTCAAGGACTGGGGGTAAACCGCAGACTCGAGACAGAAAGGAGGAATGTTGAAGTACCGAGAGAGTGGGGGAAAGAGGGCTGTGGGAGCAAAAACCACCACCGATCGCTGTCCTGGAAGGCCACATATTGCAAGGGTGAGTGACTTGATTTTGACAAGTCCGGAGAGCAAGGGATTTGCAGCCAAAGCGATGACCACAGGATCTAGCGACAGGAGACCCACACATCAACATATTCCAGGCACTAGCCACAAATTTTTATTTTTATTTATTTATTTATTTTTGTTTTTTTCGAGACAGGGTTTCTCTGTGGCTTTGGAGCCTGTCCTGGAACTAGCTCTTGTAGACCAGGCTAGTCTTGTAGGCTAGTCTCGAACTCACAGAGATCCGCTTGCCTCTGCCTCCCGAGTGCTGGGATTAAAGGCGTGCGCCACCATCGCCCGGTTTAGCCACAAATTTTTAAAGGCAACTTCTGGCCGCCACAAGCACGCGAGAGCACTCAAAGCCAAATTTAAAGATATACGTGGATCAAGGAAGGCCATGCACATTAGGAGGCGGCGCGGGAACAGATCCGCGCCACGCACTCCAGCTGGTGGCCTCGCGGAAGCCGCGCCGCAGCGCACCGGAAGTGGCCGTCCCCCCTGGGGGTGCTTCGGACACTCACGGAAAGCCGACCTTCTGGAAAGCAAACATAAGGGGAAAAAAAGGAAAAAAGGACAAAAAAAAAACTAATAAAAAAGGAAAAAAGAAGAGTAAAGAGGCCGGTGGGGAGGAGGCACCGCCGGCTCAACCTCCCTCTCCGTGCGCGCTCCCGCCGCCTGACCGGAGCCGCTGCGCACGCGCAGCCCAGGCTTCAGACCCCCGGCGCGGCCCGCACGGCAGGGCCCTCAGGTGCGTATTCCGCTGCCGCTTCCCTCACGACTTCCGCTTCTGGAAGTTCCCCCGGGGAAGAGACGTGTCTCGGAGCGCGTGGCGGAACACTAGGGGCCCAGAGGCCGGCTCCGAACCCCCTTTACCGAACCGCGAGCAGGCCCTGCGGAGTGGGGGTGGGGCGGGGGAGATGTGCCGCTGGGCGATCGGGCCGGCGCACGCCAGGCGCACACCAGAATCTCTGTTTTGATTGGCTGCGACGGGAGCGTGGAGGCGGGAAAGGAGGTCACGTGGTACCCGACGTGCCTGCGGTGGCTGTGGAAGCACTTGATTGGTTAAGAGGAGAGGCGGGGCCATCGCGGTTGCCTAGTAACGGCGCTCTGGCTCCGCCCTTTATGTCGCGCCTTTCCGGTTGGCCACAGGATTTGGGGGGCGGGTCTGGGCTCTTAGCAGCCAGGGACGTCTGTGCTTCAGAAAAGCAGAGGAAAGGACACAGGCTCCAGAATGTGGCTTGTGTCCGATCTGGTTGAGAGTACAAGGTGGCCACCTATGACGATAACACTTAGTACAACAACCAAAAAAAGTTTTTTAAGTGAAATTTACATTCAGTAATGTATTTAAACTATTGTTTCCAAAACATTATTCTAGCATGTACTCAGCCTAAAGAACCAGAACTGAACTAGCAGTGTGGTACCTGTCTTCAGGTGGTCTGAGTTCAAGGACAGCCTGGTCTATATAGCAAGTTCCAAGCCTGCTGGGGTTACACAGTGAGACCTTGTCTCTAAATAAATTATAACAGCTTTATTGAGATACGGGAAAATTCACCCCTTAAAATATTGATAACGCAAGTCAGAAAAAGAACTCCCGCCCAAAGTAAAATAAAAACATAGGATAAAATGAAAAACATAACTTAAGGCTAATAGGATAACTGATACGTGTCAGTCAGCCCAGCACTGGAGATGCTGAGGCAGGAGGATTTCAGAGAGTTACAGGATAAAAGTACATAACCAGGTACTCCTTTAAAAATAAATAAATAGGGTGCTGGACAGATGGCTCGGCAGCTAAGAGCATTGCCTTCTCTTCCAAAGGTCCTGAGTTCAATCAATTCCCAGCAACCACATGGTGGCTCACAACCATCTGTAATGGGGTCTGGTAATGAGGTCTTCTGGCCTGCAGGCATACACACAGACAGACTATTGTATACATAATAAATAAATAAATGGAAGAGAGGAGGCTGAAGAGATGGCTCAGGAGTTAAGAGCTTGTACTGCTATTGCAAAAGACTAGGGTTCAGGTGGTGGCCCAGCACTCGGGAGGCAGAGGCAGGCGAATCTCTGGGAGTTCGAGGCCAGCCTGGTCTACAAGAGCTAGTTCTGGGACGGGCACCAAAGCTACAGAGAAACCCTGTCTCAAAAAACAAACAAACAAAAAAAAGACTAGGGTTCAATTCCCAGCCCCCATCTGGCAACTCAAAACCGCCACTATCTATAACTCCAGTTCCAGGGCATCCAATATCCTCTCTGACCTCCTCCATCACCAGGCATGCACATGGTATACATACATGTGGGAAAACCACTTTTACACACACACACACTTTTAATGAAAGAGCTCTTCCAAGCATGCCCCTCCACAGATGTCCCGGCTCCTCTGGGCAGTTGGGCTCTTCAGCAGGTGCTGCCAATAAGGGCCATTTGTTCTGAAATTATCATAAGGCGAGAAATTTTGAAAGATGGTTTTCTGAGAGACATTTTACTACAAGTGAAATTTGGAGAAAGTGTTGAGGACTCATAGACCTGCTGGCTCTTTATTAAATAGTACAGCCCAAAAGAACATCTTTTGTTTTGTTTTGTTTAGACAGGGTTTCTCTGTGTAGCTTTGGAGCCTGACCTGGAACTCACTCTGTAGACCAGGCTGGCCTTGAACTCACAGAGATTCATTTGCCTCTGCCTCTTGAGTGCTGGGACTGAAGGCATGCGCCATCCATGCCTGGCTCGGAAAAGACATCTTGTGGATCCTTTGGAGTTGGCTTCATTTTGAGAGAAAAGCATAAGAGAGGCAGTGTTGCTGTCTGAATGTTTTAGGAAAGATGTCCATGACTATCTGTCCCAAGAATCTGAAGTCCTCAGTTATGTCCCCAAGATGCACAGTGTGCATTGGTTGCCAGCCTTTTGTCTGTGCACTATCAATATCACCTGCCACGTAGGTAAGACAGAGACTCCCTGGTTGTGGTCAACAATCCAGATGTGCTGTGATCAAGACTTCTAATTTAGGGGGCTGGAGAAGTAGCTCAGAGGTTAAGAGCATTGCCTGCTCTTCCAAAGGTCCTGAGTTCAATTCCCAGCAACCTCATGGTGGCTCACAAACATCTGTAATGGGGTCTGGTGCCCTCTTCTGGCCTGCAGGCATATAGACAGAATATTGTATACATAATAAATAAATAAATATTTTTTTAAAAAAGACTTTTAATTTAGAAATGTTGGTCTCAGTCCAGAATAGCAGCTCCTTGTCCTTTGAAGAGTGAGGATATCTGCCAGTGGGCAACATGGAGCATAAATCAGCAATTAAGCATTTGACCCTACAAGTTCCAGGCTCTGACTCTGCAGCCCTCTCTATGTTTTAGGACTCTGCTTCTTACAGTCCTGTCTTCTCCTTTGATCCATGGAGCTGTTTTTCAAACATAGTCATTTCTCGCTGTAAGTTTTATACAGTTAACATTTTCTGAGAACCTAGTAAATAAGACCTATTTGTTTATAACAATAAGTGGAGGTGCTGGAGAGATGGCTCAGCAGTTAGGAGTGCTTGCTGCCTTTGCAGAGGACCAAAGTAGAATTCTGAGAACCCATAGCAGGGAGCTCACAACCCTCTGTAACTCAGATCCAAGGGATTTAAAGTTCTTTTCTGGCCTCCACAGGCACCTTAGTGCATGCATGTGAGTGTGCACACACACACATATGCAAATATAACTAAATTATCTTTTAAAGGTAGGAGAATAAATAAAGCACGTTTTGTCTGCGGTGGATGACACCACTGTGTTTATTTTTGTGTGCTGGGTATGGGTATTTATTTTTGGATTCTTGTGGGAGTTTACTAAAGAATAGAATTGCTGGATCAAACTTTGTGGTGATATCTTGTTTGTACAAATAAAGCTTGCTTGAAGATCAGAGGGCAGAGCTAACCACTAGCTAATCATAGAGGTCTGTACAGACAGACAGGAAGTGATATGGCTGGGCAGAGAGAGGAGGTGATGAGGCCAGAGGAAACAGGAACTCAGTCTCCTTTTGGCTGGGAAGTTGAGTAGGTAAGGTGACTGTGGTTTTGCCTCTTCATCTCTCCGATCTCTCAGCATTTCTCCCTATATCTGACTCTGAGTTTTTACTATTAAGACCTATTAGAGATTATATTCTTTGGGGCTTGTTGATGGCTTGAAGTGTTTAGTTCCACTGCGTTTGGTGGTCCATGTCTGCAACCCTCAGCCTCAGCAAGCTGAAGCAGGAGGATCATGAGTTTGGGTTAGCTTGGCCTCCTGCATAATGTACCCTTTTCTCAGAAGGGCTAATAATGGTGGTTATGGGGCCAGGGAGGTGCTCAGTGATTACAGCGCTTGCTGCTCTTGCAGGGGACCTGAGTTTGTTCCCAGCACCCATGTCTGGTGGCTCACAGCCACTTCTAACGCCAGCTCCGGGGATCTGAGACCCACTTCTGGCCCCTGGAGGCACCCCATGCTCACATTTGCCTATGTATAAGCAGAAACATTTTTTAAAGAAAACTGGGAGCCCAATGTGGTGACAACTGCCTGTCATCTGAACACTTGGGAGGTGGAGACAGAAGGCTCAGGAATTCAAGGCCAATTCAGCCAAGTGGTAGTAAGTTCAAGGCCAGTCTGAGCTGTGTGAAACCTTGTCTGGAGGGAGAGAGAGAAATAAAATCAAAACCTCAGAAAAAGTTGTCCACTGACTTCCATGTGTGTACTTTGGTGTACATGCCTACACACACAATAAGTAAAGATAATAAAAGCAGTTTTAAGAAAGATTCCCTGGGGGGCTGGAGAGATGGCTCAGTGGTTAAGAGCATTGCCTGCTCTTCCAAAGGTCCTGAGTTCAATTCCCAGCAACCACATGGTGGCTCACAACCGTCTGTAATGAGGTCTGGTGCCCTCTTCTGGCCTTCAGGCATACAGACAGAATATTGTACACATAATAAATAAATATTTTTTTTAAAAAAAAGATTCTCTGCCTCTTGTGTTGTTTATACAGGATACAAATAAAGCATAATTAGTAGGACACTGTTGATTGTCCATCACTGTTAGTGCAGAATTGGTGATAGCTGCTAATCCCTTAGGATCAGCCCCCACCTCTCTTCCTGTCATTTCCTTCTTTGTTATAGGCCAGTGTTTTAAGCCAAGCATAGTGGGATGTGTCTGTATTCTTAGCACTTGGAAAATAGAGGCCGGAGGGTCAGTCAGGAAGTCATCGTTGGCCACGTAGTTCAATGTCAGCAGGATGGGCTGCATAAGACCCTTCTTCAAAATAAAATAAATAGAAACAGGCGTGGTGGCACATTCCTTTAATTCCAACACCCAGGAGGCAGCAACAGGAAGATCTTTATAACTTTGAGGCCTGCTTCTGTGGTCTATAGATGAGTTCCAGGCCAGCCAGGGGATATTTTATGAGACCCTTTAAAAAAATAACTGGAGGGGCTGGAGAGATGGCTCAGTGGTTAAGAGCCCAGGCTGCTCTTCCAGAGGTCCTGAGTTCAATTCCCAGCAACCACATGGTGGCTCACAACCATCTGTAGGGGGCTGGAGAGATGGCTCAGAGGTTAAGAGCATTGCCTGCTCTTCCAAAGGTCCTGAGTTCAATTCCCAGCAACCACATGGTGGCTCACAACCATCTGTAATGGGGTCTGGTGCCCTCTTCTGGCCTGCAGGCATACACACAGACAGAATATTGTATACATAATAAATAAATAAAATAAACATTAAAAAAAAAAAAAAAAAAAACAACCATCTGTAATGAGATCTGGCACCCTCTTCTGGCATTCAGGCATACATGGAGGCAGAATGTTGTATACATAATAAATAAATAAATAAAATCTTAAAAAAAAAATAACTGGAGCACTCTTCTCTTAGAACTTCCTCGTAGGGGCTGGAGAGATGGCTCAGTGGTTAAGAGCATTGCCTGCTCTTCCAAAGGTCCTGAGTTCAATTCCCAGCAACCACATGGTGGCTCACAACCATCTGTAATGAGGTCTGGTGCCCTCTTCTGGCCTGCAGACATACACGCAGACAGAATATGTATATATAATAAATAAATTTAAAAAAAAAAAAAGAGCATTGCTTGCTCTTCCAAAGGTCCTGAGTTCAATTCCCAGCAACCACATGGTGGCTCACAACCATCTGTAATGAGGTATGGTGCCCTCTTCTGGCCTGCAGACATATACACAGACAGAATATTGTATACAAAATAAATAAATAAATATTTAAAAAAAAAAGAACTTCCTCGTAGGTCATGATGGGACCCACCTCAACCACACATTCCTCCATGCTGTGGGAGCTTCAGGTTAGGTAGAGTCCGGGTATCCTACAAGGGTACCCTCATGTCCTCAGGATGCCTTACCTCCCAGAGTTACTGGCATCTCCATCCTGCACCAGCTTGGGGATCAAATCTTTAAGCCATAATGGCTCTTCAATTCATGAACTCACGGAGCTGTAGTCATGTGATCACAAGGACACTGACACCGCTTGCATCCTTGTTTCTCTTTTGCAGGAGCAATGGCCCAGGTGGCAGTGCCCACCATGCCCACTGGAAATGAGTCTTCAGACAGCAGGATGGTGGTGACGTTCCTCATGTCTGCTCTGGAGTCTATGGTGAGATGCTCTGGTTCTGCCAATTTCTCAGACCATTGCTGAAGGCTGGTAACATACTTTGGGGTCACTCCTTATGTACCCCGTCTTGTCTGTATGAGGGTATCCTTCATTCCAGGAGTGGCGGTACACACCTGTAAATCCCAGCACTTTGAGAGGTAGAGAAAGAAGGGTCAGGAGTTCAGGGGCAGAAAGGGCATGGGTCAGGGTTGTTTTATCTTTTTACAAACATTTATTTTTTTTTTTAATATTTATTTATTTATTATGTATACAATATTCTGTCTGTGTGCATGTCTGCAGGCCAGAAGAGGGCATCAGACCTCTTTACGGATGGTTGTGAGCCACCATGTGGTTGCCGGGAATTGAACTCAGGACCTTTGGAAGAGCAGGCAATGCTCTTAACCACTGAGCCATCTCTCCAGCCCCCATTTTTACAAACATTTAGTATATGTGATGTGCGTGCGCATATACAGGCCATAGAATGCACCCCAAGGTCAGAGGATGGCTTTTGGGAAGCTGGTATTCTCCTTCCATCTTGTGGGTCCTGGGGATCGAACCCAGGTTATAAGGCTATCCACCGGGCCATCTTGCTAGCCTAACAGTGAGTTCAAGGCCAGTCTGGGACACATGAGACCATCCTCTTTACCCCCTAAGAAAAGAAAACTAGAAATATCTGCCCCAAAAATAATGGAATGGAAACGGATCCATTCCTGCATTTGAAAAACAAGCACCCATGATGGGCCTTCACAATCCAGGCTTCTTCTAGACACGGGGTGCAAGGCATGAGGGCAGAGCAGGCCCCCTCGCAGGTCTTCCATCCTGTGTGTATGTGTTTCTGTAGGTAAATATAATAATCGTAAAGTAGGGCCTTTGGAATAGCTCAACAGGCAAAGGAGCCCGACACAGCGCTGACTGTCTGAGCTCAGTTCTCAGGACCCACAGAGTAGAAGGAGAGAACTGACCCCTGCAAGCTGTTCTCTGACCTTCACACAAGTACTGTGATGTGGGCACGCTGATGCATGCACACACACACTACTACCACTACTCATAATAAAGTGAAAAGTAGAATATGGAAAGAGAAAGAGTGAACAGTTTGGGCGTCTGGGAGAAAGTCTCTTCATACTTGCCCCTTCTTTGCTTTGTTTTTTGAGACAGATTCTCATCCAGCCCAGGCTGACCTTGAACTTGCTATGCCAGGGAGACTTTGATCTTTCTGTCTCCTCTGTGCTAGGATCATGGGTGTGTGCCATCTCTTTTGTACTTGATTTTTCCTTCTTCCCTTTAGTAGGACTCCTCAGCCCACCTAACCAACTCGAGTCCTGCATTTGTAGAAGCCACCATTGTTCTGCGTTTCTGTTGCAGTGTAAAGAGCTGGCCAAGTCCAAGGCCGAGGTGGCCTGCATCGCCGTGTATGAGGCAGAGGTGTACGTGGTGGGGACAGATCGAGGCTGTGCCTTTGTCAACGCCAGACAGGATTTCCAGAAAGACTTCGCACAGCATTGTAGGTGGCCAGCACTGTATCATGTCTCCCCTGGTGCTGTTTGTTCGTTTGTTTGCTTGGTTTTTACATTGGGGACTGAATTTAGGTCCTCACACATGCTAGGCAAGTACTTCACCATTGAACTGTATACTATAGCCTCATATTTCATTTTTGGTTTTTTTGGATTCTCAAAATTTTATGACATGAAACTATACTGCTTTTATTGTTAGACAAACAATAAAAACAAGAAAGAAAAAGCAATAGATTAAAAAAAGAAGTATAACTTTGATACAGTTTTTGATTAGGCGAATCAAGTATCACATACTCCTATTTCATTTTATTAAAAAAAATTGAGGCAGGGTCTCATTATGTAGCCCTACCTGACTTAAGACTTGCTATCTAGACCAGGCTGGTCTTGAACTCACAAAGATCCTCCTGCCTCTGCCTCCCAAGATTAAAGCATATACCACACTGATGATAGCATTTTTGCTCAGCATTCTGTTAACATGATGTATTGCATTTATTGGGTTTTTTGTTTCTTTGTTTGGTGTTGTAGAATATAAGTTAAAGATGTGCATTCGTTTCTGCTGTTGAACATTTGTTTAATGATGCAAAGGTGTGTTGCATTCTTTTATGATGCATTTGCTTAAGTCTGTGAGCTGTGTTACTTTCCTGCCTAAAACACCTGATTGGTCTAATAACGAGCTGACTAGCCAATAGCCAGGCAGGAGAAAGGATGGGTGGTGCTGGCAGGCAGAGAGAATAAATGGGAGAAATCTGGGATGAAGAGATCAAGGAACGAGAAAAGGAGAAAGGACTTCAGGGGCCAGCTACACAGCCAGCCATGGAATAAAAAGTAAAGAAAGGTATACGGAAAGAGAAAGATAAAAGCCCAGGGGCAAAAGATAGACAGGATGATTTAAATTAAGAAAAGCTGGCTAAAAATAAACTAAGCTAAGTCCGGGAATTTATAAGAATTAAGCATAATTGCCAGGCTGTGGTGGCACACGCCTTTAATCCCAGCACTCAGCAGGTAGAGGCAAGCAAAGCTCTGTGAGTTCGAGGTCAGCCTGGTCTACAAAGCTACAGAGAAACCCTGTCTCGGAAAACACACACACACACACACACACACACACACACACACACACCCGCTGTGGCCAGGGAATGGTGGTGCCTTTAATCCCAGTACTCAGGAGGCAGAGGCAGGTGGATATCTGTGAGTTTGAGGCCAGCCTGGTCTACAGAGGGAATTCTAAAAACAAACAAACAAAACAAAAACAAGAAGAAAAAAAAAAGAATAAGCCTCTGTGTAACTTATTTGGGAGCTGGGTGACAGGCCCCAAAGAGCCGAAAGAGTTAAACTACAGGTTGGTTTTGTTTTTTTCTTTTTCTTTTCTTTTTTTTTTTAGATTTATTTATTCATTATGTATACAATGTTCTGCCTGCATGTGTCCCTGCAGGCCAGAAGTTGGCAACAGATCTTATTAGAGATGGTTGTGAGCCACCATGTGGTTGCTGGGAATTGAACTCAGGACCTCTGGTAGAACAGTCAGTGCTCTTAACCGCTGAGCCATCTCTCCAGCCCCATGGTTTTTGTCTTTTTCAAGACAGGGTTTCTTTGGGTAACCCTGGCTGTCCTTGAACTCAGATCCATCTGCCTCTGCCTCCTGAGTGCTGAGATTGACAACACGTCCCAGCATGCCTAGCCTGATGACAGGAATTTTGCTCATGCTGACATGGTGTATTGCGTTTACTGCTGAGGATTACCTCAGCTCAGGATCCTCCTCCCTGCACCTGCTGCGTGCTGCGATTGCAGGTCTGTGCCACCATGCCCAGCTACAGATTCTTGAGATGGTGTAGGATTTAGTTGCTGATTTGAGGATTTTTCTTGTTATTTGTGTCATTTTGAGATAGGGTCACCCATGAGACTGTAGTCGTTGCTGCCCTTGTGCTGGCCCTCCTTTCTCAGACTCCCATTGCTGGCTCACCCAGGCATACGGGGAGCAGTAGCTTCATTTCAGGGGTGGCCACCAGGCTTGATCCTATTCATCATATAAACCTGCCATTCTGTTGGGGCTAGAGAGATAGTCAGTGGTTAAGGCATTGCTGTGCCTACACAGGACCCAAGATTGGCTCTCAGCATCCTCATCAGATCTGTAAGAACCTCTGGTAACTCCAGCGCCAAGGGATCGGATGTTCTCTTCTGGCCTCCCAGAGTATACACACGCACGTGTCATACACACACACACACACACACGCACATAAGAATAACTCTTTAAAAAATTACTCTATTTGTACTGGAGACATGGCTCAGCAGTTAAGAGCACTGGCTGCTTTTCCAGAGGTCCTGAGTTCAACTCCCAGCACCCATATGGTGGGTCACAGCCATCAATAATGATATCTGGTACCCTCTTCTGGCCTGCAGACATATATGTAGACAGAAAACAGGACAGGCTCCAAAGCCACAGAGAAACCCTGTCTCGAAAAACCAAAAAAAAAAAAAAAAAAAAAAAACCAAAAAACAAAAAAAACTGTATACATAATAAATAAATAAATCTTTTTGGAAAAATTGCTCTAGGGACTAGGAGAAAGCTCAGTGAGTAGAGTGGTTGTCTAGAATGTGTGAAGCTCTGGCTTCGATCCTTCGAAAAACAAAAACCAAAACCAACAAAAAAAAAGATCCCTCTTTATTTCTTTACGTAAGAGGGTCATTTTATGATTTTTTTTCCTTTTTTCCCTCCTTTTCCCTCAGTACCAAAAATATAGATAAAAGGGCCAGACAGAGTGCTTACTCGGACCCATTCTCATTCTGTGTTTGCAGGCCAGGGGGAAGGGCTGACTGAAGAGAAACCACTGTGTCCCGAAAATGGAGAAGCCCAGCTGCTCAGAAAAGCAGTGGAGGACCATTTCAGCCTTTGTTACCGTAAGTCCTGATGGAGCATGGGAACCGCCTCTGTAATCCCCAGCACACACTTGTGTGTGTGTGAGAGAGAGAGTGAGTGAGGTGCACACGTACCATACAGTACCCTTGGAGGCCATAGAGCAACTTGCAGGAAGTTGGTGTTCTATTGTGGGTTCAGGAGATCGACTGAACTCAGGTCACCATGTTTGCACAGTAAGCTCTCTTACCCCTGAACCCTCTCTCGGTCTCATGCGTGCTCTAAATAGTCATGGAGGAGTTGTGTAATTGTATCAACTTGATGACTAAGGATTCTATGAACTCATTTACTCATTAATTTATATATTTACTTTGCAGTGTTGTGGGGGAAACCTAGAGTCACATGCCTGCCAGGCAGGTGCTGTACCACTGAGCCACACCTCCAGCCCCTCACTGGGGCTCTAGTTCCGTCATCAGCATCACAAAGAATAAAAACAGAACATACCTGTAAATCACCCAGTGTGCGGCAGAAAGGGGAGGGTAATGAGTACAGATGTGGAGAAAGTACAATGATAGACGTTCATATAGGAAACGTCACAGGAGAGCTAGATGTGATTCCAGCACTCAGGACCTCGAGGCAGGAGGATCACTGCAAGGTGAATACCAACCTGGGTTCAGGCTACCATGGGCTACCTTTCTCAAAAACTCAAGTAAAAGAACTAACCAGGAGCATGTCTTTAATCCCAGCACTCAGGAGGCAGAGGCAGGAGGATTTCTGAGTTCAAGGCCAGCCTAGTCCACAGAGTGAGTTGAGGACAGCCAAGGCTGTGACACAGAGAAACCCTGTCTCAAAAAACTAAGGGGGGAACAAAAAGCAAGTTGGGGAGGAAACAGTCTATTTGACATACATTTGCATGTGTGTGCTGGATATGTACGTATATATCTCTATGTGTGTGGTTATATATATAATGTATGTGTGTATATATATAATGAATGTATATATAACGCATCTATGTGGATATGTGTATATATATTTATACATATATATGCACATATATATATATATATATACACACACACGAATTATTCACATGACTTATAGGCTGTGGTCCAATTAATCCAACAATGACTGTCTCCTGACAGAAAGATCAAGGACCTGGCAGTTGTCCAGTCCACAGGGCTGGATGTCTTAGCTAGTCTTCAGGCTGTGTTGGAATCCCGAAGGATCAGGTTCTAATATCAGCAAAGGAGTGCCGCAGCAGCAGGATAGATTACTTTGCCAGCGAGACTGAGGGCAAGCAGGCAAAATGCAAAAGCTCCCTCCTTCCATGTCCTTTTAATGCGGACTGCCACCTGAGGTGTGTCTCAGTTTCAGGGTAAGTCACCTCTCCTCAAATGATCCAATCAAGAAAATCCTTCATGGCTGTGCCCAGCTTCTTGGGTTTTAGTTGATTCCTAATGCATTCAAGTCGACAAGCAAGATCAGCCATCACAAGAGGGGTAGAAGCCGGGCGGTGGTGGCGCAGGCCTTTAATCCCAGCACTTGGGAGGCAGAGGCAGGCGGATCTCTGTGAGTTCGAGACCAGCCTGGTCTACAAGAGCTAGTTCCAGGACAGGCTCCAAAACCACAGAGAAACCCTGTCTCGAAAAACCAAAAAAAAAAAAAAAAAAAAAAAAAAAAACAAAACCCAAGAGTTTAATCCCAGCACTCGGGAGGCAGAGGCAGGAAGATCTCTGTGAGTTCAAGGCCAGCCTGGTCTACAAGAGCTAGTTCCAGGACAGGAACCAAAAAGCTACGGAGAAACCCTGTCTCAAAAAAAAAACAAAACAAAAAAAACCCAAGAGGGGTAGAGTCCATCGTGGCAGGGAAGCCATGGCAACAGCCAGGGAAGGGACAACAGAAGCAGGGAGCTTACTGATCACACTGCAGCCACACTCAGGAAGCGGAAGGGGAGCACACTTTGTGCTTTTAATGCATGTTCGAGCCACGGATCCCAGCGTCTAATTGCCTGGGTGAAGCTGGCTGGTTGAAAGTCTGCAGCTATCATCCGCCATCTCTCGCTCCTGCTCTAGGTAAAGCTCTGGGAACGACAGCTACGGTCCCTGTTCCCTATGAGCAGATGCTTCAGGACAAGACAGCTGTGCTGGTGCAGGGCCTTCCGGAAGGCCTGGCCTTTCAGCACCCCGACAATTACAGTCCTGAAACCCTGAGGTGGATTCTGGAGAACAAAGCAGGGATTTCATTCGTCATAAACAGGTAATCTTAATCTGCTCTGTGTCTTCTAACGGTTTGCTCAAAGGCAAGCTGGCTCGAATCAAGTATGGAGGCACAGGCCTGCAATTGCAGTACCGGGAGACTGAGGCAGGAGAGTCACTGAGGCAAGCCTGGGTTACAGTGAGTTCAAGGACAGCCTGGGATGTATACTGAAACCCGTCTCAAAAATCAATAAATAAACAAGATTATCGTGGTCTGAAGCCATAGCTGAGTCCTAGAGTTCTCATCTGGCATGTACCAGGTCCTGGGTTCTAGGCCCAGAATTGCCGCAAAGTGGGTTGTTCACTGTGTGTGACTGGTTTGCTTGTGTTCATGTTGGGTAATGGTGTTGGTTTTCTTGCAGACCTTTCCGAGGTGCAGAGAGCCAGCTGGGTGAGTAGCGGGTTCTGATCCTCAGTGACTGCCCAGAACCACTGAACCCATCCGCTACTATGATGAGGATAATGCATGTTTTGATATTCTCCTTCATTTTACCACATCGAGGAGGCAACCTGTGCTTGGGGGTGGTGGCAGCTTGATAGTAGATCTATTTATTACCTATGGGATTGCCCAGTGAGGGTCTGAGTGTGTGGTTCAATAGTAAAGCACCTGCCTAGAATCCCCCAATGCGCTGGTAGCCTGGCTAAGTGGTAGAGCACCTGCCTAGATCCATTAGTGAGGTTCTAGAGGCATAGCTCAGTGGGAAAAATCTGATCCAGTATCCTCTAGTGAGGGGCTCAGGGTATGGGCTCATTGGTAGAGCCCCTGCCTAGAATCCTCCAGAGAGGACTGGGGGTATGGCTCATTGGTAGAGCCCCTGCCTAGAATCCCCAGTGAAGGGCTTGGGGTATGGCTCAGTAGGGGGTGCCTGTGTAACATGCATCAGACCCTGGGTTCTCTCACCAACACTATAAAGTAGAAAGAGAGAACCTATGACTATCAAGAGCCAGACCAGCACAGGAAGAAACAACAGCCGGGGTTCATCACAGCCTAGACTAGGGAGATTCTGTAGTGACACCCACCTGGTCTTCTAGAGGAGTGTGGGGACGTAGGGAGTCAGCTGCTGGTCTGAGTACCAGCTCTGCATGGGCCAGGGGTTGATGGGTTTGAGGGTCAAGGATTCATTCCTTTGTCTCTGAAACTCAGGTCTAGGAGAAGTAATGATCTGTTTAGCAAAGAGCCAGGCAAACAGTGGTGCTCTTAGAATGTTAACATCATCCGTGGGGTTGGGATGGGGCTAGAACAGCTTGATTGAAAACCTTCACAGTGATACGGCTCTTACGATAAGCAGGGGCTCGTCGGGGTGGTGGACCACTGTTGTAGTCTCATCACTGGGGAGGCTGAGGCAAGAGGTTCAGGAGGTAAGGCCAGCCTGAACTATGTAGCAAGTTCAAGTTCAGCTTAGACTGCATAGCAAGACCCTGCCTCAGTTGAGCGGTGGTAATACACCCCTTTGGTTCCATCACTCAGGAGGCAGAAGCAGGCAAATCTCTCTGGGTTTGAGGCCGAAAGGAACCTGCCTCAAAGAGACAAAAGTTTAAGAAATCAACAAGCAACATCTCATCAGGTTGGTTCCTATGAGATAACAAAGCTGTGTGGCGGAGTACCCTCAGACCTGTGGGAACCCAGATGTCCCCGTCCCCTTGATTCACAGCAATGAATGTACCCACACACAAACACACACACGCCAAATACCTCTGCCAAAGGCATTTAAAAATCCACCCATCTATGGCTGGGCATAATATCAAGTGTCTTTATCCCAGCACTTGGAAGTCAGAGGCAGGGCTATCTCTGAGTTCAAAGCCATGCTGGTCCACCTAGTGAATCCTTAACCAGCCAAAGCTACATAGTAAGACCCTGTCTAAAAAAAGAAAGAAATGGAGAAATCCATCCACGTTATTTTCTTAAATTATGATTTTTGAAATGTAACTGGAGCTCTGTGCCCCTAGTGGTTTACAAATTATGATGTCTAAAGGGGATGTCATGATTGACATTACAGGTGGAGGAAGGAGTTACAGGGTTGGGAACTGTGGTCCCCTTCTAGTCCACCTCTCTGTGGGATCCCTGTGAGGGCCTTGTGGTCCTCTGGCTCCTGTTAGAGCCGGGAGTTGGTGTCCAGTGTGGTGGTAATACACACTGTCATCCCAGCATTTGAGAGACTGAGTCAGGAGAGTTGGGAGTTCAATACCAGCCTTGGCTACATAGCAAAACCTTGTCTCAAAGAAAGGACTGGAGAGATGCTCCAGTGGTTAATAACTCTTGCAGAAGGCCGGGGCACAGTTCTCAGCACCACACAGTGGCTTACAATGCCTATTACTCTAGCTCTATAGGATCCATGCCCACTTCTAGCTTCCAAGGGCATCAGGCATGCATGTGATATACATGCATGCAGGCACTGGCAAATACACATAAAAAAGCAGAAATGAATAAATAAAATGGAAAACCCAAAGAAAAACCTTAGTGTGGTGGTTGCATGACAAGAGACCATGTGACTGTCACCCCAGAATAATTCATATTTTCTTATCGAACAACAGTCGCACATAGCAACTGACATGTAGTGTTTCCACTGTGACACTGGCTGTGGTTCCTCAGCCCGTATGGGATGTCAGCACTGGAACTCCATGTGAGGACTCCGAAGTCCCTGGATACCAGCTCCCTTCTGTACAATGCATTACTCCAATGCAGCCCACTTAGGACACCCAATACCATGGACGAGTGGCAAGGGTTAGACTGACCAGCATGATGACCAAGGACTGCCATCTTAGTGCTGGAGAGATAAGAACAGGTTTGAGGCCTGCCTGGGCCTTGGAATGAGTTACAGGCCAGCTCAAGCTACATGATGAGCCTTCATTGCAAACCAAAAGAGAGCCGAGGTGACGGAACTCAGAGGTAGGGCACTTGCCTAGCACATACTCAGCCCTGCTGTGGGTCAATCCTCAGTACCAAAAATAAAACTTAAAATCAATAAATTAGGAAAATAAAAAGTTCCAATACAAATGAGGAAAGACATTTTAAAAGCAAGAAGGAGAGAAGAAAGCCTAGTGCTTTGGGGGTGGAAGAAGGAGGATCCGGAGTTCAGGGTTATCCTTAGTACCCA